>NC_057796.1:225476911-225761972 GCF_018294505.1 Triticum aestivum | reverse complement strand
CAATCGGGGGGAGAGAGGGGGATATTTTCGGGGGAGTGGGGGTGTCAGTGGTGAGTGGGGGAGGTTATGGGGTGCGGGGTGGGCTGGCCTCGTGGCTCGGTTGGGCTGCTGGCTGGGCCGTAGCCCAGTGGGGTTTTCTCTTTTTTTCTTTTTCTCTTTTGTACTTTCTTTTCTTTTTATTTATTGTCTTTTCTATTTTAAATCATTTTAAATTATCCAGGCATTTTATAAAAATGTGTTTGTTACACCATATTTACTTATGCAAAATATGGCACCTCCCGAACATTTTTGTTTTAGATTTTGAAAAACTTTTATTGTTGACATTAATTTGAATTTGAATTTTGAAAGGGTTTGACCTAACGATAGATTAGCAACAGTAACCATGGTGACGTGGCACCATTAGCGTGGGATTACTGTAGCTTAGGTACCCGGGCGTTACATCCGTTCACCCGGCAGTTGGCTTGACGAGTTGTCGGCTGTCCTCTGGAGTGTCCGCACCACGCCAAACAGGTCGACCGGGTTTACCACGTTCTTCCTCGTCTACGGGGCAGAAGTGATACGTCTCCAACGTATCTATAATTTTTTATTGTTCCATGCTATTATATATTCTATTTTGGATGTTTAATGGGCTTTATTATACACTTTTATATTATTTTTGGGACTAACCTATTAACCCAAGGCCTAGTGCAAATTGCTGTTTTTTTGCCTATTTTAGTGTTTCGCAGAAAAGGAATATCCAACGGAGTCCAAACGGAATGAAACCTTCGGGAGCGTGATTTTTGGAACAAACGTGATCCAGAGGACTTGGAGTGGACGTCAAGAAATCAACGAGGAGGCCACGAGGCAGGGAGGCGCGCCTGCCCCCTGGGCGCGCCCCCACCCTCGTGGCTCCACCGACCTACTTCTTCCTCCTATATATACTACGTACCCAGAAACCATCCAGGAGCACCACCAAACCCTTTTTCCACCGCCGCAACCTTCTGTACCCATGAGATCCCATCTTGGGGCCTTTTCCGGCGCTCCGCCGGAGGGGGCATCGATCACGGAGGGCTTCTACATCAACACCATAGGCTCTCCGATGATGTGTGAGTAGTTTACCACAGACCTTCGGGTCCATAGTTATTAGCTAGATGGCTTCTTCTCTCTCTTTGGATCTCAATACAACGTTCTCCTCGATCTTCTTGGAGATCTATTCGATGTAACTCTTTTTTGTGGTGTGTTTGTCGAGATCCGATGAATTGTGGGTTTATGATCAAGATTATCTATGAACAATATTTGAATCTCCTATGAATTCTTTTATGTATGATTGGTTATCTTTGTAAGTCTCTTTGAATTATCAGTTTGGTTGGCCTACTAGATTGATCTTTCTTGCAATGGGAGAAGTGCTTAGCTTTGGGTTCAATCTTGCGTTGCTCGATCCTAGTGACAGAAGGGGAAATGACACGTATTGTATTGTTGCCATTGAGGATAAAAAGATGGGGTTTATATCATATTGCTTGAGTTTATCCCTCTACATCATGTCATCTTGCCTAATGCCTTACTCTGTTCTTATGAACTTAATACTCTAGATGCATGCTGGATAGCGGTCGATGTGTGGAGTAATAGTAGTAGATGCAGGCAGGAGTTGGTCTACTTTTTGCGGATGTGATGCCTATATACATGATCATACCTAGATATTCTCATAACTATGCTCAATTCTATCATTTCTCGACAGTAATTTGTTCACCCACCGTAATACTATGCTATCTTGAGAGAAGCCACTAGTGAAACCTATGGCCCCCGGGTCTATTTTCCATCATATCAATCTCTTGTCAACTAGTTATTTCTGTCGCTGTTTATTTTACTTTGCGTTCTTTACTTTTAATCTTTATCATAAAAATACCAAAAATATTATCTTATCATCTCTATCAGATCTCACTTTTTCAAGTGGCTGTGAAGGGATTGACAACCCCTTTACCGCGTTGGTTGCAAGGTTCTTATTTGTTTGTGTAGGTACGAGGGACTTGCGTGTGGCCTCGTACTGGATTGATACCTTGGTTCTCAAAAACTGAGGGAAATACTTACGATACTTTGCTGCATCACCCTTTCCTCTTCAAGGGAAAACCAACGCATGCTCAAGAGGTAGCAAGAAGGATTTCTGGCGTCGTTGTCGGGAAGATCTACGCACAAGTCAAGACACACCAAGTACCCATCACAAACTCTTATCCCTCGCATTACATTATTTGCCATTTGCCTCTCATTTTCCTCTCCCCCACTTCACCTTTGCCTTTTCTTCGCCCTTCTTCCCGTATGTCTTTTTGTTTGTGTTTCCATGTGCCTTCTATTTGCTTGCATCTTTGCTTGCTAAAAATCTATTGATATGGATCCACTTAAAGTGTTCTACTTGGATCATCTTCGATCCTTATGCGCTCGTGCTGAAACCCCAACTAGCCTAGTTGATGGGAAATCTTTAGACTAGCATGCTCATTTTGTGCATTATCGTTTGTCTGAAAAGGGGAAGCTCTTATGGTATCAAATAAATAGTTTGCTATGCTATGCTTGGAATCTATGTGAAATTTATAACTTTACTTGTTGCTCTAAGAACCCTAAAACACCTTCCCTACCTATGTGAGTTTAATGATAATGAAATATTATCTTCTTATGGAAAGGGTGTTTATAGTTACTATGATATCTAACAAATTGAAGACTTTGTCATTTTAAAGGGTGCTCATGAAGTTGCTTCTTTGATTGAAAAGTATGATATTACTCTCTACAAATCTGAAAATTCCGACATACTTAAATATTGCTATGAAAACTATGCTCATAATGCCTATGTTAAGGAATTTATTGAGAGAATGACCGTTGCTTTGGAAGAAAATAATGATATGCACAAATCTATAGATAATTATGATTCCGATGATTTGATTGAAATATCCCTTGATGAACATGATGCTTGCTATTCTTGTGGCCATGATGCCAATATTTATGAAGATGAATTTGCTATAGTTCCTTATGTTAAACATGAGATCGTTGCTATTGCACCCATACTTGATAATTCCTTCGATAAAAAGCATGATTGCAATGATTTTACTATAAATTCTCTTAATGTCAATTGTGCTAATAATATGCAAAACCCTAAGCTTGGGGATGCTAGTTTTCCTATGTCTACTACTTGTTGCAATGATCATGATTGGGGTGATTCTTTTTATGATCTTGAAAATTTATTTAAGCCCCATGATGAATATGAGATTGATAATGTTGTTTGCAATAATATATAAAGTGGGTTTGGAAGAGTGTCAACTTTAGATCCCACATATTTGGAGAATGTTCAATCTTATGAAATTTTTGATAAAAGTGGGTTTGGAGAGGTCATGACTTTAGCTAATGTTAATCCCACTATTTTGGAAGAGTGTCAACTTTGCATACATGTGGATCATGTTAAGCATATGTTTTGTGATAGCTATATTGTTGAATTTACTCAGGATCCTACATGTAATTATTATGAGAGAGGAAAATATGGTTGTAGAAATTTTCATGTTACTAAATTACCTCTCGTTATGTTGAGATTGCTATTGTTTCTTTCCGCTTCCTTGCATATGCTAGTTTTTGCTTGCCTTGATAATTTGTTTGCCTATAATATGCCTATGCATAGGAAGTATGTTAGACTTAGATGTGTTTGTCACGTGTTTTATGATGCTCTCTTTGTGCTTCAATTCTTGTCTTTCTTGTGAGCATCATTGAAATCTCAATGCCTAGCTAAAAAGGCTTTAAAGAAAAGCGCTTGTTGGGAGACAACCCAATATTTTTCCTTTCTGTTTTATAATAAATATTTGATCTAGCCTCTGGTTAGATGTGGTTTTATGTTTTAATTTGTGTTTGTGCCAAGTAAAACCTATAGGATCTTCTGGATGATGGTTATTTGATCTTGCTGAAAAAGTGAGAAACTTTCTATTCACGAAAACAATTGTTAAAAATCACCAGAATGTGATAAACTACTGATTCCAATTGAAGTAGATCAATAAAGAAATTATATAGGTCGTCCTATTTTGGTAGATTTTTCTGAGTTACAGAAGTTTGCGTTAGATATAGATTACTACAGACTGTTCTGTTTTTGACAGATTCTGTTTTTTGTGTGTTGTTTGCTTATTTTGATGAATCTATGGCTAGTAATGGAGTTTATGAACCATAGAGAAGTTGGAATACAGTAGGTTTAACACCAATAAAAATAAAGAATGAGTTCATTACAGTACCTTGAAGTGGTGTTTTGTTTTCTTTCGCTAACGGAGCTCATGAGATTTTCTGTTGAGTTTTGTGTTGTGAAGTTTTCAAGTTTTGGGTAAAGATTTGATGGATTATGGAACAAGGAGTGGCAAGAGCCTAAGCTTGGGGATGCCCAAGGCACCCCAAGGTAAAATCCAAGGACAACCAAAAAGCCTAAGCTTGGGGATGCCCTGGAAGGCATCCCCTCTTTCGTCTTCGTCCATCGGTAACTTTACTTGGAGCTATATTTTTATTCACCACATGATATGTGTTTTGCTTGGAGCGTCTTGTATGATTTGAGTCTTTACTTTTTAGTTCACCACAATCATCCTTGCTGTACACACCTTTTGGGAGAGACACACATTAATCGGAATTTATTAGAATACTCTTTATGCTTCACTTATATCTTTTGAGCTAAACAATTTTGCTCTAGTGCTTCGCTTATATCTTTTAGAGCACGGCAGTGGTTCCATTTTATAGAAATAATTGATCTCTCATGATTCACTTATATTATTTTGAGAGTCCTTTAGAATAGCATGGTAATTTTCTTTGGCTATAAAATTAGTCCTAATATGATAGGCATCCAAGTTGGATATAATAAAAACTTTCATATAAGTGATTTGAATACTAGGAGAAGTTTGATACTTGATGATTGTTTTGAGATATGGAGATAGTGATATTAAAGTTGTGCTAGTTGAGTAGTTGTGAATTTGAGAAATAGTTGTGTTGAAGTTTGCAAGTCCCGTAGCATGCACGTATGGTAAACGTTGTGTGACAAATTTCAAACATGAGGTATTCTTTGATTGTCATCCTTATGAGTGGCGGTCGGGGACGAGCGATGGTCTTTTCCTACCAATCTATCCCCCTAGGAGCATGCGCGTAGTGCTTGGTTTTTGATGAATTGTAGATTTTTGCAATAAGTATGTGAGTTCTTTATGACTAATGTTGAGTCCATGGATTATACGCACTCTCAACCTTCCATCATTGCTAGCCTCTTCGGTACCGTGCATTACCCTTTCTCACCTTGAGAGTCGGTGCAAACTTCGCCGGTGCATCCAAACCCCGTGATACGATACGCTCTATCACACATAAACCTCCTTATATCTTCCTCAAAACAGCCACCATACCTACCTATTATGGCATTTCCATAGCCATTCCGAGATATATTGCCATGCAACTTTCCACCGTTCCGTTTATTATGACACGCTTCATCATTGTCATATTGCCTTGCATGATCATGTAGTTGACATCGTATTTGTGGCAAAGCCACCATGCATATTATTTCATACATGTCACTCTTGATTCATTGCCCATCCCGGTACACTGCCGGAGGCATTCATATAGAGTCATATTTTGTTCTAGTATCGTGTTGTAAATAAATAGAAGTGTGATGATCATCATTAATAGAGCATTGTTCCAAATAAAAAAAAGGAGAAAGGCCAAAAAAAGAAGGCCCAAAAAAAAGAAAAGAAAGAGAAATAAAAGGGACAATGCTACTATCCTTTTTCCACACTTGTGCTTCAAAGTAGCACCATGATCTTTATAATAGAGAGTCTCTTGTTTTGTCACTTTCATATACTAGTGGGAATTTTTCATTATAGAACTTGGCTTGTATATTCCAACAATGGGCTTCCTCAGATGCCCTAGGTCTTCGTGAGCAAGCAAGTTGGATGCACACCCACTTAGTTTCTTTTGTTGAGCTTTCATACATTTATAGCTCTAGTGCATCCGTTGCATGGCAATCCCTACTCCTTGCATTGATATCAATTGATGGGCATCTCCCTAGCCCATTGATTAGTCGCGTCAATGTGAGACTTTCTCCTTTTTTGTCTTCTCCACACAACCCCCATCATCATATTCTATTCCACCCATAGTGCTATATCCATGGCTCACACTCATGTATTGCGCGAAAGTTGAAAAAGTTTGAGATTACTAAAGTATGAAACAATTGCTTGGCTTGTCATCAGGGTTGTGCAAGATGAGAGCATTCTTGTGTGACAAAAATAAAGCATGGCCAAACTATATGATTTTGTAGGGATGAGCTTTCTTTGGCTATGTTATTTTGAGAAGACATAATTGCTTGGTTAGTATGCTTGAAGTATTATTATTTTTATGTCAATATTAAACTTTTATCTTGAATCTTTCGGATCTGAACATTCATGCCACAATAAAGGAGATTACATTGAGAAATATGTTAGGAGGCATTCCACATCAAAAATTCTGTTTTTATCATTTACCTACTCGAGGACGAGCAAGAATTAAGCTTGGGGATGCTTGATACGTCTCCAACGTATCTATAATTTTTGATTGTTTCATGATATTATATATTCTGTTTCGGATGTTTAATGGGCTTTAATATACATTTTTATATTATTTTTGGGACTAACCTATTAACCCAAGGCCCAGTGCAAATTGCTATTTTTTTGCCTATTTCAGTGTTTCGCGGAAACGGAATATCAAACGGAGTCCAAACGGAATGAAACCTTCGGGAGCGTGATTTTTGGAACAAACGTGATCCAGAGGACTTGGAGTGGACGTCAAGAAATCAATGAGGAGGCCATGAGGCAGGGAGGCGCGCCCCCACCCTGGTGGGCCCCTCGTGGCTCCACCGACCTACTTCTTCCTCCTATATATACCTAGTTACCCCGAAACCATCCAGGAGCACCACCAAACCCTATTTCCACCGCCGCAACCTTATGTACCCGTGAGATCCCATCTTGGGGCCTTTTCCGGCGCTCCACCGGAGGGGGCATCGATCACGGAGGGCTTCTACATCAACACTATAGCCTCTCCGATGATGTGTGAGTAGTTTACCACAGACCTTCGGGTCCATAGTTATTAGCTAGATGGCTTCTTCTCTCTCTTTGGATCTCAATACAATGTTCTCCTCGATCTTCTTGGAGATCTATTTGATGTAACTCTTTTTTGCGGTGTGTTTGTCGAGATCCGATGAATTGTGGGTTTATGATCAAGATTATCTATGAAAAATATTTGAATCTCCTCTAAATTCTTTTATGTATGATTGGTTATCTTTGGAAGTCTCTTTGAATTATCAGTTTGGTTTGTCCTACTAGATTGATCTTTCTTGCAATGGGAGAAGTGCTTAGCTTTGGGTTCAATCTTGCGTTGCTCGATTCTAGTGACAGAAGGGGAAACGGCACGTATTGTATTGTTGCCATCGAGGATAAAAAGATTGGGTTTATATCATATTGCTTGAGTTTATGCCTCTACATCATGTCATCTTGCTTAATGTGTTACTCTGTTCTTATGAACTTAATACTCTAGATGCATGCTGGATAGCGGTCGATGTGTGGAGTAATAGTAGTAGATGCAGGCAGGAGTTGGTCTACTTGTTGCGGACATGATGCCTATATACATGATCATACCTAGATATTCTCATAACTATGATCAATTCTATCAATTGCTCGACAGTAGTTTGTTCACCCACCATAATACTATGCTATCTTGAGAGAAGCCACTAGTGAAACCTATGGCCCCCGGGTCTATTTTCCATCATATCAATCTCTTGTCAACTAGTTATTTCTGTCGCTGTTTATTTTACTTTGCGTTTTTTACTTTTAATCTTTATCATAAAAATACCAAAAATATTATCTTTTCATCTCTATCAGATCTCACTTTTGCAAGTGGCAGTGAAGGGATTGACAACCCCTTTACCGCGTTGGTTGCAAGGTTCTTATTTGTTTGTGTAGGTACGAGGGACTTGCGTGTGGCCTCCTACTGGATTGATACCTTGGTTCTAAAAAACCGAGGGAAATACTTACGCTGCATCACCCTTTCCTCTTCAAGGGAAAACCAACGCATGCTCAAGAGGTGGCAAGAAGCCGTCATCCCGACCGACGTCGAGTTCGACTTGCCGCGCGTCACGATGTACACAGAAGCTGAAGCAAAGGAAGCCCGCGAAGACGGCGTTGACCTGCTCGAAGAAGCACGTCTCCTAGCGCTGAGTCGCTTGCACATCTACCAGCAAGGTCTGAGGCATTACCACCGCAAGAAGATCAAGCCCCTCGCTTTCCGAGAGGGAGACCTTGTCCTCTGACTCGTCCAAGAGCAGACCGGCCAACACAAGCTGTGCTCCCCATGGGAGGGCCCCTTCATCGTCAGCAAGGCCTTGTGCGACCGCAACGCGTACTACCTCATCGACGCCCGCAAGACGAACAAGCGCAAGAGGGACACCGCCGGTGAAGAAACAACCCGGCCATGGAATGCGGAGCTCCTCCGCCCGTTTTACAGTTAGCCGTGTGCACGTATGTATCACTGCCTTTTGTAATCATCCGAAAACTATGGGGTCCCCAAACAATCCTCGGGGGCTGCCACTTTTGTGACCAAGTTATTGTGTCTCCTACATTCGGGCATTGCTTTACTCTTAAACCAACCCGGCCACCGCGTCGACCTGCTCGACCCGGGGGCTCGAGGGCTGGCCGGCTTGGTCACCCGCCGTTCCCCTTAGCGGCTCCTGACGCGTTGGGTCGCCATGGCCTCTTGCTTTGCCCTAAGCCGCAGATCCGGCTTCGGCCATTGGCTGGCAAGCACATAAGACCAAAAGCACTAGCGCGCCACGAAAACTAAGTCAAGAAGCGCCGGGTCGCCCAACCCGGCACTGCGGCTTTAAGTTGCCGCACGACCGACTGCTCGTCAACCCGGCCCCGCCGGATTGCCGCCAGCCGGCCCAGTGGGTGTTTCGCTCACGCTCAACGTTTTAAAAGACTAAGTATCGCACGCTCCTCCCGAAGGCCGAACCCCTTGTCACGGACCGGAGCCTCGGCCGTCAGACTCGCGGGGAGGAAGCCCAAAAGGGGAGAGTTGCAAGAAAACGGCTCTAAGAATGAAAAGCAAAGGTGCAGACATCCACAAAGTTTCTGCATACCGCCGGATCGCTCGACCCGGCCCCGCCACCTTAAGTTGCCACACGACCGGTTGTTAGCCTACCCGGCCCCGCCGGATTGCCGCCAGCCGGCCCAGTGGGTGTTTCGCTCATGCTCGACGTTTTGAAAGAGTAAGTACTGTACATTCCTCTCAAAGGTCGAGCCCCTTGTCACGGACCGGAGCCTCGGCCGTCAGACTCGCGGGGCGGAGGCCCAAAGGGGGAAGGTTGCAGAAAAACGGATCCAAAAACAAAATGCAAAGGCGCAGACATTCACGCAACTCATGCATCATAAATTCAAACAGGCCCAAGACCAGAGTTCATTACACCCAGTCAACCCCTAGTGGGTGGGTGGACCTGCTACCTAATAGAAATTTTTTATAAGTTAAAAATTAAGGCGTCCCCATCGCCGGATTGCGCAGCTCCCGGGTCCGCTGAGGTGCCGGTATCTTCCTCCCCGGCGTCCGCGTCGCAGTAGATGCCCGTCTCCTCAGAACTGCCCTCCGGGTCGTCCAGAAGCAAGCCGTAGTCGTCAACAGGCACGACTCCGCCGTCTTCCGCCCGCTCCGGCCGGAACTCGTCGTGGAAGGCGAACCCGGCGATATAGCTGGCCCGAGCAGCAATCCGGCCGGCTTCCGCCTGCAGCTGGCTCTTCGAGCCGGCTCGCTGGCCCATCAGCGCGTCCAGCGACAAGTCCGGAAGCCAAGACATCGTGAACCTGAGCGCCATCTCGGTGCCAGCACGGGTGGGGGAGACTCGCCAGTCATGGAGACGCTCCGGACCTGCCTCCAGCCAGCGCGCCAGCCGCGTGAAGCTGCTCGGCGCGACGGAACCCGGCCAAAGGGCCGCCGTCATCGCCGTGCCGGCCTCGGAGAGACGTCCCATCTGCTCGCTCAAGACTCGCAGACGGGCCTCGGCAGCGGCAACAATCTCCGGGAAGGTCCAGGCCACCCGCGGGAGTCCCGGAGCCGACGATCCCTTGTGGGTCACGCTGAAAGTGGACCGCCTCCTCCGCCAGCTGGCGCGTCTCTGGGAAGGCCCCTGCCAACAAGGAAAGCAAGTCAGAAGAAAATTACTAAGGGAGGAAGGCCGGAGGCCCAACCCGGCAACAACAGAATCCAAGGAAAGCACTTACTGGAGAAGGACTCTTCCAGGTGCTGCGCTTCGAGCAACGTACCGCGCCGCTCCCGGGCAATAGTGCGGTCACGCTCCTCTAGTGCCTTCTCCAGGTCGGCGACCTTGGCAAGGGCTGCGTTCAGCTCGGCGTCCTTGTCCTCGGCCGCCTTCACGGCCTCCTCGTGGAGTCGGGTCTCCCCCAGCCGGGTCTCCTCCGCCGTGGCCACCAGCGCCTTCACGCGCTCCACCTCGGTCTGGAGCTGCCCCTTGTCGTCGGTCAGCTTGCCACGTTGCTCGTCCGCCTCGCCAAGGGCTCGCTGCGCCTCCACGACCTTGGCGGCCTCTGCCTTGAGGCGCTCCACCTCAGCCTCGAGGCGGCTCTTATCGCCCGCCAGCTGCTCCCGCAGCCGGCTGGCTTCGTCGAGCGCCAGCTGGGCTCCCGCCGCCTCCGCCTTCTCCACCTCGGCCCGAAGCCGGCCGACGTCTATGACAAGCCGGTCGTAATGAAAACCGGCCCGGAATAGCCGGGTCCTCCAAGACAGCACCTCGGCTGCAGAAGAGGAACTCAGCAACAAAGTACTATTTTAAGATTCGATCCAACTGCTACGCAGTTGGCCCGAATCTCGGGGGCTACACCCACTGGGTGCGCTAGCGTGACCCCACTAGAAAAGAGCATGAAAGAGAAATACCTACCGTGACGCGGAGTTCCTCCTCCTTGGCGGCGAGCCTCTCCTTGAGACGCCGGTGCGTCTCAAGGAAACGGTTGAAAATGTTGACCCGATAGGAGTCCAGTTGCTGCGGAAGGCAACGATCAGCACAAGACAACAAGATAAGATTCGACCCGACTGCTACGCAGTTGGCCCAAATCTCGGGGGCTACAGCCAGTGGGTGCGCTGGCGCGCCCCCACAAAGGAGAAAACAATGAAGAAAGAAAAGCAGAACGCAAATGAAAACTTACGAAGACGGCGTGCTCCAGCTCCTGCGTCGCCTCGACCTCGGCCTGGGCGAAGGCCTGGATCCAGTCTGTCCGCCCTCGCAGGCGCCGGGTCACGGCGGCCATCGCCGCCTCCTCCTGGGTCGGAGGTCCGAAGGGGACATCGCTGGACCCGCTCCGCAACAGCCGCAACTCAGCGACCCGGCGTCCTCCGGACCTGAGCACCAGGGTGTGCTCTCCACCAGGCGCTTCCCCTGAAGCCGACGCTTTCTCCAGCGCCCTCTCAGGCATCAACGCCGGCTCGGTGGGCAGAGCGGCTTGAGGCTCCACCACCGGCAGCGTCTCGCTCGCCAGCGTCCGGGACGCCCCCTCCGGCGCCGCCCGTGCCGCCTCCTCCAAGACGGCGTCGCCGCCGCCTCCATCGGCCCCCTCCCGCTCGACCACATCGGTCCGCGGCGGGGTGCCGTCCTCGACAACCACGACCTCCCAGTCGAGGTCCATCGCGTCCGCATGGCCACCTTAGCCATGCTCCCCCTCCAACGCCGGCACGAAGACCGTCGCCGCCACCGCCGTCCCCGCCGGCATCTCCGGCCACGCCGGCTCGCGCCCACGCTGCCGCGGCGCTAACCCAAGCCTGGGTCGACGCCGCCTCCAGCTCCACCTCCGCCCGGTTCCGGTCTCGCCTGGCCAAGCCCTCGGTGTCGGCCAGGTCCAGACCAAGGTCCGGGTCCACCGGCGCCTCCTCCTCGTCCCGGTCGGCGGTGCCAGACCGGCTCCTCCGAAACACAGCGCCCTCAGCGGACGCGGCGTCCGCCGCCGCCAGCGCCAGCGAGATCGGCGACCTGAAGCACAAGACAAATAAATTGCGCCGAGTCGATCGGAGCTGCTCAGCAACTCGGCCCAAGCCAAAAGAGCCACTTACCCCGGCACCACCGAAACGGCGGGCCTCGCCGCCCTCTCCTGTGGGGCACCGCGCCTCCTCTTGGCAGGCGGCTTCACACCTCCAGCCGGGTCCGCCGCGCGCTTCGCGGTCGGGGCCCGCGGCGTGACATTACCCTTCTCGTGCGGCCGCCTCGCTGATGCCGCCCCACAAGACGACCCGGCTCCGGCCGCGCCGCCGCGTCCTCCACCCGGCGCCGCTACATCAGCAGCTCGCGTCATCACCCCTAAAGCCGTCACGCAACCGGCGATTCAAGAAATGAAAACAAGACTCACCTACTCGGCGCCCTGCGCCCGTGTCAGCGGCCGCCGCCTCCCCTCCGCCATGGGCCTCGGGCTCCTCCGAGGCAACCCGCACCACCTACGCCCGCGCCCGGTCGTAAGGATGCCGGACGGCGTTCAGAAGCACCTCTCGCGTTGCGTCGGGATGAACAAGAAGATAAGCAGCAGCGAAATACGGAGACCAGGGACTCACCAATGGTGCCGGGTTCGCGTGGCTGTACGGGGCCTTCCCGAACTCCCAGTCCACCCCAAGTTGGCCTTAGAGATGTCATTGACCCAGCGCGCGACTTGGTCCGCCGCCAGCCGCGTGTTCGCCATGTGGTTGGGGTCCTGGAGGCCGGTCATCTGTCCGATGAGATGGCTGCGCTGCTGCAGCGGTAGCACCCGCCGGACGATGAAGGCGGTGATGAGGTTGGTGCCGGTGAGCTTCTCCCGCGCCTTCATCACTGACACCCGCTCGCACAGGTTAAGCACCTCCTGCAACGGGTGCTTGGGGTAGTACCCCCAGTTCTGCTTCCCCCACGGCGGCGAGTTGATGAACGGCGGAAGATTGATGCGGTTCTCGCCGAGGTTGCAGACGTAGAAGAAGGAGTTCTGCCATTTCTTGGCCGAATCCTCCAGCAGCATCCTCGGGCAGTCGGCGCCCGACCGCTTGGTGATGACGGCCGCTCCGCACTCGGACATCTCTCTGGCCTTCGGCCCCTGCTGCTTTAGGGAGAAGAAGTGCACCCAGAGGTCGATCAAAGGCTCGACCCCCAGGTACCCCTCGTAGAGGGTAACAAAGCCAGACAGCCGCATGATGGCGTCGGCGCCGAGATGATGGGGCTGGAGCCTGAAGAACTCCAGAAAGTCACGGAAGAAGCCGCTCGCGGGAAGCCCAAACCCGCTCTTGAAGTGCGACAGGAAGACCACCCGCTCCGAGCCCTCGGGCCGCAGCTCCCGCTCACCCTGCAGGAGACGCACCTTGACCTCCTCCGCCCTCGGCAGGCGCCTGGTGTCATGGAGGTAGGCGACATCGTCAAGAGTGACGGTCGAGCCCATCCACGATCCTGACGGTAGCGCCATCACCCCGAGCACAGAAGAAAGCAGGAAGAAAGAAGGAAGAGGATGGAAAGAGAGCTCTTCTCAAGACAGCGAGCGTCGCAGCTAGCGGCGGTCGTCAGAAGCAGAGGGAGGATGAAGAGGCAGGGGAGCGCGAGCGTGAATGATCTCCACCGCTCCCTTCACCCCCAATTTATAGGCCACGATTCAAAACGTGGGGAAGTGGGATCGTTTGCGATCGCCCCTCCCACTCCCCCGCAATAAGTGCGCATGTACGCACGCAGTAACTGCCTGGAGAATGGCAATCGACCCGCGGACGCCACAATAAATCCGTGCGCGTGGGCCGAGGGTACGCGGCGGCGGGCCCCAGGCCGTCGCCCCGTCCCGTCACGCGCGTGGCCTGTCAGGCCCCTCCGGCTCCCAGGTGCCACATGGCGGCCGTGCGAAGCCCAAAAGATTGCCCAAGATTCGTCGAACTCCTTGATTTCCCACCATGGGCGGGATGCCGCGATCCGGCTTCCGGAAGCCGGCACACAGTGGGTGTTGCCAGACCCGGCGGTCACCAAAATCCGCCTCTACAAGGGGGAAACTACGAAGGCCCTCCCATCCGAAGACGGCGGACCTTCATAGCTTCGGGGACTACTGTCGGGGGGATGAACCCCAGGCAGGCAACGGAACCTGGATCCTTTTTAAAAACAGCGGGGCCAGCATCGCCCCTCGATCCGGCTCACGCTTGGCCAGGTCGCTCAACCCGGCCAAGCCCCATGACCCGGCCAAGCTCTCCAACCCGGCGAGACTCCTCAACTCGGCCCAAACAACCAAGCTCAAGACTTCCCCAACAAGCCAGCACCGCCCTTGGCGTGTTCTCCAAACCCGGCAAGGGGTCACCGGCCGTCCCATCCCAGCCGTATGATGGGACGAGTCTCCACCAACTGATGACCGAAGGCACAGTGCCCCGCCCATGCCTCTAGTCAGCCGGACGAGGCAACAGTGCCTCCCACCTACCCGCTGACCAGGGCTGGCGTGGCAACAGTGCCCCTGACGTCACCCATGACTCCAACAAGCGTGACCTGATGGAGCGCCACTGTAGCTGACTTGACTCAGCCTCGCCCTGACGACCGACAAGACGGCACAAAGTGCCCCCTAGGCGCATGGGGCCCGCGCCCAGGGAACCCGGCGAACCCTGGTACCCGGCGGGTCCCAGCACCGGGTTCCTAGACGCTGACAACCCAGCCCTACGGCCTCTAACATTACCCTTGTACCCCTGGGGGTTGACCTATAAACCCCCCCAGGAGCCCTCATGCATATGGGCAAGCAAGCGATGCAACACACTCACCTATCCACCCACTCACACGTCTAGCAAGCAACACCCGAGGAGAGGGAGTAGCCTAAGCCTTGGCCTGACTTCCTTCTTCCTCCATACAGCTCTAGGAGCAACTCTGTACTGTTGCATATAAACCACACTCGGCAGGACTAGGGGTGTTATCTCTCCGGAGAGCCCCGAACCTGGGTATGTCTTGCGTCCCGCGGTCGCTCATGCCGACCTCGCCTCTGGAGCCCACCAGTGCCCTCGAGCCTCCTCCTATCTTTATCCATCCCCTGGCATCTGCTGTGCGCCCACCACGACACTAGCCACCCTATATATTTGATGTGGGCAAGCACAAATTCGATGGCACTCTTTATTGATCGCGCAACCACACACTTCATCCCTATTTTCGATTCTATCGATATCTCACGCCGATGATCCTTCCACTCTCTTCTCGTGGATCGCTCCCTCTATATATGATATATCCATGACTCTGTTTCACACACATTGCATATGTTACGTTTTTTGTTTGAGATATCATCGACACATTGCCTCTGTTTCGCACAAACCATCTCTCTCACACCCACCCACGTACGTACCTGCACCTAAAGAAGAGGTGCACGCAGGACGCACGTACTCACGTCTCGTTCCCGGCCACACCCCGTGGGTACACGGTGGAGTTCGTTTCTGTACGAAAAGGCAACCCACGTGATAATTTGACGCGTGTAGCGATTGTTTACTTGAAGGAGGGTCGTGTACCACGCGTAGACGGAACAAAGTTTGACTTGACACGTTAGTATTAAATAAAGTTATATATTCCTCAATGGCACGTATAGAATATAAAATGATTGTCGTGCGGAAAATGGAAAAATTCGCTCCACTATATACAATGCAGCCTGCCAGCTGGGGTTTGTCTCTCATCACACCATCTCACACAAGGCGGCAGTGGCCTCTCTCTCTCACCGATGGTCAGTGATCAGGCCGCATCCTGTCCGTCGGCGGAAAGGGAGGATGTGCATCGTTTCTCTGTTCGAGGGTGTTGACGCAGCATGTCCCGATCTGTGGTACTCATTGTTCTCTCTGACCAAGCTCCGGCGCGGTAGGGCCTTCGCCACTTGCTCACTACCGCAGTATGGGCAGACCCCGGCCGCCGGTGCCCTCCTAGTAACATCCCGACGACCCTCAGGTACAGCTTCCTCCGGCCTTGCTCCACTGCCCATCTTCCCATGTTGCTGCATGTGGATCTTCTTTAGTTGTTTGCTTAAAATGTATCTCGGCCGGCGTACTTTCCATCTTGCAATCTCGTCCTCAAACCATTTTTGATAAACCACCATGCTGCTATCTTTCCCTTATTACATGGAATATGCTTCTTTTTTGTCGGCGTATGTGTCTTCAACTCGTGTTATTGGGCAGTAATTGTTTCCTTTCTACCTCCTTTTGCAAACAGGGCTATCCATTTCAACTCGTTGCTATTGCGACCTTTTGGTGAACTGCACAAATCACTTTTTTCCTAAGAGTGTTTTGTGCAGTTCCGCCAAAATGTCACACGGGCAACATTTTTACATTTCTGTGGGACTGCAGAAAGGGAGATTGGTTTTGCTATCCTCCTCATCCAACTCCGTGCCTAATCTTCCCCAACAAGTAGTTAGTCCTAAAGAGAGATCACAGAGGTGATCGGCTTCTATTTGTGTGTGTTATGTTTCATCATCTAGTTCCACTATTATTGTAATCACACTGACTGGATATCTTTGCAAACAGGGATGGTCAGCTCGATTTTAGTGGAGCTGCACAAAATGATCGGATTGTGGTGTCCTCCATACACCTCTTTTTTGTCTACAGAGCTGGGTGAAACTAGCTGCCAAGCAATGAACACTATGCCCAGGAAATGGAGCCATGCCTACGAACTACAGCATCGATCAATTATATATTTTTCTTTATTTGTACACCTTCTCACAACTTTGTCTTCAGTTGTGATGTGAATATTGGCACTGATCTGCGAACCACTGAGATGCATTAGCAGCCATGGTAGTTTCATTTGTATTTGATGGAATGTTGTAACGAGATAATCTTGAGGCAAGAGGACACATGAATTCTAAGTTGAAACCTTTTTTTCCCTACGGGAACCAAAGTTGAAACCTTCATAGCATCGCAGTACAATTTCATTAAAATTATGTGTACATATAAACAAATCCCGAAGGATTGATAGCATTGCCAGAAACAATTTAACTTCATTTCGCCGACATGTGGGACATCCTTCATCCGGCTCCATCTGCCATGCAGCAATATTGAGTGCACAACTGCAGGGAAAGATTTGTTGAAAATATGCCCTAGAGGCAATAATAAAGTGGTTATTATTATATTTCCTTGTTCATGATAATTGTCTGTTGTTCATGCTGTAATTATATTAACCGGAAACCATAATACATGTGTGAATACATAGACCGTGATATGTCCCTGGTAAGCCTCTAGTTGACTATCTCATTGATCAATAGATGGTTGTGGTTTCCTGACCATGGTCATTGGATGTCATTGATAATGGGATCACATCATTAGGAGAATGATGTGATGGACAAGACCCAATCCTAAGCATAGCACAAGATCGTGTAGTTCGTTTTGCTAGAGCTTTTCTAATGTCAAGTATCGTTTCCTTAGACCATGAGATTGTGCAACTCCCAGATACCGTATGAATGCTTTGGGTGTACCAGACGTCACAACGTAACTGGGTGGCTATAAAGGTGCACTACAGGTATCTCCGAAAGTGTCTGTTGGGTTGGCACGAATTGAGATTGGGATTTGTCACTCCGTATGACGGAGAGGTATCTCTGGGCCCACTCGGTATTGCATCATCATAATGAGCTCAATGTGACTAAGGAGTTAGTCATGGGATCATGCGTTACGGAATGAGTAAAGAGACTTGCCGGTAACGAGATTGAACGACGTATGGGGATACCGACGATCGAATCTCGGCCAAGTAACATACCGATGGACAGAGGGAATTGTATACGGGATTGATTGAATCCCCGACATCGTGGTTCATCTGATGAGATCATCGTGGAACATGTGGGAACCAACATGGGTGTCCAGCTGAGAGATGTCTCGGTCATGTCTACATGGTTCCCGAACCCGTAGGGTCTACACAGTTAAGGTTCGGTGACGCTAGAGTTGTTGTGGGAAATAGTATGCGGTTACCGAAGGTTGTTCGGAGTCTTGGATGAGATCCCGGACATCACGAGGAGTTCCAGAGGTGAAGAATTATATATGGGAAGTCCAGTTTCAGTCGTCGGAATGGTTTCGGGGGTTATCGGTATTATACCAGGACCACCGAAAGGTGTTCGGGGGTCCACCGGGTGGGGCCACCTGCTCCGGTGGGCCAAGTGGGCTGAACAAGGGTGGGAACCAGCCCCCTAGTGGGCTGGTGCGCCCCCCAAGGGCCCAAGGCACCTAGGGTTAAAAACCCTAGGGGGTGGGGGCGCCTCCCACCAAACTTGGGGGGCAAGTCCCCACCTTGGCCGCTGCCCCCTCTAGATGCATCTAGGGGGGGGGGCGGCCCCATCTCCCTTCACCCTATAAATAGAGGGGGGTGGGAGGGCAGCCGCACCCTTCCCCTGGCACAGACCTCCCCCTGTCCAACACCTCCTCCTCCTCCGTAGTGCTTGGTGAAGCCCTGCCGGAGAACGCAAGCTCCACCACCATGCCATCGTGCTGCTGGAGTTCTCCCTCAATTTCTCCTCTCCCCTTGCTGGATCAAGAAGGAGGAGACATCCCCGGGCTATACGTGTGTTGAACACGGAGGTGCCGTCTGTTCGGCGCTAGATCGGATCTTCCACGATTTGAATCGCCACGAGTACGACTCCATCAACCGCGTTCTTGTAACACTTGTGCTTAGCGATCTTCAAGGGTATGAAGATGCACTCCTTCTCTCTCGTTGCTAGCATCTCCTAGATTGATCTTGGTCACACTTAGGAATTTTTTTAAATTATTACTACGTTCCCCAACGGTGGCATCATGAGCTAGGTCTATGCGTAGATTCTATGCACAAGTAGAACACAAAGTAGTTGTGGGCGATGATTTGTTCAATTTTCTTACCGTTACTAGTCTTACCTTGATTCGACGGCATTGTGGGATGAAGCTGCCCGGACCGACCTTACACGTACGCTTACGTGAGACTGGTTCCACCGACCGACATGCACTTGATTCATAAGCTGGCTAGCGGGTGTCTACCTCTCCCACTTTAGTCGGATCAGATTCGATGAAAAGGGTCCTTATGAAGGGTAAATAGCAATTGGCATATCACCGTTGTGGCTTTGGTGTAGGTAAGAAACGTTCTTGCTAGAAACCCATAGCAGCTACATAAAACATGCAACAACAATTAGAGGACGTCTAACTTGTTTTTGTAGGGTATGCTATGTGATGTGATATGGCCAAAAGGTTGTGATGAATGATATATCTGATGTATGAGATTGATCATGTTCTTGTAAGAGGAATCACGACTTGCATGTCGATGAGTATGACAACCGGCAGGAGCCATAGGAGTTGTCTTAATTTATTGTATGACCTGCGTGTCATTGAAAAGGCCATGTAATTACTTTACTTTATTGCTAACCGTTAGCCATAATAGTAGAAGTCATAGTTGGCGAGACAACTTCATGAAGACATGATGATGGAGATCATGATGATGGAGATCATGGTGTCATGCCAGTGATGAAGGAGATCATGCCGCGCCTCGAAGATGGAGATCAAAGGCGCAAGATGATATTGGCCATATCATGTCACTATGATTTGCATGTGATGTTTGTCATGTTTACATCTTATTTGCTTAGAACGACGGTAGCATAAATAAGATGATCCCTCACTAAAATTTCAAGAGATGTGTTCCCCCTAACTGTGCACCGTTGCGAAGGTTCGTTGTTTCGAAGCACCACGTGATGATCGGGTGTGATAGATTCTAACATTCGCATCCAATGGGTGTAAGCCAGATTTACACATGCAAAACACTTAGGTTGACTTGACGAGCCTAGCATGTACAGACATGGCCTCGGAACACGAGAGACCCAAAGATCGAACATGAGTCGCATAGTAGATACGATCAACATGGAGATGTTCACCGTTGATGACTAGTCCGTCTCACGTGATGATCGGACACGGCCTAATCGATTCGGATCATGTATCACTTAGATGACTAGAGGGATGTCTATCTGAGTGGGAGTTCATCAAATAATTTGATTAGATGAACTTAATTGTCATGAATATAGTCTAAAATATCTTTACAATATGTCTTTAGATCAAATGGCCCACGCTAATGTTGCCCTCAACTTCAACACGTTCCTAGAGAAAACCAAGCTGAAAGAAGATGGTAGCAACTATACAGACTGGGTCCGTAACTTGAGGATCAACCTCATAGCTGCCAAAAAGCATATGTCCTTGAAGCACCGCTAGGTGAAGCACCCATTTTCCCAGCAACTCAAGACGTTATGAATGCCTGGCAGTCGCGCAGTGATGATTACTCCCTAGTTCAGTGCGGCATGCTTTACAGCTTAGGACCGGGGCTCCAAAAGTGTTTTGAGCAACACATACCATATGAGATGTTCGAAGAGCTGAAAATGGTTTTCCAAGCTCATGCCCGGGTCGAGAGATATGAAGTCTCTGACAAGTTCTACAGTTGTAAGATGGAGGAAAACAGTTTTGTCAGCGAGCATATACTCAAAATGTCTGGGTTGCACAACCGTTTGTCTCAGCTGGGAGTTAATCTTCCAGATGACTCGGTCATTGACAGGATCCTCCAGTCGCTCCCACCTAGCTACAAGAGCTTTGTGATGAACTACAATATGCAAGGGATGGGGAAGTCCATTCCTGAGTTATATTCAATGTGGAAATCAGCGGAGGTGGAATAAAAAAGGAACATCAAGTGTTGATGGTGAATAAGACCACTAGTTTCAAGAAAGGCAAGGGTAAAAATAACTTCAAGAAGGACGGCAAGGGAGTTGCCGCGCCCGGTAAATCAGTTGTCGGGAAGAAGCCAAAGAATGGACCCAAGCCCGAGACTCAGTGCTTTTATTACAAGGGAAATAGTCACTGGAAGCGGAACTGCCCCAAGTACTTAGCGGATAAGAAGGCCGGCAACGCCAAAGGTATATGTGATATACATGTTATTGATGTGTACCTTACCAGCGCTCGTAGTAGCTCCTGGGTATTTGATACCGGTGCGGTTGCTCATATTTGTAAGTCAAAACAGGAAGCTGTGGAATAAGCGGAGACTGGCGAAGGACGAGGTGACGATGCACGTCGGGAATGGTTCCAAGGTCGATGTGATTGCCGTCGGCATGCTACCTCTACATTTACCTACGGGATTAGTTTTAAACCTCAATAATTGTTATTTAGTGCCAGCTTTGAGCATGAACATTGTATCTGGATCTCGTTTAATGCGAGATGGTTGTTCTGTTTATATGAGAATAATGGTTGTTCTGTTTATATGAGATATGTGTTTTATGGTCATGCCCCGCTGGTCAATGGTTTATTTTTACTGAATCTCGAACGTGATGTTACACATATTCATAGTGTGAATGCCAAAAGATGTAAGGTTGATAATGATAGTCCCACATACTTGTGGCACTGCCGCCTTGGTCACATTGGTGTCGAACGCATGAAGAAACTCCATCCAGATGGACTTTTGGAGTCTCTTGATTATGAATCATTTGACATGTGCGAACCATGCCTCATGGGAAAAATGACCAAGAATTCATTCTCTGGAACAATGGAGCGAGCAACCAACTTGTTGGAAATCATACATACTGATGTGTGTGGTCCAATGAGCGTTGAGGCTCGCGGTGGCTATCGTTATGTTCTCACCCTCACTGATGACTTAAGTAGATATGTGTATGTCTACTTAATGAAACACAAGTCTGAGACCTTTGAAAAGTTCAAGGAATTTCAGAGTGAGGTAGAAAATCAACATGACAGGAAAATAAAGTTCTTACGATCAGATCGTGGAGGAGAATATTTGAGTCACGAGTTTGGTACGCACTTAAGGAAATGTGGAATTGTTTGACAACTCACGCCGCCTGGAACACCTCAGCGTAATGGTGTGTCTGAACGTTGTAACTGCACTCGGTAATGCAGTCGGCTGGTGCAGTTGCAAGCAAAGCTTCATGGCGGGATCTACATGTGAAGCGGAGTACATAGCAGCCTCGGAGGCAGCACAGGAAGCAGTCTGTATGAAGGAGTTCATCACCGACCTAGGAGTTATTCCCAATGCATCGGGCCCAATGACTCTCTTCTGTGAAAACACTGGAGCTATTGCCCTTGCCAAGGAAGCCAGGTTTCACAAGAAGACTAGGCATATCAAGCGTCGCTTCAACTCCATTCGTGAATACATTCAAGATGGAGACATAGATATTTGTAAAGTGCATACGGTTCTGAATGTCGCGGATCCGTTGACTAAACCTCTTCCACGAGCAAAACATGATCAACACCAGAACTCTATGGGTGTTCGATTCATCACAATGTAACTAGATTATTGACTCTGGTGCAAGTGGGAGACCGTTGGAAATATGCCCTAGAGGAAATAATAAAGTGGTTATTACACTACAAAAAAGTACACTTCCGTGATGATACGTGTTTGTCACAGTAGGTCGCGTTTTTTGTCATGCATGTACATCCATGACAAATTTATGACAGAATCAAGATAGTCATACCTGTGCTGTCGTAGAAGTGTTCCATGACATTACCAAAATTATCATCTCGGAAGTGTCCACTTCCATGACGATAAATCGCGCGTCACAGAAGTGCTTTCGTCGAGGGTGACCGACACGTGGCATCCACCGTAACGGAACGCCGTTAAGCTATCGGTCGGGTTTTGGATCCGATAACCCATTAACAGCCCCGACCAATGGGGATTTTCCACGTGTAAAATCATCATTGGCTGGAGGAAACACGTGTCGGCTCATCGCTGGGACAGATGTCATCCACTCATTGGACAGAAGGCGCCTATGATACGTCGACACGTGGCACGGCCCAACAGAGGCCCATTCCTGTGAAAAGGTCGGCCCGTTTGACTTGGTCAAAAGGTGGTGGGCCGGCCCATGGAAAGCCTGTTAACAGCCTGTTCGCATATAGCCCATTTACAACCCGCTAACCCAAGGCCCGTTACGCCCTATTCGAATTAGGCCCAGTAGCGTCATCTGGGCCATCCAATATGATTCCAGCCCGTTTTCACTTCTGGCCCATGTATGGCCCATGACGTCTTTCGGCCCATATGAGGCCCTATGTAACTCTTGGCCTATTAATGGCCCGTGGTGAAACTGGCCCGTAATGAACAGTGTATCACTTTACACCCATTAACGGCCCGTGGTGAAACTGGCCCGTAAAGAACAGTGTATCACTTTATACCCATTAACGGCCCGTTATTCCGTTGGGCCGTTTCCAGCCCATGTTATCTTTCGGCCTTCTCAGAGCCCATTTATTCTTGGGCTATTTTCCAGCATTCGTTTACTTATGGCCCGTTACTGTCATTTTCTGCTTGTGGGCCAAATTCATCCCGTGGTTACAGTCGGCCCGTTTGTGGTCCGTTAATACGTTGGCCCGTTTTCATAGCGTCATCAAATACGGCCTATTAACGATGGCCCGTTATGGTCGGCCCATGAACGAACGATTCCAACTCTAGACCGTTTACGGCCAGAATGCGGTCTGTTTGCCCATGTTTGGCCAATCGATCATATGGCCCGTATAAGGCCCATTGATGATACGGCCCGTAGAAGGCCCACTGTTTCTACGGCCCGTAGAAGGCCCACTGTTTCTACGGCCTGTAGGAGGCCCAGTGTCACTACAGTAAATATTAGCCCATGGTTATTGTGGCCTAGTTTTAAAAAATAGGTTATTGCAGCCACTAGCAAACCGTAGAAAAAGAACTGCACTGACTACAAGCAAACAAATAAACAAGACAACAAGGAAATAAATAAGCAAGCAACTTACACTAGGCTATCACAGCTATTACACGTATTACATCCACTGGGCATCAAAGTTCGTGACCAGTGCAAATATAGGGAACACAGCAGCATATAAACGCCGCAGCAAAACAAGTCCAGAACTGAAACCACTTCAGAAGAGCTCAAGAAACAATATCCTGGGTACCCATAATGCTGGCAAGATGCTTAGCAAGCTTATTAACTTTCTCTTGTTTGGCGCTTAAGTCCTCCAGCGCTTGCTGTTGCACCAGAAAGTATGCATCTGAATTCTGCAGGGACTTCCTCAGTCCTTCGGCTTCCTGTCGCATAACATCTGATCGATGTCTTTCAACTTGAAGTTGAGACTCAAGAAGCCGAACTGATTCAGGCAACGAGTTCGAAGAGCTGGTGCCAGCAGTGGTAGCCAGTAACTCGAACACTACATCAAGACAGGACTTTGGGGTTGTCTCAGTGTCTTCAATATAGTTTTTATCAGCTTTCTTGGAGACCAACAGGGATGTCTCACTATCTTGAACCTTATCTGCATTACTTCCTTTACCATTGCATAACAGGGTACTCTTCTCCAATATTTTATCCGCGTTCTAAAAGAGAAACAAACAAACACATCTCAGGTTTACAATGTAGTATATGAAACTCATTTTGGTAAACCAGTTCAGTAGTAAGGTGGACAGGATAACAGCATGAAACAAACATATATCTATGTAGTATGGTCACTGTATGGTCTATATCATTCTAGTTTATGTTGCCAAATCAAGATAGATACAGTTCGAATCATATCTATTTAAGACAAAGCAGCATAGACAGAATATAAGTGTGGGAAACTACACAGCAATAACAACACTTGTAATGTGCATGGCATGAGAACATAACTGTTTATTCAATTGAAACTGAAATCAACATAGAGCAAGTTACAACAGCAAACAGCCAAACACGTTGAAGAAACAGGTTTAAAACATACCTGTTGCGCCATTGGAGTTTCAATTGCATCCTTCAAATTTGAAATTAGTTGGTATCAGTAAATACAGTGATGCAAGAGCAAAGTAGTATGAACCATAGCTACGGAACCTGACCTGAGAACAATTCTTCTTCTGCTTTAAGCGTTGACTTCGGGTTCGGAGTGGTGGTCCTCGTGATTTGGGCACTGCAGTTGCCTTACTAACTGCTCGTGTTTGGGTGCTCTGTGGTGGAGACGGTGCTGTGTCAACGGGAACTGGGTGTCTATCTGCTGGGGTTGGGGTTAGAAGGGGTGTAGCTGGTTCTCTGTCCAACTGGGTAGGGGTACAATCTGCATGAGTGTGGGTTATGTGTGGTGGGGCTGGTTCTTGGGCAAGTACAACCGTGGTTCTATCTGCATCGACAGGTAGCACGATCTTTTCTGAAGACCGTGTTTTTACTCCCACAGATACTGCCATCACTCCCTCCAATTGAAATGGCTGATAAACAAGAAAAGTAATTGAATGTACAGACATTGTAAGATAGACAGGTGCAATGGATAGTAGGGAAGAAAACAGGGCATGAAATAATTCACATTTATGTTGTCTAAGCAAACAGAATAGCAGGACATAATTTCACATATATGATGGCTAATTAAACAGGATAGCATGACACAATTTCACATGTATGATGGCTAACTAAACAGGATAGAATGACATACTTCAAAATATGATGACTATGTAAACAGGATGACATGATATAACTATACGATGTGTCTATTAAAGTGGTTGGCATGCCATAAATCACAAACATGCCGTCGATGGAAACATGATGGCATGATATAATTCACGGATAGAATGACATAATTTAAAATATGATGACTATGTAAACAGGATGAGATGATATAACTATATTATGTCTTTAGAAAATGGGTTGGCATGCCATAATTCAGATACATGCTGTCTATGTAAACATCATGGCATGACATAATTCAAATATATGATTTATATACTAAGGAAGTGAGCAGAGGGCAATCGCATATATGATGTGTCAACTAAGGAGATGGCATTCAATATTGTGTATATGATGTAAAAACTAAGCATTGCAATACAACATATGCATTATATGAGTAATATAACCCTGCCAAGTTTGAGCATACACCTCAGGGGGATAATAGGACTGGTCATCTGCCTCTGAATCCTCCTCTGAAGAGCTATCTGTAACCAGCAAGATATCTGCTTCAGCAGGTAGCATTGTCTGCTCTGAAGACCTTGTTTTCACTCCAGATTTCTCCATCACCAATTCAAATGGCTGATGCACAGGAAGAGCAGTTGAATATACAAACATTGTCGACAAAAGCAATGAGAAATACAAAAAAAGGACGGCATGATATAATTCACATATATGACGCTTGCCTAAACAGCATGGCATTGCATAATTCACATACATAATGCCTTGCAACAAGATAACATTGCATAATTCACATATATAATGTCTTGCAACAAGATGGCATTGCATAATTCACATATATGGTAATTAGACACTAAACAGGTGGCATTCACACAAAGCATGTCTAAACTAAGCAAATGACATAGCAATGCAAGATACCATACGCACGATATGAGCAACATAACCCTGCCAAGTTAGGGCATGCACCTCGGGGGGGGGGAATATGACTGGTCATCTGTCTCTGAATCCTCCTCTGAGGAGCTATCGGTAACCAGCAAGACATGCGCTTCGTCAGATAGCATTGTCTGCTCTGAAGACCTTGTTTCCACTCCAGATTTTTCCATGACCGTGCCGAATGGCTGATGCACAGGAAGAGTAATTGAATGTACTAAAATTGTTGACAAATTTAACACGTAATAAAAAATGATGGCATGATATAATTCACATATAAGATGACTGGCTAACCAGGGTGGCATTGCAAAATTCACATATATGATGCCTGGCTAGACAAGATGGCATTGCATGATTCACATATACGATAAAGAAACTAAACAGATGGCATTGACACAAAGCATGTCTAAACTAAGCAGATGACATCTTTAATGTATACAGTAAGCAATGCAAGGCACCATATGCATGATATTACCAACATCAGCATGCCAAGTTAGAGCGAAGACCTCATGGGGTAAATAGGAGTGGTCTTCTCCTTCTGAATCCCCCTCAGAACAGTTATCTTCCTCTTGATTACGATCCGAAATGGGTGGAGGGGGGCTGCCTTTGCGCCCACCATGGAACGACGTCTGCATGAAATTTTATTGCCACGCAAGGCTCGTCTCTTTTGCTCTACATGATCAGTTCCATTGTGTACAATAACTGGCATGCATAGGAATAAAACATAGTGAGATTATGTAAGGAGTGCATGCACAAATCCAGAGTGATGGTAGCAAACTGTGGATAGACCCAAAACCAATGATAGCAGGCAGATAATAGCTTTAGTTAAAAAATACAGATAATGGCTCCTTTAATGTTTGTTTGCACCCAACATGAAACTCATAGTAGACACCGGAGATTAACCAGATAGTAGACAGATAGTACTGATTGCTGCCCCAATATGTACCCCACAACCATTTAAAAACTCAAGTTTCAGCATTAGTTTGGACCTGACTCGGAGTCTAATAGGTGAACACGACGATAATGTAGCATGTCATCATATTAAGCGACGCATAACGTAAGCAGACACGGAAGAGTGCGACCTCTCTTGCGGACCCGTGTAGTCCTCAAGGTCATCTGCTCAGTTGATGATGGTAATGCAGTTGCCGTGGCTGCCGGCGGCGGGGAAGAAGATCTGAGGCGGCGAAAGACAGTCTGGAGAGCGGATCCCTGCTGTGGTGAACCCTTCCGTCGTTGGAGCAGCTGAGCTGGGGTGGAACACAGCGCCGCAGGAGCAGTACAAACCACACAAGGTTTTCTTTGACACATATCTGTAACAGAAGTAATTGAGTAAGGGCTTGTTTGAATTTGAGGATTCTAACAATGCAGGGATAGGAAATAGACAGGAATAGGATAGGAATGCACGTGCAAAACAGAGAATTTAAAAACACAGGATTTCTGCCAATCTGGGTGTTTGATTCACAACAATTGGAAGATCACAGGATGCAAAAAAGCATGGTGAGATTAAGTCAAACCACAAGAAAATGTACGGTTATAATGCTATTATGCTACTATCTCTTAGTCTTGTGCTTGATGAATAGGAATATGAAAAGGAGGAGAAGTGGAAATTAGAATTCCTACGGTTTTTCTTTCAAGGAGACACTAAAGGAACAAATCCTACAGTTTTCCTTTGCTCCATTCCTTTGCACCAAATTCATGAAAAGTAGTACCATAGGAAACTTTCCAATTCCGATGTTTTTCATTCACTTTTCCTTTCAAGCACTGGCGATTCTAGTAGGCAGGCTTGAGCAAGGAAAATCCTACACTAAAAAAATGTTTTTGTGCTACTTCTATTACTTTGGACCCAGGCCACTGCCATACTAGCTCAACTCCCAGGCCCATCGACAAATGCACAGCTCAAACGCGCAGAGATAAATAATGATGGCGTTCAAGAGAGTCCATCACGGATAGCTAAGTTGCCTGGTACCTCACTGCTTGTCATATAGTAGGATAAAATAATCGTATTTCCCGTTACTACGAGTGCTCAGTGGACAATATATATAACATGTAGAGTAAAAAAGAGATGCAACAAGTGTACAACCTCTTTGGCGAAGCCATGTCGATCTCAGCGTGATTGGGTTGGCCGGTGAGGATGCTCCGGCTGACTTTGCTGTCGGAGGAGGGGAAGAAGATCTTAGGCGTCTGGAGATGGAGCCCGAGGTACTGCTCCGCTGTGATGGAGGGTTTCGTCGTTGGAGCAGCTCCGGTGAGTTGTACGACGCCGAGGCTGAAGCAGGACAAGAGAGACAACGAACAACGTTAACCTGAGTGGAATTCTAATAGCATCTCCAATACATGACGTAAAATACATAACCACAAAGTGCTAGATGTAAAATACATCAGCCGCTCATCTCTGAACTTAACTGTCGAAACTGAATTTAACTGTCGAAACTGAACTTAACTGTCGAACTAACTTCGAAACTGAATTTTGCTGTCGAAACTGAATTTTGCTGTCGAAACTGAACGCACTAGCAAGGTGAGGCTACACGTCGGTCGACTGACTTTTTCATCTCTGGTCAGTCGATTTTGCAGCCGTTGGATACGAAATCAAGGGCCTGCGGTTCATCTTCAACCTCCACCCCCCTGAGCCGCCAGCCACCACCGGCCAAACAGCAGCCCCCCGCCGCCCGCGGCCGGCGGTGCGCCGCCCCGCCCGCCCCGAAAACACTCCCCACCGCCGGTCCGCCGCCGCCCCGGCCATCCCTCTAGGCCCCCCCGTGCCGAGCTTTTTCTCCGGCGATCCCCACGCCACCGCCCGCCAACGCCCCGCCACCGCCGGCGACCACCGCCCCCATCCTGAACCCTAAGATAGATAGTGGGGTACCTCTCCGGCGAGCCCCCCTCCCCGCTGCGGCTGGTTCTTCCTTCACCCCGGCGAGCCCCCCCACCCCCTGAAAATCGACTGACCCAAAAGTCGATTCAGTCGACTGAAGTGTAGCTAAATCGGAGCAGCATCGCAAGCAAGAGCAAGAGCGAGAGCAGCAGCGCGAGCAAGAGCAATAGCAAGAGCAGACCAGGCAGGGGACCGAGAGCAAGAGCAGAGCAGCAGCGCGAGCGAGAGCTAAAGCAGCAGCAGCTCCTACTGATGTGGACGTCGCCGCCGAGGGAGCGACGCCGTGGAGGAAGTGGCCGGCGACGCCGCCGTGGATGGAGCCGCGCCGTGTCGGCTCGGGACCGAGCGCCGGCAGCACCGTGAGATCGAATCAAGAAGAAAATGCGGCGATTAGTGTACAACCTCTTTGGTGGCGCCGATTAGGCCGCAGCTTCATCCGAGGAAACGGTGATGATGATGCTCTTCCGGTGGTGCAGGTGAAGACGGCGGTGTGGGAATGGAGGTGGCGCGAAAGACGAGGGGAACGTCGGGGCAGCTCCTTGGAGGTGGAGGACGGGGTGGCTGAACCGGCGGGACGATGAGATCGACGACGGATCCTCATCCGGTACGGTGGATGAGGGACGTCGAGGTGTTGCTGTGGACGACGTCGTCGGGGAAGAGGCTCCGGCTGGGTGGCGGACGGAGCAGGGTGTGGGGTTTCGTCGCGGGTTTTCGCGGCCTCGGTGTACGAATGGGTGGGCGGATGGGATGGCAGTGGGGAACCATGGCTTAGAGACGCGCTTGTCCGAAATGTGGGGTAAGTTACGAAAGTACCCCCACCGATTTGAGGCGGTTCTTTCGGTTCAGGGGTACCACGGGCATTTCGCGTGTCGGGATTTCACAGGAGGTGGGAGTTTTCGCGCGCGTTGTAATTTCGGAATAGCAAGGCGCGGGTTGAGATGGAGGGAGTTGTCGGAGCACAACGAGACAAAGATATATCTTAAATATTTCGGGCTAACAAGGCGCGGGTTGAAGAGGCGGGAGTTTCGCAGCACGATAGACAGAGACGCTAGCTTGAATTTTCGGCATAACAAGGCGCGGCTTGAAATTTCGGAAGAACAAGCTTAACGTGTACCCAAAAAAAGACAATTTGCACCTCAACACGCACAACACACACACAAACACCATTTAGACTAGAGTAAGGTACACGTGCATTGCACGCATGAGATTTGGCAACCAAATTATGAATAAATACCACATTATAGCATGCAAGCTTTGAGTCATATATGCATGATGTAGATGTTCGTTTAATTCTTATAGTTCATTTCATTCAAAATCATCTAGTTTTTATAAGAAAGCTAATCTATTTTAAGATTCATGGAATTGTGCGTCGTAAGACATAAAGTAAAAACAAATAATGGCAAATCATGTAGAAAAACATTTGGGCAATTCTGATACGGAAGATTCTAGAACAAATAAGAAGTGCTTGTGTTTTGATGTTTGTGCATTATGCTTAAGTTCAACCATGGAGTCTTCTAGATTATACATGTGGCGAAATCTGGTGGAATCTAGATGATATCCAACGGCCAGTAGTGCTCAAATTTGCCATCTTTGGACCATCGGATTCGCCTCATCCAACGACCATCTTTCAAAGTTAAAGTTACCCGCACACAATATAAAAAAATATAAAATATAATATATATATAGGGGTATAGATATAGATATGTGATGCGAAAGCCGCCCATCATCTCCAATTAGAATAGTGTGTCCATGCACGGATGCGACGTGGCCAAATGATGTCTGCCATCGGTATCTCAAATTCAAATCAGTCTGACCTTGTTCAATGTGTATACATTACAACATGCTCGTTTCCAAACCACACCGCGCAGATCTCCGTTATATTCATGCATGCATGGGTTTCAAACATCAGGATCTCTTATTCAAATATTTGAATTCAACTTTACATTGATTATGACCTCACCTATTCTTTTACACCCACACAGTAGTCTTCTCTTTATAATTGTACCACTAACTTTCTCTCGTGCATGCATGCACACACACTACCAGTCGGCATTATCCATCGCACGCATACAATCTTTTTCTTCAGGTCGGTCTCCCATGAAGGCACACACCCACACACATCCCCCTCTCCATCATATCGGGCATTCTTTATCTCTCACGCGTGCATGCGCAACGATCGATGTTCCTCTATGTATGTGTGTATATAGCTAGGTCTTTCATAGTTTTCCACACAAACCGATCAATCGATATATCCAGTGAGGTCTCACCCTCTTTCCCACGTCCACATCGATCAATCTATACCTCTCTATATAGGATTAACATATATAGCTAATACACCCACATTAATTATATATCCAACGTCCCCCTCTCATCATCCATGCCTTCCGCTTCATCTCTCAGACGCGTGCACAATGGCGAAGACAGGGGCAGTAAGGGCCCTGCCCCCCTCCCCCCTAACATCACTATATATCGAGGCTAATATGAATGTGATCATTAGACAATTGCTGCTAAAAATGGTTTAAGTTCATGAATTGACCCTCCTCGTAAAGGATTAGCAATGCTTGGCCCCCTAGCTCATTTATTTTTCATGGCTCCGCCACTGCGCGCAACAGCGCACGTGTTCGCCCCCTCTCTCTAAATATCGATCTCGCACTTGTGCATTCCTTCATAGTCTCCCTCCACTCGGCCCCTCGCACCATCTTCTAGCCCCCACCGGATTTTGCCACATGTACAATCTAGCAGACTCCATGGTTGAACTTAAGCATAATGCACAAACCTCAAAACAACAGTGGTTCTCTTTTGTTCTAGAATCTTCCGTATCATAACTGCCCAAACTTTTTTTCTAGTTGAATTGCCATTATTTGTTTTTACTTTATGCTTTACAACGCACAATTCCATGAATCATAAAATAGATTAAGGGCTTCTTTGATTCAAAGGATTCTCAAAGGAATTTTGGAGGATTCTAATCATTAGGAATTTTTCCTATCTTGGTTGTTTGATTCGTAGGATTGTAAACCATAGGAATTTTTCCATATGATTCATTTGCACTAGATTTCATAGGAAACATCCCATCCACTCAAACCTCTTTGAAAGAATTCTGCGTTTTTTCTATGCACAATCAAACACTCGTACAATCCTGTAGGATTCAAGACGACATTCCACTATAATCCCATGTTTTTCCTATTCCCGCGTTCTTAGCTTTTTTATAAAAACTAATTGATTTTGAATGAGATGAACTATAAGAATTAAACGAAGGGCTACATCAGGCATATATGACTCAGAGCTTACATGCTATAGTGTGGTATTTATTCATAATTTGGTTGCAAAATCTGATGCGTGCAATGCACGTGTACCTTACTAGTACTTCGAGTATGTGCAAAACACGTAAATTAGAATACCAATGGCACGCTACACAGTGTCTCTCTTACAGTTCATGAAGCCACGTGGCACATGTGGAGGCGTTGTCGCGACCTCCTTGCGTGGATTGATCACAGTGACGTGCTGCTGGTTCCAGAAGAATGTACTCGTCCTCCCTGAGCCATACTGGCGGTACATGCACGAAGCGAAGATGTGCACGCACGCCACGCACGCACTCATTCCCTCGCACGCACACGCGGGTACACGGGCGGACGCAATTTTGTACCAAGATCCACCCCATGTGATAATTTGACGCGTGTAAAGTCGTTCACTTCATTGATGGTCAATTAATACAGCGCATGCAAATTGAGTGGACGTGAGGGCGGAAGAAAGACATTATTACTCCACTGCGCGCATGCGAGTAGTTAAATCGTGGGTTGCTAGTAGTACTTCCATTGGTCTCCTTCGTATTTTGTGCCAATTTTTGACAGTAACATAATATTTACGCATTTGAGCAGTGTAGTACTTGAAATTTATGTTCCGCTAAACTCATCGGGAGCCGTTTCGGGCCTCGAAACCAAAACCATCAATTAATCTTTACCTTGTTCCCATCACATTCGAAAGCCTGCTCACACCTACTAGTACGTACCAAACCTGAACGTGTTCCCACTATGCAGGTATTAGTACTAGTGCTAGTACTTAGGTTATAAAAAGGGGAACTACCTAACCGAAAATTACTCTACCTTTCCTCCTCATAAGTGCTTCTTCTTCGTCCGTCGTTGCCATGGCCGGTGAGCAGAGCTCTAGGTCGAGAACTACTCGTAACAAGGGAGCGGCAACCAAGGCTGCGGAAAAAAAAGAGGGCTCGCCGCCACGCAGAGACCTCGAAAGATCTCTCACGGGCAGGCGATGGCTCCCAGGAGCGCCCTAGCCGCGGAGGCGAACATGCCGAGCCGGCGGAGCTGGAGTCGTTATCCCTCGACGGCATGCCCGATCAGCTCAATAAGCAGAAGGAGTTCATCCAAGGCTTGATGGAGTTGCTGAAGGAGAGCCTCGACGACATGCCCGCTGAGCTCAATCAGCAGGGGGAGTTGACCGCCGGCTTGGTGATGCTGCTGAAGAAGAGCATTGCCTCGGAGAAGAAGGCGACCGGCGAAATCCTGCGACTTCAGGAGGACAAGGCGAAGCTCTGCCACGAGATCGACCTGTTGAAGGAGAAGAACGCCGGCTGGAAGAAGCTGCATGAGAATAGTAGTTCCTCGATGAAGATGCTGCAGGCCCTCGTCATGGAACAGAAGGAGGAGTTGGCGAAGCTCCGCATCGAGCACCCGGCTGCTGTCAAGGTACGTAATGCGGCCGTGGAACAGATGATGAAGGCTCGCGTCGAGAAATCCCGCGTCATGGACAGAATGAAGAAGATGGCGGAGGAGACGCGCAAGGAGATGGAGGTCGTGGAGGCGATGAAGAAGCAGTTACGACTCCGCGGCGAATTAGATCATTTGGGGTGATAATCTTCCTTCTTCTTTTGCTCCTGTGTTTCATCTTTTGCTTCGGGTGTTTCGCCGCACGTGTCACGTTCTCTGCGAGGCATGAATAGAACAATGTTTTTTTGAGGGAATGAATAGAACAATGCTAACAATGAGATGACTAGCAAATTAGATCATTTTTTATCGCCATATGGCACTGGGCTGCCGTGTTTCGTGCTCCTCCGTCGCAGTACTACTCCAGTGGAAAACTTGAGTATACCGCACGGTTCTTTGCTCCTCCTCGATCAGGTCGTCGGCGCATTTATACGAGCAGTCAAATCACAAGGCCCCGCCTTCCAGCAGTAATGAGCCGTCAAATCACAAAGGCCCTCGCCTCTCGTGAAACCGACCAAGCTAGACTGCCCCGCCCTCTAGCCTTTTAAAAAATGTATACTTTTGTACAGCAGTAGTATCGATGGATTGCGCCATGGAGCAAAACTTGAAATTAAAAAAAGGTGGTACATATAGAGAGCGCTCGTCGCCAAATTATGCATATAGTACTATTAAAAAGGCTAGTCACAATAATGGTGTCCAGCACAACCCACCCCTCAAATAAAACTAAGAGGGTGCTTGGATACGTTTTAGTCCCATGACTAAAAGTAGTGGGACTAAAACATGCTAGCCTCACCCATGCTTGGATCCAAATACTAAAAAGGCTAAAATCAAGTTAATGAGCATTTATTATCCTCCAAACCCTCCAATCCAGAACTCGCCTGTGTTAAAGGAGAGGAGTTAAATGAGTAGAGAGAGGACTAATCCACATTTTAGTAGGGGTACCCCTGACTAAAAATTTTTAGTCTCAAGACTAGTTTTAGCCCCTCTTTAGTCAGGGGTGCTTGGAACTTTAGCCTCTTAAAGAGACTATTTTTAGTCAGACTAAAATAAGTCCCTTGGATCCAAGCACCCTCTAAGCATCCTGGAATTCTTTGACAAAACTAAGCACCCTGAAATTCTTTGACAACTAAACTGCTGGCTATATGATGTTGGCCATATATATTGTACGTATATAATGTGAAGAAACGAGTGGTAGTACTATACCAACTAAAAGATGAAATGTAAGAAATACTAGTATGTACGTACTGAAGAGTTAAAGTAACGAGAAGAAACATAACATAGTTCTGCTGGGGGCTCAGCACAACACACCCCTCAAATTAAATTAAGCACACCTGAAATTAAACTTTGCAACTATTCCGGTAGACACTGCATTAGAACCACCATGAGCAACGACACTGCCACCTTACTCGGAGTCCTCGTCCACGTCCTCGACTTCGTCCTTGTCCCTCTTCCTCTTGGCCGATACTTCTTTGCTTGAACCGCACACTTGGCTGTTGCTCTTCATCCAACCCTTGTAGATATTGAAGCAAAGGTAGCCATCCATTGCAGCGTAGTGGATGTGGTCTATATCTAGTACATTCCGCTGCCATGCATGACGATGAAACGTGTATGGAGGTTTCTCCAGTTTACCGTACGAAGGATGAACCATGGCTCCTGCCAGGGTCAGCATTGAAGGCTGACGAGAGGACACCAGCCGATTCTTCTGGAGGTCGAAGGTGTTGCCTACAACGAGGCCTATCCGACGCAGGACTTCTTTGTCGTTACCAAAGTCTACAGTAACGAATTTGACTAGGTTGCTCTCGAGGAAGTCCTTAAAATCCTGGCACTCAACGTCGGCATGGCATATGTGGTAGACCAAGCATAAGTCATGCACGCAAACCTGGATCACGGCGGGCTTCTTCCTCTCTTCGTCCTTTAGATCCTTCTCTCGTCCCAGGACTGTGGTGTACTCAACATCTAGCCCAGCGACCCACTCATCATCTGAGTCTTCGAACATGCGTCTGAAGCGAGAAAGGCATCCTTTCACCGTCGCGGAAGAACGGGTGTAGATGACGTCGAACTCATCGCCGGTGATGGTTCTAACCTTGTACTCACCGCCGATCGTGGAGATTTGGGACGCCATGGATTTGGGAGGAGGGTTAGGATTAGTGGAACTGCCGTAATGTGAATGGACGGGACGACTAGGAGCGAACCGCCGTAGTATTGAAGGACGTGCGGGGACGAGTAGGAGCGAACTGCCAGCGTGCGAACGGCAGGGTAGTGGCTTTCCATTCTCCCATGATACGGGCTTCCGAGAGCCCTTGGATCTGAGATCGAACGGTTGCATGGCGTGATTCTAGACCTATGGGTGAATATCCTATCCTGGAGGGTTATTCTGCAAATTTTCAGCAACTTAGCATGCGACCGTTTGATCTCAGATCCAAGGGCTGCCAGCAGCCCGTATCATGGTCGCGCCTACCACGACCGTCGCGTCGCTCGCGCGGTCGCGCCCTTGGAGATTTAACACGGTGCGTTAGGCTATCTGATGTTGGCATGTCATACATAGTCATCACTTAGTCACTCATACTACAACAAGGTTGGCTATAAGGTTGGCTATAAGTGTAATTTTTTACTCCTCTCTATCTCTTTCTTCGTACTCCCTCCGTCCCATAATATAAGAACGTTTTTGACACTAGTGTAGTGCCAAAAACGTTCTTATATTATGGGACACAGGGAGTACTAGTATTTATTGCATTTGCCAAGGAGTGACCTCTTCCAATGAAATGGTGTTGCTAAGTTTGCTTCATTTAATTAGCTATAGACTCAAAATTGTCTTTTCACCTAGGTACACGCGCTTAGCACCGTTTCTTCCTTGGGTCACCAAACTAGTCTCTCTCTTCTTGATTAACTTGCCACATCAGACTTTATGCCTATGTGGCAAGCTTAAGCACCTGTAGGAGCAAGTAAAAGTAAGTACAATAGTGCGCTTTACATGGCATTTTTGCATATGTGGAGGAAAGAGAGGCAAGGAAAAAGTGGAGAAGTGGGCTCTCATGCAAGAGCCAGCCTCTACTACATGGTGGAGCATTGGGAGAGGCACCTGTATGGAGGTGGTCAGGAATCGGGAGACTCACGCCGGTCGTAGCGCCGCAGTTAAAATGATAATGGCAAGTCAAATCACGGGGCCCCACCTGTCCAGCAGTAACTCGCTGTCAAATCACACAGCCCTACGTTTGCAGCAGCCTACTCCCTCGTCTTCTCGCGTCTCTGTCGAACCGACTAGGCGGAACTGCCCCGCCTACCGCGCAGGAAAAGCCCCGCCCTCGACTTTTAAATACAACTACATCCGCTTAAGAATCCAATGATATACTTTTTGTGACATAGTAACTCATATTTAGTTAGTCAAATGGATGACCTAGAACTACGTGCAGGCCCTATAAACCGAGACGCCTAAAAATAAAAAAACCGAGACGGAGAGGGTAGTTCAGCACGTATCTTTTTAGATCAATATAGTCGGGATTCACCAAGAGCAAAACCAAGTGGTAGGCTGCTCCTGTCGTGTTGGCGTAGCAACTCAAGCAGGGTCAGTCCGCACACGAAATGGCGACACACTTAACAGGACCCCTTTGGCCGACATGTGGCTCATCCACCGTCTTGTTCCACGTGCGATGCACCAAATTACAGTTCGGAGCAGCGGTTGGAATTGGAGGCACCCCGGTCGTAGCGCCGCAGTAGTAGAAAATGAGCGATGAGGGGTCAAATCACAAAGCCCCACCTTTCCCGCATTAAGCTGGACGGACGAAGCAACCATCATTTCACTCTAGGGCGCAAGAGCATAAAGAAAAGAGAAAACAATGATGCGTGCGGCAGCTACCTAGGGCACCCTAGGGTAGGGGTCTCCCTCGTCTTCTCGCGTCTCTGTCGAACCGACTAGGCGGAACTGCCCCGCCGCCTACCGCGCAGGAAAAGCCCCGCCCTCGACTTTTAAATAGTATACAGTATACTAATTTTGTATCCATGGATTGCGCCCGCGCCATGGAGCAAAGCGTCTAGAAAACGGCGGTACACATGTACGGAGTATACAGCACGCCCGTCGCGTTCGCGTCGCACCCCAGACGGTCGGTCGGTCTGGCACGCTGCTCTCCGAATGGAACGCGCGTCATATTGCGTTTGCACACACATGTGGGACGGCAATTGAGAACCGACCATAGGCACACTCCCCGGCCCCGCAAGTCGGGTGACTTAATAGAAGAGGGAGACGAGCGATAGTACTAGAGAAGTGTTGTACTACGTTGGTGCCTGGACGATCCCTGCAAGACACGGAAGATCAGTTCGTCCATGCATGTGACCAGACTCCAGCAGACACGCCTGGATTGGCTATCGTCTACATATCGTGCAGGCTGTGTTGTACATGGCTGTAGTTGTGGTGAGAAATCTAAAAAAAGGTTTCTTGTCATCTCGCAAAATTAGGTGTCATGTGCTTCGGATCACTGCGAGGGTTAAACAGCGACAACTGAGTTGGGCTAGTCATTGGGGGCACATGCACGAACAGTGACTACTCGGCTGCCATCTAGGTCAAGCCGGCTATGTTAATTAGGACATCTATCGACGGACCCCTTTTCTACGAGTTTATCTTTAATTTGAGCTTTGTTCCTCGTCTAGTTTGTCCGTCGGGATTCATGTTGTCTCCTTTGGGCAGTGAGGTTATGATTTCTTGTCATGTGGCATTTTTTCGTGTTATATGTTATAATCCGGCGCTTCAGATCAAAATGACGACAACTGCGCCTCCGGGCCACGTGCATGAAGACTTCTCGACAGTCATTGACGAGGTCAAGCCGGCTCCGGTAGACAAAAGAAAACTAGTACTACTCCACTATATAGGCAGGAGCCTCCGCGCTTGCTTGCTAGTGTTGCTCTCTTCACACTGTCTCGGCCTCTCCAGATCTAAACACGACAGCGGTGGCCACACACTCTCTCTCTCTCTGCTCACCGCTGGTCACAGATCCAGCCGGATCCTCTCCGCCGGGGAAGGTGAGAAGGTGCAACGTTCACGCGGTCGTCCTCGGCGACGGCTCTTACCCACTGCTGGGCGCGTCCCGATCAGCCTGCCTTGCCGTTCTCTCCCAAGCACCGCTGGCGAGGGAGGGCCTCCGACCCCTTCTTCCTCGCTGCCGTAGTGTGGGCAGATCCGGCCTCCCGCCGCCCACCTAGCGACATCCCGGCGACCATCAGGTATAACTTCCTTCGAAACCGGCCTTGCTCTACTTCCCGAGCTCCTGACGTCGCTGCATTTGTATCTTTTACTATTTCTCAGGCCCCCTCGTAGATAGGATCGATCGGCTGTTCGAAAACCACCTAATTTTTTTACGTTTAAGAGGTAAAACTAGTTCATGCACTCGAATCTAGTACTACTTGGTTCAAACAAGGAAGAAAGGGGGTGGGGGTGGGGGAGGATTTGTTACCTGAATCTAGGACTTGGTCGAAAGAGGAAATAATGGGGGCGAAAAGTAGCAGAGACTGGCTATCCAACTGGTCTCTAGGTCTAATAGGGAAATAAAGGGAAACGCAGTACAAACTCAATATAAACCCGATCTATTGGTTGAAAAAGGAAAGAAAGTGGGGACTGGGGGACAAGTCAACAGAGTAAGTCCAGCACTAGATTTGCTAGCCTCACACAGTATAAGGTGGCTATACCGAACAAAAATGGGACCAACCCAGATATCCTGTTCTGATGTTTGTTGCCCCGAGCCACTCTTATGTAATGCCACTGGTAAAATGTAGCAGTCGCACTGTTAAAAGTAAGGACACGTTAAACCAATGTTGTTTTCAATGTAATGCCTCCAGTAATATGAATCAATGGCACTTCTTTACATGTCCTGCTAAAATTTCCCATTAAGATAAGTTGGTTCTTTTCGTTAGAAATGCAACTGTCCTGGTCCGCCTACTCTCCCGTGCCCAAAGTAATGTCGTATTTAACGGTTGTCATAGTTAATCCTAATGCCCACACTAATATCTAGCAATGCCAGTGCTTTAGAAATTGCTACTGTCCTTGTAGGATTGCCATTCAGATAAGGAACATGCTTCTTTTCATTTGATGCATGTTTCATCACTTGTTAGTCACCCTCCTTTCCACCTTTTTTGTGCAAACAGAGATATACATTTCACGCTCGATCTTAGTTGAACTGCACAAATGATATCCAAATTATAGTTGAGCATTCCAGGAGCTTCACAACCAACCTTGATGTTGCTCAATTTTATTGCAACTAATGAAGAAGAAGCTCTGTGGGTTTCGTTTTCTGATGGAAATGGAACCGGGGCTGGAGCCCTTTTCTTAAAAAAATTGAAGAAGAAGCTGCTAGCTCACGGGACATTGCTTCATTTTAGGTGAACTGCACCAAAAGGTCCCATGAATTGAATCATCCATGTTGGTGACTGAAAGAGCCAGCTTCAGCATCCCAGTCTAAGCACCCCCGGCCTCCATCCTTGCGACGCACGGTACACCTCGTTTGCCACCTGCTCGACCCTAGTGTCACTGATAAAATGAAGTAATAATACAGTTAAAATAGAGCGAGTGTCATCTCTATCATTTCATTTCCAATGTAGATAAAGAAAGTGCTTCTCTTTGTTAATGTATGTTTCATCAACTAGTCCCATTGTTAATGTTTAAGCGTTTCTGCAAACTGGGGTGCTTAATTTTAGTTGATATGTACAAAAATAGAGATTTGAATGTCTCAAGGCGCCTCCTTGTACTACCGCTGTACACTGATGTTCATCACTGGCAGAAGGTGTATCTGGGAGACTTGGGACGATGTCCAGTATGAGGCGTACCGTATGAGGCGTCGCAGGGCCCATCTCGCCCTCGCAGCATGGCATACTATGATACTATCGCAATATTTTCTTCTATTTATTTTGTGTGTTTCATCAACTAGTGCCACTATAATGTAATCACGCTTTTTCATTATCTGTGCAAACAGGGTTATTCAGCTGCATTTTGGTGGAACTGCACAAATGTACGTATGGAACCGGCATATATGCAGAGTGCGAGGTGTGCCAAGTAAAAATTACCGACACCAACCATGCTGCATGCACGCATTGGCATCCACCACCACCAGTGGGATGTGTGGCGCTCTCTGTGGACGGATCTTTCTCGGCAGCAAATCATCTAACCAAATACTAGTAGCTTATATTGGCAGTTTTCTAGGGAGTACTCTTTTCTGAAAGAAGCACCAATCTATTTTTCTTTATTTGTACACTGTGTCACAACTTTGACCCAAAGGTCCAGAGCTATTTTAGGGTGATTGGCGTAGTACTCGGAGACTGATTGTAAGCATGATTTTCATTAGCTGTCACACTGATTGTAAGCATGAGCAGGTGGAAGATTAGGTTAGTGCGAAGCTTACCTTAAACCCTACCGCCGCCGTTGAAACAAGGCGAGCGTCGAGGGAACCGTGGAGAACGGCGGGGAAGCGACGTCGCGCCATCCGGCCTCCTCTTGCGGTGGGAGAACGAATACTCCTGTGGCTCCGGCTGGCTCTGCACCCTCACGAACGGCACACCATACTCGATCGATTCGTTATCCTCTGGGTGCTCGACCTTCGACCTGTACGCCCACCACCTCCGCCTGACTGTCACCTCGGGCGAATCTGTCTGCTCCATCGCCCAGAGGAGATACTCGATGAACTCGGAGGACTGCGGCGTGACTGCCGCCGAGGAGTACATGTACATCGCCGCCCTCATCGCCGCCGTCTCGCTCTTTCGCATACATTGCCACATGGCCCGCACCGTCCTCGAAATCTCCCACTCATTGTCAAACCAACTAAGGATCTCCTTCAACCTAGCTAACTTTGCCTGGTCGCCGCCGGCGATCTGCCTGATTCGCTGCTGCATCCTCTCCATAGATGTCCTTCTGAGTGGTCCGGTGCTAGCTTTGGAAGATGGGAGGAGAGATGGTGGTCTTGCAATAGAGAAGAGGGAGAGGCAAGACGGTGGTTTTGGAATGGAGATGATGGAGAGGAGAGGAGGTGGTTTTGCAATGGAGAAGATCAGAAGAGGGAGAGGCGAGACGGTGGTTTTGGAATGGAGATGATGGAGAGGAGAGGAGCTGGTTTTGCAATGGAGAAGAGGGAGAGGAGCGTGCGGCAGCGATTTAGGATTGGACGAGAGGGCCGGCGCACTGTGACTGGATCAAAATCAAAATCAATTTACCCTTCAATTAAGAAAGCGACCCCACATTAACTAGTCTCCCTTTTATTCTGGGTCATAATTGACCATGATTTTCGCACATAAAATATATGTTATACGTTGCAAAAATAATATAATTTGAAAGTACATTCAGATACGAACCAAACGATACAATTTTTGGTGACATGCATTCACATTTTGCTTGTTAAATACAGTACGTGGTCAAACTTTGACCCAAAATACGCAAAAACAACAAAAAAATACTTCCAAGACCAGCGCCGCTCTTCCGCTCTTCTCCTCTTAAACCACCGTCGCTCCTCTCATGTTCCAATCTAAATGCAGCGCCGCTCCTCTCCTCTTCCATTTCAAAACCACCGCCCCTCTCTCCTATTCCAGTCCAAAACCAGCGTCGCTCCTCTCCCGTTCTAATCCAAAACCAACGCTGCTCCTCTCCTCTTCCATTCAAAAACCACCGCCGGCGAGTGAAGGTGCTGTGGAGAAGTAGATCGATGGAGGAGTACAACCGATACGTGAGGATCGCAGACGGCGACCCTGTGAAGCTAGCTAGGATGTTGGAGATACAGTCTTGGTTTGACAACAAGGACCAACTAGCGGCGACGGCGACATCCATGGCCAAATATCTGCAACAGAGCGAAAAGGCGGCGATACTCCCGGAGGGAGTCGCGCCGGAGTACATAGAGCTGCTCCTCTGGGCCATGGAGCAAACAGATTCACCGAATCCGATCGTGAGGGAGCGGTGGTGGGAGTATCGATCCCAGATGGAGCATCCACCAGAGATTGAAGGATCGAGCATCTACAGGGTGCCGTTTGTGAGGGTGTCCTGCCAGAGCGAGCCGGTGGAGTCTTCGTCGACCGAACCCAACTGCAAGAGGAGAAAAGCAGTTGGCCCGACGACGCTTCCCCGCCATCGTCTCCCTCGCCGTTCACATCGTCTCACGGGGCGGCTGTCTGCCGCCGAGGAATAGGAGGGGGCTGCCCCCCCAGCCCAATAGTCGGGCAGGTTGTGAATTGTCAGGAGGAGCTTAGGGTTGTCAGTATTTGCAGGTTGTGAATTGTGTTTTGTGTTGTGTATTTTGAGAGTACTTTCAGATATGAATGTCTTTTGAATTTCAGATTTGCAGTATTGAGCATATGAAGTATTTTATGAATTCTAGAGATCTATTTTTAGCACTTAAAAAATGTAGTTTCATAGGAGTATAAAAGTGCAGACAATGTGATTCTCAGAGAAGAAACTGCAAGTTTCAGTTTCAGATAAGAAACTGCAAGTTCAGTTTCAGATAAGAAACTGCAACTTTCAGAGGCAGAGCATTTATATTAACACGGCCTTTTCAAACAGGGTTAACATCATGTTGGAAGTTTTATTCATGGTCGAAAATGGAACTACCAGCCAGTTAACATCATGCTGATCAACATTCATGCATAGCACATCTTCATATGATGCACAGTCAAAATGCCCACACAATGTCGAGTGTGCGAAACACAGAGAAAACGAGGGACGAAGTTTTGGCAAGTGTTGGACGTGGTTTTGGGCTGCCCCGTCTAGGCCTGCTCCCTCCTCCCCGCGGCCGGCTCTGCTGCCGCGCAGGCCTCACCGCCCCACCGTACTCCCATCGCTGGCCTAGCCATCCCTCTACTCACCCACACCTGCTGTTATTCTCCGGCGACGGCAGACGAACCAGTAAACCCTCGTACAGTCGTACTCCCCTCCGCGTGGGAAACAACTGCCGAGTCTTCCCTGCCTCCGTGTCGTTCCCTTCCTAGGCCTCGCCGTCGTCCACCGCCCTGGTGCTCTCGGCGCGGCCTGGTCAACGTGGTCAACGACCGACATGCATCTGAAGTGGACTGTACGTGGAGAGGCCGACAGCTGGGTCCACGGCCGCACGCAAGGAAATGCCTCCTTATTACGCGCAAAATAATGATTCCTCCACCTGACATCAGGGACCCACCGAAAGGGCCTCTGTATTTCGCGAAAAAAACGTTACCGCCGCTGACAGCTCGGACCCACCAGCTATATCTTCGCACGCAAGGAAGTGCCTCCTTATTACGCACAAAAAAATGAATACTCCCCCTGCTAGCTGGGACCCACCATGGTGGGAGGCTGACTTGTGGGCCTACTAAGTTGACTGGGACGGGGGCCTTTGTCAACTTTAGTCAATATGAACGATTCTAGCTCCAGTGACCGTACGATGTCCATCCAACGGCCGTAGTGCTTCTTCAACCTCTGGTCTTCTTGCTCCAGCCGCCCAAAGCAGCGCCGGTCGTGCCGCATGCTCCTGCCTCCCGTGGCCGGCTGTGCTGCCGCGGAGGCCTCACCGCCCCTACTATTCCCACCGCTGGCCAGGCCCTGCGGCGACGGCAGCCTCACACCGCAGCCGAACCAGTGAACCCTCGTACTCCTCTCCGCGCGGGCTTCCACTGCCGCGTCTTCCCCGGCTCCGCGTCGTCCCCTTCCTAGGCCTCGCCGTCGTCCACCGCCGTGGTGCTCTCCGCGCGGCGTGGTCAACGTGGTCAAGGAACGACTTCCATCGGAAGAGTACTGTACGTGGAGAGGCTGACAGCTGGGTCCACGGCCACAGCCCAGTTTTTTTGTGATTTGCCAAGTAAGTCGCTTTGTCAGGCCTGTTGGGCTGCAAATCTTTCAAGACGAGGAGAGCTTTCATTCGGCTGGCCGAGAAAATGGCCCATCAGTAATGAGAAATGGGCTGTACATTTTTAAAACACATCAAACCGGCAATTAGTTTCAAATATCTTTTTTTTCATTTCGAGATTTTAAATTACATTAATTTTTATGCGTGGAGAATTTGTTGGATTTTATATTGATATACATTTATTTTTAAAATCAGTTTGAATGTGAGTCGAAATTTCGGGATTAAAAACAGTTCGGACCGCACCGAAATATGCAAAATTTCGTATAATTTTTTAACCGTGGCCACAATATGGGCTGTAATGCTAACAAAAAGAATATGGGCTCCAAAAAAACCTTAATAATTAGCAAATGGGCTGTAAATTATTAGAAATAATGGCAGATGGGCTGTATGCTGTTTTCCACAGATTTGAGGCTTTCCTAAAAAAAGGTTGACGCACAAGCAGTGACTGTTGGATGGCCATCCAACGGCCGTCGTGCTTCTTCAATCTCTGCTCTTCCTGCTCCAGCCGCTCAAACAAGCGCCGGCGGGACTGCCTGCTCCCTCCTCCCCGCGGCCGGCTCTGCTGCCGCGCAGGCCTCACCGCCCCACCGTACTCCCATCGCTGGCCTAGCCATCCCTCTACTCACCCACACCTGCTGTTATTCTCCGGCGACGGCAGACGAACCAGTAAACCCTCGTACAGTCGTACTCCCCTCCGCGTGGGAAACAACTGCCGAGTCTTCCCTGCCTCCGTGTCGTTCCCTTCCTAGGCCTCGCCGTCGTCCACCGCCCTGGTGCTCTCGGCGCGGCCTGGTCAACGTGGTCAACGACCGACATGCATCTGAAGTGGACTGTACGTGGAGAGGCCGACAGCTGGGTCCACGGCCGCACGCAAGGAAATGCCTCCTTATTACGCGCAAAATAATGATTCCTCCACCTGACATCAGGGACCCACCGAAAGGGCCTCTGTATTTCGCGAAAAAAACGTTACCGCCGCTGACAGCTCGGACCCACCAGCTATATCTTCGCACGCAAGGAAGTGCCTCCTTATTACGCACAAAAAAATGAATACTCCCCCTGCTAGCTGGGACCCACCATGGTGGGAGGCTGACTTGTGGGCCTACTAAGTTGACTGGGACGGGGGCCTTTGTCAACTTTAGTCAATATGAACGATTCTAGCTCCAGTGACCGTACGATGTCCATCCAACGGCCGTAGTGCTTCTTCAACCTCTGGTCTTCTTGCTCCAGCCGCCCAAAGCAGCGCCGGTCGTGCCGCATGCTCCTGCCTCCCGTGGCCGGCTGTGCTGCCGCGGAGGCCTCACCGCCCCTACTATTCCCACCGCTGGCCAGGCCCTGCGGCGACGGCAGCCTCACACCGCAGCCGAACCAGTGAACCCTCGTACTCCTCTCCGCGCGGGCTTCCACTGCCGCGTCTTCCCCGGCTCCGCGTCGTCCCCTTCCTAGGCCTCGCCGTCGTCCACCGCCGTGGTGCTCTCCGCGCGGCGTGGTCAACGTGGTCAAGGAACGACTTCCATCGGAAGAGTACTGTACGTGGAGAGGCTGACAGCTGGGTCCACGGCCACAACCCAGTTTTTTTGTGATTTGCCAAGTAAGTCGCTTTGTCAGGCCTGTTGGGCTGCAAATCTTTCAAGACGAGGAGAGCTTTCATTCGGCTGGCCGAGAAAATGGCCCATCAGTAATGAGAAATGGGCTGTACATTTTTAAAACACATCAAACCGGCAATTAGTTTCAAATATCTTTTTTTCATTTCGAGATTTTAAATTACATTAATTTTTATGCGTGGAGAATTTGTTGGATTTTATATTGATATACATTTATTTTTAAAATCAGTTTGAATGTGAGTCGAAATTTCGGGATTAAAAACAGTTCGGACCGCACCGAAATATGCAAAATTTCGTATAATTTTTTAACCGTGGCCACAATATGGGCTGTAATGCTAACAAAAAGAATATGGGCTCCAAAAAAACCTTAATAATTAGCAAATGGGCTGTAAATTATTAGAAATAATGGCAGATGGGCTGTATGCTGTTTTCCACAGATTTGAGGCTTTCCTAAAAAAAGGTTGACGCACAAGCAGTGACTGTTGGATGGCCATCCAACGGCCGTCGTGCTTCTTCAATCTCTGCTCTTCCTGCTCCAGCCGCTCAAACAAGCGCCGGCGGGACTGCCTGCTCCCTCCTCCCCGCGGCCGGCTCTGCTGCCGCGCAGGCCTCACCGCCCCACCGTACTCCCATCGCTGGCCTAGCCATCCCTCTACTCACCCACACCTGCTGTTATTCTCCGGCGACGGCAGACGAACCAGTAAACCCTCGTACAGTCGTACTCCCCTCCGCGTGGGAAACAACTGCCGAGTCTTCCCTGCCTCCGTGTCGTTCCCTTCCTAGGCCTCGCCGTTGTCCACCGCCCTGGTGCTCTCGGCGCGGCCTGGTCAACGTGGTCAACGACCGACATGCATCTGAAGTGGACTGTACGTGGAGAGGCCGACAGCTGGGTCCACGGCCGCACGCAAGGAAATGCCTCCTTATTATGCGCAAAATAATGATTCCTCCACCTGACATCAGGGACCCACCGAAAGGGCCTCTGTATTTCACGAAAAAACGTTACCGCCGCTGACAGCTCGGACCCACCAGCTATATCTTCGCACGCAAGGAAGTGCCTCCTTATTACGCACAAAAAATGAATACTCCCCCTGCTAGCTGGGACCCACCATGGTGGGAGGCTGACTTGTGGGCCTACTAAGTTGACTGGGACGGGGGCCTTTGTCAACTTTAGTCAATATGAACGATTCTAGCTCCAGTGACCGTACGATGTCCATCCAACGGCCGTAGTGCTTCTTCAACCTCTGGTCTTCTTGCTCCAGCCGCCCAAAGCAGCGCCGGTCGTGCCGCATGCTCCTGCCTCCCGTGGCCGGCTGTGCTGCCGCGGAGGCCTCACCGCCCCTACTATTCCCACCGCTGGCCAGGCCCTGCGGCGACGGCAGCCTCACACCGCAGCCGAACCAGTGAACCCTCGTACTCCTCTCCGCGCGGGCTTCCACTGCCGCGTCTTCCCCGGCTCCCCGTCGTCCCCTTCCTAGGCCTCGCCGTCGTCCACCGCCCTGGTGCTCTCGGCGCGGCGTGGTCAACGTGGTCAAGGAACGACTTCCATCGGACGTGGACTGTACGTGGAGAGGCTGACAGCTGGGTCCACGGCCGCAGCAAGGAAGTGCCTCCTTATTACGCGGAAAATAATGATTCCTCCACCTGACAGCTGGGACCCACCGGACGGGCCACTGTATTTCACGAAAAAAATGTTTCCCCCTGACTGCTGGGACCCACCAGCTACATCTTCGCACGCAAGGAAGTGCGTCCGGGCAAAAAAAAATGATTCGCCCCCCTGACTGCTGGGACCCACCAGCTACATCTTCGCAGGCAAGGAAGTGCCTGACAGTCGGGACCCACCTGGTCGAAGCGTACGTAGCGTTGTCATTCTGGTCGCGAACATGTACGTACATATATACTGGTGGATGTAGAGGCGTGCATGTGTCGTAGTAGAGGCACGTACGTGTCGTAGTAGAGGCGCGCACGTAGCATGTACACGTACGTACAGCGGCCAGGGTGCAAGAAAGAAAATACGGCCACGTATGTGTACATACGGGCGGGGTCTCGAACGCCTACTCGCGCATACGTACGGCCAGGGCTCGTGTACATGGCTGGGTCGGAACGGAGAAACATCATCGTCGTCGTGTTCATGGGGAGGCAACGGAATGCGTCGTGTTCATTGGGAGGCAACGGAACGCGTGGGAGCCAACCGTCTGGGTCGGAATAGAATGCGTGGTCGTGTTCATCGGGAGGGCTTGGACGGAATAGGCAATGGAAACGAGGCCTGGCGTACCGCACAACGGAGGAAACGGACCTCCTACATTCAGAACGGGGTCCTGTTGATCGGGAGGGGTGCGGTGTACCGCAAAACGGAGGAAACGGACCTCCTACGGTCGAAACGGGGGTCCTGTTGATTGGGAGGGGTGTGGCGTACCGCAAAACGGACGAAAAGGACCTCCTACGGTCGAAACGGGGGTCCTGTTGATCGGGAGGGGTGCGGCGTACCGCAAAACGGACGAAACGGACCTCCTACGGTCGAAACGGGGGTCCTGTTCATCGGGAGGGGTGTGGCGTACCGCAAAACGGGACTCCACGGGATACTGTTCATCTCCACCGTCGACCTCCTCCAGCCTCCACGGGCTACCGTCGACCTCCTCCAGCCTCCACCGCGCGCTACTCCACCGGCTACTGTTCAACCACCCTTCGACGAGCACCCCATCACCGTCTACTGTTCATCCAGCTCTCCACACCACGGGGTCCTATTCAACCACCCCTCCATGGGCAACCCTCCATCGTCTACTGTTCATCCAGCCCTCCACCACACCACGGGGTCCTGTTCATCCAGAGGCAACGCCACCGCTCACTGTTCATCCAAACCCCCCCGCAACGCTCACTGTTCATCCCAGAGGCAGCATCGATCGGCTACAGTTAGCAGCAGTAGCGAAGGAATCGCTCGATCGGGTTCAGTTAATAGCCATCGATCGATCGCTCGGGTTCAGTAACGCGTAGCCTGCAGTGCAATCGCTCGGGTTCAGTTAGAGCCCAACGCCTCGCTCGGGTTCAGTTAGAGCCAATGCCTCACACACACGCGCGTACGTGTACAAGAGAAACGCGCATCGCTTGGCCCCCGACCTCCCACCGTAACCGGGAACTCCCCGAAATTTTCCTCGCCCTCGCTTCTACCACGGTTTTTTCCGTCATGGACGGCCCAAAGAATGTCATGCAGCTGCGTCTCCGGCCCGCCTAGGACGAAAAGCCCATTTTCTGTCATGTTTTTTTGTCATAGAAGTAGGAGCCCACCACATCTATGATGATACCGGGTTTTGTCACAATTATCGTCATAGAAGTGTCATATGTATGACAGAAAAAAAATTCGTTCGGCCCAAAATGTCACAGATGTGTCTTTTTTTGTAGTGTTATTATATTTCCTTGTTCATGATAATTGTCTATTGTTCATGCTGTAATTGTATTAACCGGAAACCGTAATACATGTGTGAATACATAGACCGTGATATGTCCCTAGTAAGCCTCTAGTTGACTAGCTCGTTGATCAATAGATGGTTGTGGTTTCCTGACATGGACATTGGATGTCATTGATAACGGGATCACATCATTAGGAGAATGATGTGATGGACAAGACCCAATCCTAAGCATAGCACAAGATCGTGTAGTTCATTTTGCCAGAGCTTTTCTAATGTCAACTATCGTTTCCTTAGACCATGAGATTGTGCAACTCCCGGATATCGTAGGAATGCTTTGGGTGTACCAAACCTCACAACATAACTGGGTGGCTATAAAGGTGCACTATAGGTATCTCCGAAAGTGTCTGTTGGGTTGGCACGAATCGAGATTGGGATTTGTCACTCCGTATGACGGAGAGGTATCTCTGGGCCCACTCGGTATTGCATCATCATAATGAGCTCAATGTGACTAAGGAGTTAGTCATGGGATCATGCATTATAGAACGAATGTAGAGACTTGCCGGTAACGAGATTGAACAAGGTATGGGGATACCGACGATCGAATCTCTGGCAAGTAACATACCGATGGACAAAGGGAATTGTATACGGGATTGATTGAATCCCCGACATCGTGGTTCATCCGATGAGATCATCGTGGAACATGTGGGAGCCAACATGGTATCCAGATCCCGCTGTTGGTTATTGGCCAGAGAGATGTCTCGGTCATGTCTGCATGGTTCCCGAACCCGTAGGGTCTACACACTTAAGGTTCGGTGACGCTAGAGTTGTTATGGGAAATAGTATGCGGTTACCGAAGGTTGTTCGGAGTCCCGGATGAGATCGAACGTCACGAGGAGTTCAGAAATGGTCCGGAGGTGAAGAATTATATATGGGAAGTCCAGTTTCAGTCGCCGGAATGGTTTCGGGGGTTATCGGTGTTGTATCGGGACCACCGAAAGGTGTCCGGGGGTCCACCGGGTAGGGCCACCTGCTCCGGTGGGCCAAGTGGGCTGAACAAGGGTGGGAACCAGCCCCCTAGTGGGCTGGTGCGCCCCCCCAAAGGGCCCAAGGCGCCTAGGGTTGAAAACCCTAGGGGGTGGGGGCGCCTCCCACCAAACTTGGGGGGCAAGTCCCCCTTGGCTGCCGCCCCCCTCTAGATGCATCTAGGGGGGCCGACCCCCTCTCCCTTCACCCTATAAATAGAGGGGGGTGGGAGGGCAGCTGCACCCTTCCCCTGGCGCAGCCCTCCCCCTCTCCAACACCTCCTCCTCCTCCGTAGTGCTTGGCGAAGCCCTGCCGGAGAACTGCAAGCTCCACCACCACGCCGTCGTGTTGCTGGAGTTCTCCCTCAACTTCTCCTCTCCCCTTGCTGGATCAAGAAGGAGGAGACGTCCCCGGGCTGTACATGTGTTGAACACGGAGGCGCCGTCCATTCGGTGCTAGATCGGATCTTCCGCAATTTGAATCAACGCGAGTACGATTCCATCAACCGCGTTCTTGTAACGCTTCCGCTTAGCAATCTTCAACGATATGAAGATGCACTCCCTCTCTCTCTCTCTCTCTCGTTGCTAGCATCTCCTAGATTGATCTTGGTGACATGTAGGAAACTTTTTAAATTATTACTATGTTCCCCAACAAGATTCACCCCGGTCGTTGCGCCGCAGTAGTAATGACTAGTGAGCAGTCAAACCATAGAGCCCCACCTTCGCCACAGTAAGTTGCTTGGGTGAAGCAACCATCATTTCTCTGTTCCTTGAATCCGCTGGCACTCCCATATTCCCAGAGTAATAAGTTGCTCGGGTGAAGCAATCATCACTTCACCTTTCCCACAGTAAGTACGAGTACCTCCTTTTTTTTTACTCTAGAAACAACCACACGCGAATATTGGACGGTAGCAGCACAACAACTGAATCAAAAATCGAAACCAACCAATGAACTACTACTAATTGTGAGCGTTTGCTAGTATCATGTACTCTGTCTATCCATGTATATGGGGCTTAATGCGTTTTTTGAGACTAACTTTGCCCATGTTTGGATCCATGGGTTAGAGTTAGTTTGAGCTAGTTGGGGCTCAAATAGCCCTAAAGTATCGAAGAATGAGGGTTAAATTGGAGCAATTTGCACCGAACCCACCAAAAAAACTATCCCACCCAAGAGGTGCTAATTGGAGATAGTTCTCATTGGGCCCACTGAAAAATCACTTTTCTCTCTCCATCAATTGCATTTATTGTCAAACTAACCTTGTCACCCAAACACCTCTTTGGCTACAGTTAGTTCAGGGTTAGTCATGAGTTACTCTAAACTCTAGCTAAGTTAGAGTATCCAAACAGGAGCAGTATAGGACATGCAAGTTGCTCAAAGCATACAGTCAAATTCCTACATGAAAGGATCTTTTTTTTGAAAATAGAACGTGAAAGGATCTTCGAATGATATAATTTTCAAATTATATAAAATCTTATAACATCCCAATTTTCAGTTTGGATGTTCTACATAGGTCATCATATGCATATCATATTTTATTTGCATTTTGGTTGTGATCCTAGAAATCTTAAGCAACTCAAGGACCCAAGGAGAGAGTTGGAGATTTCATAAATTTTCATAAAGAGGATCAATTTGGTTTTAATATTTTTCTCTCCAAATATTTCTAGTATTAAAAAAATAGAGAAGATAATATGACTTCTTCAAAGAGAGAGGAATGTTGGAGGAATTTTTTTTAAATCAAATAAATATTTTTTTGGATTTTTATTTGCTATTTTTATTTGAAATTAGAAAAAATATGCATTTTTGAAAATTGCTTTTTTAGGCCAGAAAAATGTTCAGTTTGTTCTAAATATTCTATTTAGACGGCGAAAATTGTTTTTGGCATTTTTAGATTTTTTTTGTATTTCATTAGGATTTTGTTTGGCGGAATTTTATTTTAAAAAAATCCCGGACCGACTAGGCCGAAACCCAGCCGGCCCATCCGAGCCGCCGCCGCCTTCCTCCGCCGTGCGAGGCACGGACGCCGAGGAGGAGTCCGAGCCGGACTCTGCCCCCGCGCTGGCCCCTCCTCCAAGCCACGCCCCCGGGCCTTTTTATACGGAGCCCGCCGCCGCCTCCACCCCGTCCCGAAGCCGCCGCCCAGCGCCGCCCACCGCCGCAGCCCGCGCCGCCGCCCGCTGCCGCGCCTCGCCCCGCACCGCGCCGCCGCCGCCCGACGTCGCCGCCTTGCCTCACCACCTCACCGGAGCCCCGCCTCACCGCCGGATCCCGCCGTCGTCGTGAACCGGTAGAAAACTGCCCCGGTTCGCCGGTTCGTTTATGGTTTTTTCGGTTTTCCGTTTAGATCTTTTTTTTTCGAGTTCGCTAATTAGCGAACGTTCACTCGAACATCTCTGTTCGCGAACGTATTCGTTCGTTTGTCTCTGTTAGCGAACGTTCGTTCATTAGCTTTTTTATTCTATTTTCGGCCAGGGACCTATCCGCGATTATTTTTATCACAGATTAGCCCCTGATCTTCAAACCCTCGCAACTTTTTAACCGTCCGTCCGAATCCAGTGAAACCAACGCCAAAATCTTCGTCTCGAACCCCTCTTTCTTGTTAACCAACTTGAATGTGATTTTAACAATTTGAAATTTGGTTTCAAGCAGATTTTGTATTCGAACTTATTTTGATCGTAGTTTGAGTTTCGTAGCTCCGATTCGATTGATTCTCTTTGCAAATCGAAGCTCTTCAGTTGAACTTTCAGTTTGGATTTTCTCATCTGAGTTTTACCCTTGCATCTTATGCTTGAGTGCTTATGTATGCTATTGTTTGTTTGCGATAGAGTTTTCGGAGTGCGAAGCATGCTACTATGAGTCACTAGGGTTTTCAGATCGTCAGCAAGGCAAGTAACAGTTTGATCATACCCCTTTATTACCCAGTTTTTATGCATTAGCTTCAACCCTCAAACATTGCATGAGTAGGAACTGTTTAACATGTGGGTTTTGGGAAGTAGATGATTAGGTAGAACCTATTGTCCTTTATTTCAACCCTTGGGAGTTACTTCTACGTTATGCTTATACTGCTATGCTATGCTCGTAGACGTGGTTTGGTTGAGTGTATCCATGACAGATGTGAGAGTTGTTAATTAATGGTTAACTTAAGGTGGCTACTTTAACACACATCTGGGTGGATTGGTTGAGGCACCCTGGAGCACCCAGTGGTTGTCTGGGCACCTGGAGCAATCCAGCGGTGTCCTGGGATATCCCGGAGTACCTGTGTGATCATCCTATGGTTCGCCACCCAGGATCAAAGGGATCATAAGATTATTCATGCTAGAAACTTCCGTGTGCAGCCACAAGCCATTATGGGCTCTGGCATAATTGAGTATGTTGTGTGACCTCTTTCAGTGGTAGGCTAGCAGATGTAGGGGATGTAGGTGGTATTGTCTACCCAGAGTAAAGAGTTAATGCTTCTAAAAGACCGTGTCTCGGTCATCCGTTTCTCAAACATCATGCAGTGCGAGAAATTAAACAGAGGAGATCGAGTCTTGTGGTGAAAAGGGCACAAACCTCTGCAGAGTGTACAAACTAATCATGGTTAGCCGTGTCCCCGGTTATGGACATTTGAGTATCTGGTTCTTGAATATTGATTTGATCTCATCACTCTTAATTTAATTTGTTGGGTTATTAATACTATTTAATTGGGATTGAGTTGGAGGAACCTTCTCAATATTTTATAAACCAACTTTGTAGTAAATAAAATATATTCCTTTGCAGTAGGGAAAACTTGGCTTTACGCAAACATAATAACCATAGAGCCTCCACCAGCCATATATGCATGTAGTAATAGCTGTTATCGTCTTCTTTTGCTCTATAGTGTTATTTTGCCAGCATATTCCATGTGCTGACCCGTTTCGGGCTCCAACGTATTATGTTGCAGACTTTTCAGACGAAGAGTAAGGTGCGCTAGGTCGTTGTCGTGCACTCAGCTATGCCGTTGGAGTTGATGGACTCATTTATCTTTGAAGCTTCCGCTATTATCTTATTTAGATGGCCTTAAGCCATATTATTGTATTAAGTTCTCTTTCGAGACATCCGATGTAATAAGTGTGTGAGTGCACTCTATTATAAATCCTTCGAGTACTGTGTGTGTCAGCATTACCAATCCAGGGATGACAGTTATGCACAGAGATTTGACCGTCTGAGGTCGGATCGCTACAAGATGGTATCATAGCAAACGCTGACTGTAGGACGCGACCACTAAGATAAGCCATAGGTCACTCTTCTCTACTCATTTCTGACTCTCCTCCATTTTCCACTCTATAGATGGCGGACCCAAGGAACAAGTTTGCTCAACCGGATGAGGACACACCTTTTGGACGACACTTGAAGGAAGTCACTAGGTACCTGAACATCAGAATACCAAGCTTCACCAGGACCTAAACCGCCACTTTACCAGAAGAGGAGCGTTGGATGATTCGAGCTCATGTTCCAGGAAGGACATTCACGCCAGTTACTGAGCCCATAGAGTTTTCCTTTGATGCACCAACCAGGAGTCTAGGAAAGAGCATGGCAGCCCAAATCGCCATGGGACGCATCGGCGAAGTTTACAACAAGGATCTTAAGACCACCATCTACCAGATATGTGGGCACCGAGATGAGCAATGGGAGAAGATTAGCACCAGGAGGGACAAGTCCATTGCAGCCTTCATCCAGGAGTTAAACCAGCACATACGCTGCCAGGAGAACCAAATGTGTGCCAGCATGCTGGATCTGAAGAAGGTGATGACCAGGAACATGGAGCTTGAAGAGGAACTCAAGTCTACACGCGATGGATATGACGAGGAAATTGTAGTGCTACTGGAGAAGAATGAAGACCTGAAGAAGAAGCTAGGGATATTCATGGGGGATCCCACGCCTGGAGAGGACAACCAACCTGAAGACTACATCATCATCGACGACACCGACTCCGGCCCCGACGGTGATGATGATTATGAAGACAAAGCTGGAGCAGATATCATGGAATCTTCCACCGATCAAAATTTCTAGATGACCACCATATTATCAATAGTATTCCCCCATGTATATAGTATAGTCTGAGTATTTTGTAACGCTAGCTAGATCATTTGTATGCCCTTGTTTGAATTGAGTGGTGTGATATGAATGTGTTTGTCTCATGTGCATATGGGTAGTGATTTCTCTTTAGACCTCACTCTATTCTAAGTTTCTTCCCTCTAAACCCATCAGATGCCTCCGAGACGTGACCCCGGTTTTGTCTTCCCACCGGAGCTCACTCAGTTGATCCAATAGCAGAATTCCTTGATGCAGTTGCTAGTCCAGAACCAGGGCAACAACAACAACAACAACAACAACAACCCGCCGCCACCACCTCCAGTTGACAACTTAGCTCGTTTTCTGAGGTTGAATCCGCCGGTGTTTTCCAGTAGCATCGAGCCGATAGTTGCTGATGACTGGCTCCACAGGATTGGAAGGGAGTTGACCACCACAGGTTGCACAGATGCTGAGAAGGTACGCTTTGTCGCACACCAACTGGATGGGCCCGCAGCCTCATGGTGAGAGAATTACACAACCATTTTCCCCATAGCCAATGTCACTTGGGATCAGTTTCAGCAAGCTTTCCGCACAACACAAGTCTCAACTGGAGCTATGAGTATGAAGAAGCGTGAGTTTTGCAACTTACGCCACGAAAATCATACTGTGAGGCAGTACGTGGATGAGTTTAGTAAGTTAGCTCGCTATGCCCCAGATGATGTGCCCACAGATGCCGCGAAGCAGGAGAAGTTTATGGAAGGGCTGAATGATGAGCTGAGTATGCAGTTGATGGTAGCCACATTTGCAAATTACCATGAGTTGGTAGATAGGGCTCTTATGATTGAAGGGAAGCAGCAGCAGATAGAGAGCCGCAAAAGGAAGTATGGACAAGGGAAGTATAATTCTGGAGCTCAGCAGAAGCCTTGTTTTACCCCGAACTCGAGAGGGCATACCCATCATAACCATGGAGGCCACACTCATAATGGAGGAAGTTCACATAACCACAGTGGCCCCAAGAATGGAAATGGGAATGGAGGAAGCAGCAGCCAGAACCGTTCCAACCCCACTACACCCGCCAAGAAGGATCTAAGTCACATTACTTGTTTCAAGTGCGGGAAGACTGGACACTACGCCACTGAGTGCTCTGAAGCAAAGAATGGAAACATCAATGGGAGTTCTGGAAAGAAGCCCAACCCTTTCACCAGAGGTCAAGGGAACCACATCAACGTGGAGGAAGTTGAAGATCAGCCTGACGTAGTGATTGGTAAATTTTGGTTAAGCCGTTTACCACTCTTATTCTTTTCGATACTGGTGCATCGCATTCATACATATCAAGGGGATTTGTGGATAAGTTTAAGTTGCCAACCTTAGCCCTTAGGTCACCCATGTTAGTAAGCTCGCCAGGAGCAGAGTATATGGCCAGCCGATGGTGCGATTGGTTACCCTTAACCATTGGAAGCCATGTTTTCCCCTCAGACTTAATACTTTTGGAGTCACAAGGATTGGATATAATACTAGGCATGGATTGTCTATCGAAGTACGAAGGGAACATCAATTGTGCTAGTAAGTCAATTTTACTCACCACTCCGGAGGGAAAGAGGATCAAGTATGTATCCAGGCATGCGCCAAGGAGGACCCAAGTGAATTCCCTCTCATGCGTTGTTCAGGAGGAAATGCCTATAGTGAAGGATTACCCGGATGTATTTCCAGAGGAACTACCAGGCATGCCGCCTGATCGAGACATAGAATGTTTTATAGAGTTGTTGCCAGGCACCGGGCCAATATCGAAGAGGCCATACCGGATGCCCGCAAATGATCTGGAGGAGATTAAGAAGAAAATCAAGGAGCTATTGGAGAAAGGTTACATTCGACCAAGTTCATCACCGTGGGGAGCCCCAATGCTCTTAGTTGAGAAGAAGGATTGATCTCTGAGAATGGTTGTTGATTATCGTGCATTGAATGAGGTGACGATCAAGAACAAGTACCCACTACCGATGATCAATGATTTGTTTGACCAGCTGCAAGGAGCTAAAGTATTTTCCAAGATCGATCTGTGATCAGGATACCACCAACTGAAGATCCGAGAAAAGGATATACCTAAGACAGCTTTGACCACGAGGTACGGGCTGTATGATTACACGGTTATGTCATTTGGATTGTCAAATGCCCCTGCCTATTTCATGAGTATGATGAATAAGGTGTTCATGGAGCTCTTGGATAAGTTTGTTGTAGTATTCATTGATGATATTTTGGTATACTCGAAGAATGAAGAGGAACACAAAGAGCATTTGTGTTTAGTTCTCGAGAAGCTCAGGGAACACCAGCTATATGCCAAGTTCAGCAAATGTGAGTTTTGGTTGAAGGAAGTTGGATTCCTTAGACATGTTATATCAGGAGAAGGTATAGCAGTAGACCCTACAAAGGTTAAATCCGTCACTGAGTGGTTGGCACCCACTTCAGTTGGAGAGATCCGCAGTTTTCTTGGACTCGCGGGATATTACCGGAGATTCATTGAGAACATTTCCAAGATTGCGAAGCCCATGACGGAGTTGTTGAAGAAGGACACCAAGTTTAAATGGATGGATGAATGTGAGGCTAGTTTTCAGGAGTTGAAGAAACGTTTGGTTATAGCCCGAGTGCTAATTCTTCCGGATATACGCAAGGATTTCCAAGTGTATTGCGATGCTTCTAGCCAAGGACTTGGAGGTGTAGTTATGTAGGACGGGAGAGTTGTTTCATATGCCTCACGTTAACTTCGACCTCATGAGTTGAATTATGCCACGCATGATTTGGAGTTAGCAGCTGTGGTGCATGCGCTTAAGACCCGGAGACATTTTCTTATCGGAAATTGTTGTGATGTGTACACGGATCACAAGAGTTTAAAGTACATTTTCACTTAGAAGGAGCTAAACCTCAGGCAAAGGAGATGGTTGGAGCTTATAAAGGATTATGACATGAAGTTACACTATCATCCAGGAAAGGCCAATGTCGTAGCAGACGCTTTGAGTTGGAAGAGCTATGTCAATACCCTCGTAAGCGAAGGATTACCACTGGAGTTAGTTGACAATCTCAAGGAACTTTGTTTGAAGATAGTTCCAAGAGGTTTTGTTGCAGCAATGGAGGTTCAGTCAAGATTATTGGGAAAGATTCGAGAACCTCAGAAGGATGACAAAGAAATTGCTGAGATAAAGGAGAAGATGAGCAAAGGAAAAGCCAAGGGTTTTCGTGAGGATGAGCACGAAATCTTATGGTTTGAGGACCGTGTATATGTACCCAATAATGCAGAGATCAGGAAGTTAATACTTCAGGAGGCCCATGACTCGCCATACTCAATACACCCCGGAAACACCAAGATGTATTTAGATTTGAAGGAGCGTTTCTGGTGGACAGGTATGAAGAAGGATATTGCCGAGTGTGTAGCAGTATGTGATGTGTGTCAGAGAGTGAAGGCAGAACATCAAAAGCCGACAGGATTATTACAGCCTATGCCGATACCCGAATGGAAGTGGGATAAGCTTGGCATGGATTTCATTACCAAATTACCCAGGACCCGATCGGGATATGATTCTATCTGGGTAGTAGTTGATCGCTTGACCAAAGTGGCTCACTTTATCCCAGTGAAAACCACTTACACAAGTGCAAAGTTGGCCAAGATATATATGACCAGGATCGTATGTCTGCACGGAGTTCTGAGGACCATCGTATCAGAGAGAGGAACACAATTTACTTCGAAGTTTTGGAATCAGTTGCACCAGACCTTGGGTACCAGGCTAGAGTTCAGTACAACCTTTCATCCGCAGACAGATGGACAGACCGAGAGAGTCAATCAGATTCTGGAGGACATGTTGAGAGCTTGTGGTCTAGATTATGGATCTAGTTGGGATGATAATTTGCCTTACGCAGAGTTCTCATACAACAACAGTTACCAGGCTAGTTTGAAGATGGCACCTTTCGAAGCTTTGTATGGGAGAAGGTGCAGGACACCGTTAATGTGGGATGAAGTTGGAGACCGTCTATTGTTTGGACCAGATCTAATTAAGGAGTCTGAAGAGAAGGTCAAGTTGATTCGAGATAGACTGAAGGTAGCTCAGTCCAGGCAGAAGAGTTATGCAGACACCAAACGCAAGGAGGTAGTCTATGAAATCGGAGACAGAGCATATCTTCGTGTGTCACCACTCCGAGGAGTTAAGCGATTTGGAGTTAAAGGAAAGTTAGCCCCGCGATTTGTAGGACCATACCGAGTTTTGGAGCGTATGGGAGAAGTGGCCTACAAGTTGGAGTTACCCGAAGGATTGTCAGGAGTTCATGATGTGTTTCACGTTTCCCAGTTGAAGAAGTGCCATGCAGAGATGGCCGATATTCCTCTGAGAGACACAGTGCCCCTGGAAGCAATTCAGTTGGATAGTGATCTAACCTATGAGGAGAAACCCGTCAAGATTCTCGAGTTTGCCAGTCGAGTTACGCACAGCAAGGTTAGCAAGTTTTGCAAATTTCAGTGGAGCCACCATACCGAGGATGAAGCCACCTGGGAACGAGAAGAAGACCTACGGAAAGACCACCCACACCTATTTTCTAGCCAACCCGAATCTCGAGGGCGAGATTCATCTTAAGGGGGGTAGATTTGTAACATCCCAATTTTCAATTTGGATGTTATACATAGGTCATCATATGCATATCATATTTTATTTTCATTTTGGTTGTGATCCTAGAAATCTTAAGCAACTCAAGGACCCAAGGAGAGAGTTGTAGATTTCATAAATTTTCATATTTGTATTTTTCTCAAATTTGAAAAGAGGATCAATTTGGTTTTAATATTTTTCTCACCAAATATTTCTAATATTAAAAATAAAAGAGAGAAGATAATATGACTTCTTCAAAGAGAGAGGAATATTGGAGGAAATTTTAAAATCAAATAAATATTTTTTTGGATTTTTATTTGCTATTTTTATTTGAAATCAGAAAAAATATGCATTTTTGAAAATTGCATTTTTAGGAATGTTCACTTTGTTATAAATATTTTTGTATTTGAACTTCTTTGAAAATTGCATTTTTAGGAATGATCACTTTGTTCACTTTGACAGTTTAAAATTTGGTTTCAAGCAGATTTTGTATTCGAACTTCTTTTGATCGTAGTTTGAGTTTCGTAGCTCCGATTCGACTGATTCTCTTTGCAAATCGAAGCTCTTTAGTTGAACTTTCAGTTTGGATTTTCTCGTCAAAGTTTTACCCTTGCATCTTATGCTTGAGTGCTTATTTAGGCTATTGTTTGTTTGCGATAGAGTTTCCGGAGTGCAAAGCGTGCTACTACGAGTCACTAGGGTTTTCAGATCGTCAGCAAGGCAAGTAACACTTTGATCATACCCCTTTATTACCCAGTTTTTATGCATTAGCTTCAACCCTCAAACATTGCATGAGTAGGAACTGTTTAACATGTGGGTTTTGGGAAGTAGATGATTAGGTAGAACCTATTGTCCTTTATTTCAACCCTTGGGAGTTACTTCTACGTTATGCTTATACTGCTATGCTATGCTCGTAGACGTGGTTTGGTTGAGTGTATCTATGACAGATGTGAGAGTTGTTAATTAATGGTTAACTTAAGGTGGCTACTTTAACACACATCTGGGTGGATTGGTTGAGGCACCCTGGAGCACCCAGTGGTTGTCTGGGCACCTGGAGCAATCTAGCGCTGTCCTGGGATATCCCGGAGTACCCGTGTGATCATCCTATGGTTCGCCACCCAGGATCAAAGGGATCATAAGATTAGTCATGATAGAAACTTCCGTGTGCAGACACAAGCCATTATGGGCTCTGGCATAGTTGAGTATGTTGTGTGACCTGTTTCAGTGGTAGGCTACCAGATGTAGGGGATGTAGGTGGTACTGCCTACCCAGAGTAAAGAGTTAATGCTTCTGAAAGACCGTGTCTCAGTCATCCGTTTCTCAACATCATGCAATGTGAGAAATTAAACGGAGGAGATCGAGTCTTGTGGGGGAAAAGTGCGCAAACCTCTGTAGAGTGTACAAAATAATCATGGTTAGCCGTGTCCCCGGTTATGGACATTTTGAGTATCTGGTTCTTGAATTATTGATTTGATCTCATCACTCTTAATTTAATTTGTTGGGTTAATAATACTGTTTAATTGGGATTGAGTTGGAGGAACCTTCTCAATATTTTATCAACCAACTTTGTAGTAAATAAAATATATTCCTTTGCAGTAGGGAAAAATTGGCTTTACGCAAACATAATAACCATAGAGCCTCCACCAGCCATATATGCATGTAGTAATAGCTGTTATCGTGTTCTTTTGCTCTATAGTGTTATTTTGCCAGCATATTCCATGTGCTGACCCGTTTCGGGCTCCAACGTATTATGTTGCAGAGTTTTCAGACGAAGAGTAAGGTGCGCTAGGTCGTTGTCGTGCACTCAGCTATGCCGTTGGAGTTGATGGACTCATTTATCTTCAAAGCTTCCGCTATTATCTTCTTTAGATGGCCTTAAGCCATATTATTGTATTAAGTTCTCTTTTGAGACGTCCGATGTAATAAGTGTGTGATTGCACTCTGTTATTGTCGTGGAATTGACACGGCAGATGTCCTCAAGCTAGGACTTAGTCCTGGAGCCATCGCCGCTAGGAAGCTTGAAGGGGTTAACGGGACAAGGACGAGGGTTTATACTGGTTCGGCCCCTTACGGTGAAGGTAAAAGCCTACGTCCAGTTGAGTTGGTATTGATTAGGGTTTCGATGACCCGGCATCTTGAGCTGTAAATACACGTAACACGGCCGTGCCATGAACTTGGCGTAAGCCGGCCGCCCAAATATGGCGTGGTATGGACTTCTTATCTTGACCACCTCAAAGGTCAATTTTTCCACCCTGTAGTTGTGCTCATCTCCTAAGGCCACTTCCAACTCGATCTTGCTGACTGGATAAGCCGACTTACCAGGCACCACACCGTGGAAAATAGTGTTTGACTGGCTGAGGTTCTTATCAATCAACCCCATACGACGGAACGTCTCATAATAGAGGATGTTGATGCTGCTGCCTCCATCCATGAGCACCTTAGTGAACTTATATCCTCCCACCTAAGGAGCCACCACTAAGGCCAAGTGACCCGGATTATCCACCCGGGGAGGGTGATCCTCCCTACTCCACACTATAGGCTGCTCAGACCACCGCAAGTAGCGTGGAACCGCCGGCTCAACAGCATTCACAGCCCTCTTATGAAGCTTCTGATCTCGCTTACACAGACTGGTGGTAAACACATGATACTGTCCACCGCTAAGCTGCTTTGGATTGGTCTGATAACCCCCTGCTGCTGTTGATGACCCTGGCCAGACTGCTGATTAAAGCCCCCTTGACCGTTCTGAGGATTAGAATTTGAGCCGCCGCCCGGGCCATGAAAGCCGCCGGCACCTGAGCCGCCGCCCGGGCCATTGTAATTCTTAAAGGCCTTCATGATTGCACAATCCTTCCATAGATGGGTAGCTGGCTTCTCTCTAGAGCCATGCCTTGGACAAGGCTCATTCAACAGCTGCTCCAGCGTCGGGCCTGACCCGCCGGCTCGGGGAGGGGCCTCCCCTTGCGTCGCTGGTTATTACCTTGTGAGCTGGTGTTGGCTACAAACTCTAGGCTGCCATCGGCCTTGCGCTTGCCTCCTCCTTGGCTCCCCGGGTTATGCTGAGGACCCTTGCCATTGCCGTTCTTCTTTCCCTTCCCTGTCCTTTCATCATCTGAAGCGGGGTCCTTGGTACCATCAGAATCAGCGTACTTGACAAGAGCCGCCATCAGTGTACCCATATCATTGCAGTCGCGCTTAAGCCGCCCGAGTTTCATCTTCAGGGGCACAAAACGACAATTCTGCTCCAACATTAAGACCGCAGAGCCGGCATCCATCTTATCCGAGGAATATATTATCTCCTTAACTCGGCGAACCCAATTTGTCGTAGACTCACCCTCCTGCTGCTTGCAGTTAGTCAAATCCACAATTGACATAGACTGCCTACAGGTATCCTTGAAGTTTTGGATGAACCGGGCCTTCAGCTCAGCCCAAGACCCAATGGAATTCGGTGGTAGCCCTTTCAACCAAGTGCGGGCAGTCCCATCCAACATCATGGTGAAGTATTTGGCCATTGCCGCTTCACTGACCTCCAGCAGTTCCATGGTCATCTCGTAACTCTCGATCCAGGCTGCGGGTTGTAAGTCGGCCGTGTAATTAGGCACCTTCCTAGGGCCTTTGAAGTCCTTGGGCAGACGTTCATTGCGGATAGCTGGCACTAAACAAGGGACACCCCCAGTCCTGGTAGGGATACCCACGTCGACGAAAGTCGTCGGATAAGCCGGGGGAGTCTGGTAAGCCGTCAACTGAGGCACCTGCTCCGCCTCTTGCCGCGCTTTGTCTTGGTCTGATGCGTGAAAGGCTCCGTTATGAGCCGGGCCATGGCCAGGGGGCGGGTCATGGCGTCGGACGTTACTTGAGCCGGTCGCTGAGACCATGTGTCTGCTGTAACTCGGGCTCCGGCCTGGACGAGGGGTCGAGTGGATCATGTCCCGGCTGTAGGAGTACGCCTCTTGCTGCGCCAGTGCTGTCTGAAGGAGTTCCCTGAGCCGGCGGGTTTCAATAGCCGTCGGAGAGTCACCGTCAATTGGGAGAGCCGCCAGCCGTGCTGCCGCGGCGACCATGTTCTCCAGCGGGTTAGCATAATGACCCGGTGGTATTGGCACGTACTGAGGCGGGGCAGGGTGCACCTGAGGAGGCCCCATCACTTGTGGCTGAATAGGGGTCCCGGACCCGGGCACTATGACCCCTGGCGGGTTACTAGACCCTGCACCTGGCGTGTTGAAGAGGTTTCGCGGATCGTAAACCGGAGGGAGTCGAGATTGGGCCTTTTGATGCCTCCTTCTCAGGACCTCATTGGACGCGTTTTGATCCATCGTGAGCCAGAAGGACTGCGCTTGAATCAACTGGGTTTGGGCGTCGAGAGCCGCCCTCTCCGCAGCCATCCTGATCCCTTCTGCTGCCAGATCCTCCTTAGCTTTCACTAGATCTAACCTTAACTGTGCCACCTCGGCATCATGCTGAGCTTGATTCGCCGGGTCAACCGTGGCGGTTAACAGGGCCGTCATCTTGTCCGTGAGATCCATTAGCACCTGAGCCGGCGAGGGCACCGGGTTTCCCGCTCCAGCAGCAGGGTTCTGAACAGGCTGCGCACCGGCCATGAAGATTCCAACCCGGCTTGGTGGCTCAAACGGGTCTGGAATACTGTCACCATCGGAACAACCCATGAGCCTGCCATCTTGAAGTTGATACAACGAGTTTGACTCATCGGTGGACGACTCGCCGTCAGAGCCGGCGGCCATCTCATCACCAGATCCAGATCGACCAGAGAGCCCTCCATGGATACATCCCACAAAAGCATGCTTTAAGGCGGGCCGGGCCCGGGCGGGTCGTGCACGCTGAGCCGTCTCGATGAGATCGGCGCAGAGATCCGGCTCAGGGCCCGGCTCACCAATCTTGCCAATGAAAACATGAATTCCGCCGAAGGGGACCCGGTACCCGTACTCAATTGAGCCGGCGTCGGGGCCCCAGTTTGTATCGTCGATGTAGAGCCTGCCGCGACGACTCTTGGTCATCCGGCCCACACCGTATCCCTTGAGCCCTTCGAAGCTGCCCTTCAAGAACTCAAATCCACCGTGCGCTGGCCCCACGGTGGGCGCACAAATGTCGTGGAATTGACACGGCAGATGTCCTCAAGCTAGGACTTAGTCATGGAGCCATCGCCGCTAGGAAGCTTGAAGGGGTTAACGGGACAAGGAACACGAGGGTTTATACTGGTTCGGCCCCTTACGGTGAAGGTAAAAGCCTACGTCCAGTTGAGTTGGTATTGATTAGGGTTTCGATGACCAGGGAGCTTAACTGCTATGCCTGGCTCTCGATGAGATCTTTCCTGCCCTTAAACCGCTGCCGGGTCGTCCCTTTATATAGGGAGGCTGACGCCCAGCAGCTCTCAGAGTCCCGGCCGGCTCATAAGAGTGTCCGGCTCGAACTCTCAACTATTCCTGCCTTACACTACAAGTTCTACCATAATAATGTTTGTAACTACGGGCTTTAAGCCATATCCGGGTCTTAAGCCCATCTTTGGCCCATCGTCTTCAAGCTTGGCGCCGGGCTTCTGGCAATGACCATTATGAGTAACCCGGCCCCTCCTGGCGGGTGACTCTAAGGTCTATATCCTCAACAGTTATAGATCCTTCGAGTACTGTGTGTGTCAGCATTACTGATCCAGGGATGACACTTATGCACAGAGATTTGACTGTTTGAGGTCGGATCGCTACAAATCTTATCAATAGTCAAAGGCATCCTCGAAGAATACATTAGGCCCTATATAAAACCTTATCAATAGTCGAAACCAAGTGTTACTACTACACCAAACAAGTTCAAAACGAGAAACTGGACCCACTCACGGCACAACACGCCTGTCTCGTTTGGTCCATCGGTCAAAGCGCATCCTCTTCTTGGCATAACAATAGAGTACAGTAAATTTTTTAGAATGCTCTTGGCATGTCGCTAACATGTGATGAGTTAACTGACCTCAATAGACGGCAAAAATGCCAGCCCGCCGCACTTTGAGAGAGATGAGGCGCGAGAAGCGATACGGGCTGCTGGATTACTAGAGCTAGGTGTCGCACAGAGGCCAAGAAATATGGTGATAGCATGGGTTAGCCATGTAGAATGATGTAACTACACTGGGCTGCCGTGTTTCGTACACTTCTGGTCTACTGTGGAGATGATTGGTTGATTTTATATCGCTGAATAATATAAAATATTATGAGTGCAGACGCTCCACCACGAGGTTCCTTGCTCTTTCTTGGTCGTCGGGAATCTATGGTCTTCCACTCTTTTTTTGACGTGAGCTTTGTTCATCCTTTTGCCAACACGTGGCAACTCGCAGAATGACGAGAAGCTTGCTTAATAGGCCTTCTCCCTTGCCAACGCATGCGCGATGGCTTGCAGTATGAGGAGAAACTTTTGCTTACAAGCGGTGGGCGTGCAGCAGTTCATTTGGTGTCAGATTGCCAGCAGTTCATTCGACTTCCGGAAGAGGCGAAGAGCCAAGCGCAAGGTCACCTACTAAGGCTGGTCATAGTGGGAGTAACATAGGTAGTAACATAGCGTAGTCCAAGATAAGTTTGCTTATGTGGCATGTATTTAATGAGGAGAGATGTGTTTAGAGTAACATAATATGTTACTGTAACATAGCGCTTTCCAAGAGAGGGTGAGTCTACAAGGTAATAAATGAAGCCAACTAGTATGACACTACTACTATGTTACTTTGCATTATGGAGGTAGTAACTTAGACTAGTGTCATATGCATGACACTAGTCTAAGTTACTCTGCACTATGACCAGCCTAAGAGCATGGTTAATAGTATAGCCAGCTGATGGCTATAAGAAACTGCCATGTCATGTATAGCCATCATTTATAGTCACTCATATAGTAGTGTGGGCTACAAGGTTGGCTATAACATTACTACTTTTTTCAACCTTCTCTCTTCGTCTTTCTTCACATTTATTCTATTTGTCTAGGAATCCGCATATAGATAGGCTCTTGCATGAGAGCCCACTCCCCTTAGACTACCCACAGTGGGAGTAACATAGATGGTAACATCACACATCTCAAGGCAAAACAGATGATGTGGCGAGTAATTAATGAGAAAAGAGAAGCATGTGGTAACATAGATAGTTACTGTAACATCACACATACCAATACAAGATGAGTCTACAACCTAATAAATGAAGTGTTGAATGAAACCACAAATACTCCCCACTATAGAGGTAGTACTCTAAGTTACTACCCATTGTGACTAGTCTTACTTTTTCATCACTCTCTCCTCTACATAGGCGAAAAATGCCATGTAAGCGGGCTATAAGCCCACTATTATACTTGTGGGAGAGAGAGATGTGAAAAAGTAAGGGGAGTGGGCTCTCATGCAAGAGCCTAGCTATATACACATTCCTAGGTAAATGCAATAAATGTGAAGAAAGAGATAGAGAGAAGATGGAAAAAGTACTAATGTACTAATAGCCAACCTTATAGCCCACATATTGCATGAGTGCATATAGATGATGGCTGTAGATGACATGGCGGTTCCTTGTAGCCATCAGTTGGGTATATTATTAACCATGCTAAGGCTAGTCATAGTGGGCAGTAATTTAGACTAGTAACATATGCATGTTACTAGTTTATGTTACTATCATCATAGTGGGCAGTAACATAAATGTAGTGTCACGCAAGCCTTCATTTATTATGTTGTAGACTCATTTTGCATTGGTGTGCGTTATGTTACAAACACCTCTCTCCACATTAACTCCATGCCACATAAGCATATATGTCTTGGGATGCGTTATGTTCAAAAAACCTTCAATTAACATGTGTTCAAAAAACAAAAAAATGTCAAAAATTACAAAACAAAGACCTCGATATTAACTAGACGGATGGGTCACTGCAAAGGTTTATAATAAACCTTTGCAGTAACCCATCCCTCTAGTTAACATCGAGTCCACTTCCCATTCGGTTACCCATCTCATGACTACACCAGCCTCAGCACAGTTAACTTGGGAGTTCTGTTAGATGAGCTATCGGTAGGGAAGTTGGTCCTTGCTGATATAGGATGCCTCTTCATATCCTTTATGGCATACCCGGATGACCGCATGTTACCGCCCAATAGCCAATGCCACGTCCCCTGCGAATGTAGAAGTTTCCCTCCCTCGTCTTAGCTGGTTCACGCGTTTTCCTTGTTTTAAGCCACCTGCCCACCTATAGAACCAGCTCGCGCTGGCCAATTCCTCTCCAAACACCTAGGGAGGTGGTTGAACCGAACAAGTCTAACTTGTTTCTAGTGGGTACATTGACGTGGCATCAAAAGGGTGTGATGTCTGACTCTGGCAAAATAGTTTACTAGTACCACGTTGGCATACATGAGCATGGGGCTCGGACATATCAAAAGTAGTGCATTAATCTCCAAAAAGGGTTGACCATGTCCATGCTACCATCCCATGCTCCGTCATTCAGTGTGTGCTTCTCGTCGTTCTGCGAGTTGACGGGACACTTTAAAGTTAATACGTATTTAGTACTCTCTCCAAAAAGGGCCGACCATGTCCATGGCTACCATCCCGTGCTCGGTCATTGAGTACGTGCACTATTCACGTGCCATCTAGGAGGAAAAATATTGCGTAGCACTAGGTGCCATCGTAGTGCACGACTCACTTACACACTGCTTATCTCCATTTTCTTGCATGACACGTGCACCTTGATGCTAGATGTCCCACATGTTGGCAAAAGGATGAACAAAGCTCACGTAAAAAAAAGAGAGTGGAAGAACATAGATTCCCGAAGACCGAGAAGGAGCAAGGAAACTCGTGGTGGAGCATCTACACTCATAATATTTATATTATTCAGCGATAATCAACCAACCATCTCCACAGTAGACCAGAAGAGTACGGAACACGGCAGCCCAGTGTAGTTACATCATACTACATGGCTAACCTACGCTATCACCATATTTCTTGGTCTCCGTGCGACACCTAGCTCTAGTAATCCAGCAGCCCGTATCGCTTCTCGCTCCTCGTCTCTCTCAAAGTGCAGCGGGCTGGCGTTTTTGCCGTCTATTGAGGTCGGTTAACTCATCACATGTTAGCGACTCTTGGGTGGGATAGTTTTTTTTGGTGGGTTTGGGGCAACTTGCTCCAATTTAGCCCTCACATTTGGATACTTTAGGGATATTTGAGCCCCAACTAGCTCAAACTAACTCTAACCCATGGATCCAAACAGGGCCAAAGTTAGTCTCGGAAAACGAATTAAGCCCTATATACAAGGACAGACGGAGTACATGATACTAGCAAACGCTCACCAGTAGTAGTAGTTCATTGGTTGGTTTCAATTTTTGATTCAGTTGTTGTGTTGCTACCGTCCAATATTCGCGTGTGATTGTTTCTAGAATAAAGAAGGAGGTACTCCTACTTATGTTACTCCCACTATGGCTAGCCTAAGGTTAGTAGATGACCTTGCGCTTGGCTCTTCGTCTCTTCCGGAAGTCGAACAATAATGATGGTACTACAGTAGTACTTCTGGCAATCTGACACCAAATGAACTGCTGCACGTCCACCGCTTGTAAGCAAAAGTTTCTCCTCGTGCTGCGAGCCACCGCGCACGCGTTGGCGAGGGAGAAGGCGTAGTAAGCAAGCTCCTCGTCGTTCTGCGAGTTGACGGGAGACATCAAAGTTATTTAGTACATACTCTCTCCAAAAAAAGGCTAACCATGTCATGGCTACCATCCCGTGCTCCGTCGTTGAGTACATGCACTATTCACGCGCCATCAAGGAGAAAAAATATTGCGTAGTAGGTGCCATCGAAGTGCATGACTCACTTACGCACTGCTTATCTGATTATCTCCATTTTCTTGCATGACACGTGCACCTTGATGCTAGATGTCTCCCGTGTTGGCAAAAGGATGAACAAAGCTCACGTAAAAAAAGAGTGGAAGAACATAGATTCCCGACAACCGAGAAGGAGCAAGGAACCTCGCGGTGGAGCGTCTGCAAGGAACCTTGCGCGTTTTCCCCTGTTTTTTGCCGCCTGCCCACCTATAAACAAATAAAAGAACATGAACTCTTCGCTAACCACTAGTGATGATACATCAGGATGCTAAGTTGAAGATATTTTATAGTTTATATTGATAACCATGCAAGAAGCCACGCATGTACAGGACGCATGCAGCCACGCATGTACACACGCCAACGCACTAACTCATGCCGATCCAACTCATGCACATACGCGCACAACATGGAGCACACAACGCATGTACACAACACATTCATGCACACACACTTGGCCACATAATGCACGTGAATAACAGATGCATGCGCACACACTCGGCTGCATGGAGGTGTGCGCCATTTGCAGCGACGTCCGGTTCGTCGTGCTACGACGAAGCTCACACACAACTGCGCCTACGCATCTCTTGCAGCACCTCTTTGCCATCGTTGCTCAACGACTAGCTGGAGACGAAGACGACCATAGCCTCGGCCTTAGAGCTAGCACCGATGGAAAAGCACGCACGCTGCACGCACACGAGCACGTACGGAGTGCCCACGACGTGGTCCGTCCCCAGTCGCCTCTACTCCTTCTGCGCACGTTGTCTATGAAGGCGGTTGCATGCCTAATGATGATGTGGGTGAGATCTTCTAGGACTCAGATGATGACGAGGAAAATTATGAGACTACCCACACTGGGAGTAACATAGGTAGTAACATCACACATATCTAGATAAAGTAGATGATGTGGCAAGCAATAAATGAAGAAAGAGAGGAAAGTAGTAACATAGCTAGTTACTAGTAGTATGAGTAACATCACACATATCAAGATGTGTCTATAGCCTAATAAATGAAGTGTTGCATGTCCCCATACTATAGAGGTAGTAACATAGACTAGTAACATGAGCATGTTACTAGTCTATGTTACTACCCATTGTGGCTAGTCTGAGGGGGGTGTCTCCAACAGTGTTCCTCGGCTCGCACCTCTAGCATCACGGTGGTCGAACTTGGAGTCATTCATCTGGTACACGTGGCATCTTAGATCTGGACACAAGGTGACGTACACCGTCAAGCTCCACGGTCAAGGGGGTCAGGGCGGGACGCGACCTCTCACTACGTCCGCCATTTGAAGCGGCACGCCGAGCCAGGGCGCTGCCCACTGCACTCCCAGGTGTACCTTCTCCTTGCCACATTCAAAAACCTACATTTAAACCCGCGTGGAATGCGAGAAAACCAACTCCGGCCACACACGTCCTTCAGGAGGAGGACGCCGGCCAAGCTCCTCCTTCCACCATTTTGATCCACTCTTTCGGCGGCATCCGACGAGCAGGAAGAGCAGTTCTCCGGCATAAAGCCATTTGGGTGGCCTGCCGAGCCCAGCAGTTACGAGCGAGGCAGCTCGCTTTCTCCACCTACCTCGTCTAGCCCGTCAGAGGCAGTTGCCGCACTAAGCCAGATCGTGGTTCCGCAGCTGGCCTCTCCAATACAGCTGGAGGAAGAGTGCCGACTTGCTCCACACCGGCTTGTCGGGGAGTACGACGGCATGGGCATCGTCGCTGCCCTCGACACCGCCGCGTTGTACAACGCCTCCAGTGTCTACGACTACACCATCCGCCATCGACGCGCGTGTAGCCGACACATGCAGGCAGAGAAAGAAGCCGCCGCGGATGTTGACGAGGTGATGCGGCTACGCGGATGTCGATGAGGTGACGCGCAGCACGTCCCCGCCCGCCGCCATCATCGAGGAGAAGTAGAACACGGGAGGCCGTTGCCGATTGTATCCCATGAAGGCCACTGCCGAGGCGACGCCGGCGAATACAGCGGGTGTCTTGCACGATTCTTCTTCTGCCGGATGCTATAGGAGGACAAACAGATCAGGCAGCGACCATTTAGATTAGGTATTTTAATTCTACCAGGTTGGTTGTAATGGGAGTAGGCAAATTTGATGAGGTGGCGTAGAATTAAATGAAGAAAGAGAGGGTTGAGTATCATATTATGATACCATATGGAATTAAGACCTCTTCCAATGCAAATGTGCTTAGATGAGGTGCTAAGTGCATTAAATGGCTTAGCAACTCAAGTCTCCAATGCATAGGTGCTTAGTTTGTTGTTGCTAAGCTTGCTTCATTTAATTAGCTATAGACTCAAAACTGTCTTTCCACCTAGGTACACGCACTTAGCACTGTTTCTTCCTGGGGTCACCAAACTAGTGTCTCTCTTCTTAATTAACTTGCCACATCATATTTTATGCCTATGTGGCAGGCTTAGCACCTATACATGGTGGAGCACTGGGAGAGGCCAAGGCTGGTCATAGTGGGGAGTAACTTATACTGTAACATATTACTATGTTACTCTAAACATCTCTCTCCTCATTAAATACATGCCACATAAGCAAAATTTTCTTGGAGTGTGCTATGTTACTACCTAAGTTACTCCCACTATGAGGCTGGTCATAGTGGGGAGTAACTTATACTAGTGTCATGCATATGACACTAGTCTAAGTTACTACCTCCATAATGCAAAGTAACATAATAGTAGTGTCATAGATGGGTTCATTTATTATCTTGTAGCCTCATCCTTTTTCGGGAAGCGCTATGTTACAGTAACATATTATGTTACTCTAAACACCTATCTCCTCATTAACTACATGCCACATAAGCAAAAATTTCTTCAAGTGCGCTATGTTACCTAAGTTACTCCCACTATGACTAGCCTGACTAGCCTAAGTTACTCCCACTATGGTTAGTCTTAGGCCTTGTTCGGTTCAACCTCCTCCCAAGGGGTTTGGAGAGGAATGGAGGGGAATTTGGCTTGTACATTATTTAATCCCGCACAATCCCTGTTAATCTATGTATATTGTGGGCATGTTATTTGACCCCTCATTTTGCCGCGCTACGACTAGTGTGAGTGTCTGCATGCAGTACACCATCCTCTAATTTGGTGGATGACAAGCCGGCCCGAAAAGGAGCTATAACTTTTTTTCAAGTTGAAAAATGTTACCGATGAGGAGCCATAATTAAGCTGGAGGCGTCTCTTATTTTCTTTCGAATGGGCAATAAGCTGGAGAGCTGGAGAGTGTCTCTAATGGGCTGCCTCTAGTGTTAAGGCCCTCCAGTAGGAAACACGGGCAGCCGACTGGGCCAAAAGAAAAGCCTATCCATCTTAAAGCCCATTTGTTTTTGTTTTTTGCGAGGATAAGCCCATATTTCTTGAAGAGGGGGCGATCCCAGAAAAACCCTCCTTCCTCCTCGCTTCCACTTATACTGCAGCTCGCTGGACTCTCCCGCTTCCGTCACCCCCAATTCCCCCCACTCCCCATCTTCCTCACTCGTACAGAAAACCCCCGCTCACCTTCTTCCTCACTCGTACAGAAAATGTCTGCTCCTCTTCTTCCACTCCTACAGAAAACCCTAGCCCTCCTTCTTCCCCATTCGCACTGCCACTAGGCTCATCTCTGGCTACTCTGCTCAAACCCATGAGCTCGGCGCGACGCCCACAAGGAAAATGGAGTCGGTTGGCCCCAGCGCCAAGAAGATGAGGCTCCCGCCAGCAGCGACGCCAGTTGTAGATCCCGCACCCGGCAGCGCGGGGAGAAGCTGCGAGCCCCCCCCCCCACCTGATCTAAGGAACCAGTAGAATCTCCGGTGGACTGCATCAGTGATCTCCCGGACATCATCCTTGAGGAGATCATCTCGCTTCTCCCCACCAAGGATTGTTGCCGCACACAAGTCCTCTCAACTCGGTGGCGCCCTCTATGGCGCACCGCGCCTCTCAATCTCGACTGTCGTCAGATATCTGTCCTTCCTAAATTTGATCTCCTTAGAGCCATCGTCTCCTCTCACCAGCAGGGCCCCGTTCAACGCCTCCGCATCCTGACACGCTTCCTGCTATCCATACCCGACACGGTGGACGCTTGGCTGACATCCCCTAAATTCGGAAAACTCCAGCTGTTTGAGTTCTACCATTACCACGTAAGTTTCATACCACGAACACACCAAGAATTCGTGCCCACACCACCGTTGTACATCTCGCGGTTTTCCTCTCTCTCCACACCGCCACCTTCGCCCGGTGCCATCTACCAGATGACCTGGTACAAATGCTTCGACTGCCACTGCTAAAAAAACTTTCGCATGTGGTGGTTTATCTATAGGAGGCCTCATTGCACATCATCATCCACTCCAGTTTCCTTGCCCTCGAGCGCTTGCTAATTGTTTTGGGAATAGAAATCCCTATCCATTATCTCCAAATAAAGTCGCCTCACCTTAAAAGCATTGGAATTTGTTTTGAAGGACAGCAGCTCATCATCGAAGATGCCCCTTCACTTCAAAGGTTGCTCCTTGATGATTGTTATAAACTTTCACAAATAACTATCGTCTCTGCGCCCAAACTGGAGACCTTGGGTCTAATTAGTGCTCCGTTTGATGATCACAACAAGTTGGTGTTTGGCTCCTCACTTTTTCAGGTATCGTATATTATCATCTACACATTTGTAATCATAAGCTGCATTTTTCATTTGTGCTCATAAGTTGTATATCATCTTGGAGTACACTTTGGGTACTAATATTATGTTATATGCTCAATGAAGAGTTCGTCCATGGATAGCCTATCAATGCTGCTGGATTCTGTCAAGATCTTATATATCGGAATGTTTAGTTATGATTTGAACATAATTATTGGCTTGTTGCGATGCTTTTGGTCTCTGGAGAATTTATATATAAAGGTGATGATTTCATGCACATTGAAAGACCGTATATATTGTACTAGAATTAACCGTTCAGCTGTTGCTCTTTCGACATACTCTTTTTTCAGACCTTATTTGTTTTCAAATCTTCATGTCTACTTAGGTACTGCAACCACATGGAGAAAAAAGTATAACCAATCGGTGGCGTAATAAGCACCAGGATTTTCTTAGTTCTCATGACATTCGTTTGAGAACAATAATAATGGAAGGATATGCATCCAACCAGGCAAATAGAAGCTTTGTCACATTCTTCCTATTGAATGCGAGGTTACTATTGTCCATGAGGCTTAAGTTTTATCGCAAGAGATTTCCCACGGACGGACACGTTGAACAACAAATAAAGAAGTTTCAGGTCGACAAATGGGCTTCTAAACGTGCTCGACTTCTATTTACAACAAGTTGTAGTCATCCTGATTTTTTTTTGCACAGGATGTTGATTTTATGGACCAGACCGATCCATTTGTTTGTGACTGCGAAAAAGAGTGGTTGGGTTAGATGTTACTGCCATGTTCAATCTGGGTTTTGTCTAAAAATTTCATGAACAATTAATCCTTGGGCTTTTTGTACCGTTTGAAAGCTTGAGTTGCATGTTGTTGCCTTCGTACTCCCCTCCTCGGCTGCATCTTCCACGGCTGCTGTTCGTTCCTGTCCGAGGCCTCGTCGTCGTTCTCCGCCTTGGCTCGCTCACTGTGCCCGCCGTCGTCAGGCGTTGTCAACATGGTCAACAACCAAGAGGAATCAGGAGATGACTATACGTGAAGAGGCTGACAGTAGGGACCTACCAGGGTCATTGCATTACGCAAGCAGGTGCCTCGTTATTACAAGCCAAAAAAATACTTCCTCGTAATTGTTTGACAACTAGGCCCCACGCCATTATCAATGTAGTCAATAAATGAGAAAATTACACAACAAGCGGATAACACCAGGGACCCAGCAGCTAGCCCAGTTGTTTTTTAGTTTCAGAGACGGAGCTCAACTGCGCGCTGTGCGGGGGCTGTGGCTCTAGCCCACGCTTACACTTTTATTTAAGCATATGACGAGCCCAGTTGATATCTTTTTCCTTTCTGAAAATGGCTAGCCCAGTCTTTTTTTTTTGGAGAATACCAAAACCGAGGCCTACTTGCTTTTCTCAGCCTGCTGGGCTGCAAATCTTTCAAGACGAGGAGGGATGTAAGTAGTAAGAAATGGGCTTCCCCAGAAAATGGGCTATAAGTTGTAAGAAATGGGCTGTAAATTTTTAAACCAAAGCCAATCGGCAATTACATTAAAATATCATTTTTTTTCTGGATTTCTCTATCTACTCTTATAAAACCAAAGCCAACTGGCAATTACATTAAAATATCGTCTTTTCTCCCACAAGATAAACTACTTATACAAATGCATCTTCATGTTCCGTGCAACGCACGGGCATCTTGCTAGTTACGATTTTAAATTTCATTCATTTTTTTGTGGAGAATTGTTTTTTGAATTTTATTTTGATATAATTTTTTAAAAATTATTTTAAATGTGACTCGAATTTTCATGATTAAAAGAGTTCAGACCTCACTGAAATATGCAAAATTTCGTTGAATTTTTTAGCAGTGCCCAGAATATATGGTCTGTAATGCTAATAAAAAGAATATGGGCTTCAAATATCCTTAAGAATTAGCAAATGGGCTGTAAATTATTGAAAACAATGGCTAATGGGCTGTATGTTGTTTTCCACAGATTTGGAGGCTGACTTCTGGGCCTACTAGGTTGACGATGACGTTGTCCTAAAAAAATTTTGACGCCTATGCAAGGCTTTGTCAACTTAGTCAACACAGAGCAGTGACTGTTGGATGTCCATCCAACGGCCGCCGTGCTTGTTCAATCTCTGATCCTCCTGCTCCAGCCGCCCAAACCAGCGCCGGCGGGACACCTGCTCCCTCCTCCTGTGGCTGGCTGTGCTGCCGCCAGGCCATCCCTCTACCCACCCGCACATCCTGTTATTTTCGGGCGACGTCAGCCTCACCCGTAGCCGACCAGTCAGCGCTCGTACTCCCCTCAGCGTGGGCATCCGCTGCGGTGGCTTCGCCGGCTCTAGGTCGTTCCCTTCCTGGGCCTCGCCCTCGTCCACCGCGTTTGTGCTCTTGGCGCGGCGAGGTCAACATGGTCAACAAACAACAGCCATCGGAAGAGGCTGACAGTAGGGGCCCACACAAGGAAATGCCTCCTTATTACGCGCAAAATAATGATTCCTCCACCTGACAGTTGGGACCCACCAGAAGGGCCTCTGTATTTCACGAAAAAAATGTTCCCCCCGCTGTCAGCTCGGACCCACCAGCTATATCTTCGCATGCAAGGAAGTGCCTCCTTATTACGCACAAAAAAAATGAATACTCCCCCTGCTAATTGGGACCCACCGTAGTGGGAGCCTGACTTGTGGGCCTACTAAGTTGACGGGGACGGAGGGCTTTGTCAACTTAGTCAATATGAACGATTTTAGCTCTAGTGACCGTACGATGTCCATCCAACGGCCGCAGTGCTTCTTCAACCTCTGGTCTTCTTGCTCCAGCCAACCAAACCAGCGTCGGTCGTGCCGCCTGCTCTTTCCTCCCGTGGCCGACTGTGCTGCCGCGGAGGCCTCACCAGCCCCTAGTACTCCCGCCGCTGGCCAGGCCATCCCTCTACTCACCCACACCCCCTGTTATTCTACGGCGATGCAGCCTCACACCGCAACCGAACCAGTGAACACTCGTACTCCTCTCCGCGTGGGCTTACACTGCCGCATCTTCCCTGGCTCCGCGTCGTCCCCTTCCTAGGCCTCGTCGTCGTCCACCGCCCTGGTGCTCTCGGCGCGGCATGGTCAACATGGTCAAGGAATGACTTTCGGAAGAGTACTGTACGTGGATAGGCTGACAGCTGGGTCCACGGCCACAGCAAGGAACCTCCTTATTACGCGAAAAATAATGATTCCTCCACCTGACAGCAGGGACCCACCGGACGGGCCACCATATTTCGCAAAAAACGTTTCCCCCCTGACTGCTGGGACCCACCAGCTACATCTTCGCACGCAAGGAAGTGCGTCCATATTACGGGCAAAAAAAAGGTTCGCCCCTGACTGCTGGGACCCACCAGCTACATCTTCGCACGCAAGGAAGTGCCTGACAGTCGGGAGCCACCTGGTCGAAGCGTACATAGCGTTGTCATTCTGGTCGCGAACGTGTACGTGCATACGATCGGTCTGTCAGCGGGCTGTAGCGATGAACCGTGGCTGTGTAAGGAAGGGCACGTGTCGTAGTAGAGGCACGCACGTAGCATGTACACGTACGTACAACCAGGGTGCAAGAAAGAAAATATGGCCACGTACGTACATACGGGCGGGGTCTCGAATGCCTACTCGCGCATACGTACGGCCAGGGCTCGTATACATGGCTGGGTCGGAACGGAGAAACTGCGTCGTCGTCGTGTTCATGGGGAGGCAACGGAATGCTCGTGTTCATCGGGAGGCAACGAAATACGTCGTGTTCATCGGGAGCCAGCCGGCTTGGATGGAACAGCCGATCGAAATGAGGCCTGGCGTACCGCAGAATGGAGGAAACGACCTTGTGTTCGACCGGCCACGGTCGAAACAGGATCCTGGTCATCGGGAGGGGTCTGGCGTACCGCAAAACGGAGGAAACAAACTTCTCTTTGTCCTCCTACGGTTGAAACGGGGTACTGTTGATCGGGAGGGGTGTGGCGTACCGCAAAACGGAGGAAATGGACTTGTGTTGGAGCGCTATGATCGAAACGGGGGTCCTGTTCATCGGGAGGGGTGTGGCGTACCGCAAAACGGGACTCCACGGGATACTGTTCATCTCCACCGTCAACCTCCTCCAGCCTCCACCTGCGACTGTTCATCCACGGGCTCCTGTTCATCCAGCCTCCACCTCTCCTCCACCGGCTACTATTCAACCAGCCCTCTCGACGGGGTCCTGTTCAACCACCCCTCCACGGGCTACTGTTTATCCAGCCCTCCGACGGCTACTGTTCAACCAGCCCTCCACGGGGTCCTGTTTATCCAGCCCTCCACGGGGTCCTGTTCATCCACCCCCAACCGGCTCGATCGGGGTCATGTTCATCCAGCGGCAATGGCCTCTACTACCACAGGGTCCTGTTCATCCAACCCCCCACCGGGAACTGTTCATCCAAACCCCCAACAACGCTCACTGTTCATCAAGAGGCAGCATCGATCGGCTTCAGTTAGCAGCAGTAGCGAAGGAATCACTCGGGTTCAGTTAAGAGCAAGGGATCGATCGCTCGGGTTCAGTAGGCGAACGCCTCGCTCGGGTTCAGGTAGAGCCCAACGCCTCGCACCCACGCGCGTACGTGTATGAGAGAAACGCGCATCGCTCGGCCCCCGACCACCCACCGTAACCGGGAAGTCCCCGATATTTTCCCTGCCCTCGCTTCTACCACGGGTTTTTCCGTCATGGACGGCCCAAAGAATGTCATGGAGCTTCGTCTCCGGCCCGCCCAGGACGAAAAGCCCATTTTTTGTCATGATTTTTTGTCATAGAAGTAGGAGCCCACCACATCTATGATGATACCAGATTTTGTCACAATTATCGTCATTGAAGTGTCATAAGCATGACAGAAAAAAATTGTTCGGCCCAAAATGTCACGGATGTTTTTTTTTGTAGTGCATGCACTTTTTTACTAGTGGAAGATCTTTTGGTATGCCATTGAGAGTAATTTGCCATAATATTATCTAGGAGTTCAGTAGCTTCTCCTAATGTAACTTCCATAAAAGTACCTCCCGCAGTGGAATCTAAAAGATTTCTAGATGCAAAATTCAATCCGGCATAAATTTTTTGTATGATCATCCATAAACTGAAACCGTGAGTACGGCAATTTCTTTTCATCAATTTCATCCTCTCCCAAGATTGTGCAACATATTCATGATCAAATTGCTTAAAATTCATTATATCGTTCCTAAGGGAGATGATCTTAGCGGGACAAAAATACTTGGAAATAAAAGCATCTTTACACTTATTCCATGAACCAATGCTATTTTTAGGCAAAGATGAAAACCAAGTTTTAGCACGATCTCGTAGTGAGAACGGAAATAGCTTCAATATAGTAATATCATTATCCACATCTTTTTTCTTTTCCATATCACATAACTCAATGAAAGTATTTAGATGGGATGCGACATGTACACTAGGAAGACCGGAAAATTGTTTTTTCATAACAAGATTCAACAAAGCGGCATTAATTTTGTAAGATTCCGCACGAGTGGCGGGAGCAATCGGAGTACTAATAAAATCATTATTATTAGTATTGGAAAAGTCAGACAATTTGGTATTTTCTTGAGACATCGTGACAAGGCAAGCAATCTAACACACGAGCAAACGAAAAGCAAACCAAAAGACGAACGAAAGAAGGAAAAATATAAAGGCAAATATTTTTGTGTTTTTCTGAAAACATTTTAGGATTGGGGGAGAGGAAAAGGAGAGGCAAATGGAAAATAATTGTAACGCCCACGATGCGGCTATATCTCCCACGTGTCGAGGCACGACTTAGAGGCATAACCGCATAGTGGTTTTGTCGCAAGAAGGGTCATCTTCACACAATCCCATGTAATGAACAAGAATGGGATAACGAGAGTTGGCTTACAATCGCTACTTCACACAATACATAAATATAATTCATACATCATCCAAAATCCACACATAGACCGACTACGGTCAAAATCCAAATGAAAATAAGATAACCCCAAATGCTAGATCCCCGATCGTCCCAACTGGGCTCCACTACTGATCATCAGGAAAAGACACATAATAACGACCACGTTCCTCGTCGAACTCCCACTTGAGCTCGGTTGCGTCACCTGCACTGGCATCGTCGGCACCTGCAACTGTTTTGGTAGAATCTGTGAGTCACGAGGACTCAGCAATCTCACACCCGCGAGATCAAGACTATTTAAGCTTATAGGAAAGGATGGTGTAATGAGGTGGAGCTGCAGCAGGCACTAAGCATATATAGTGGCTAACATACGCTAATGAGAGCGAGAAGAGAAACAACGGAACGGTCGTCATCTAGTAATGACCAAGAAGTGATCCTGAACTACTACTTACGTCAAACATAACGCAGAAACTGTGTTCACTTCCCGGACTCCGCCGAGAAGAGACCATCACGGCTACACACGCGGTTGATGTATTTTAATTGGGTCAAGTGACAAGTTCTCTACAACCGGACATTAACAAATTCCCATCTGCCTCATAACCGCGGGCACGGCTTTCGAAAGATAATACCCTGCAGGGGTGTCCCAACTTAGCCCATTATAAGCTCTCACGGTCAACGAAGGATAAACCTTCTCCCGAAAAGACCCGATCAGTCTCGGAATCCCGGTTTACAAGACTTTTCGACAATGGTAAAACAAGACCAGCAAAGCCGCCCGATGTGCCGACAAATCCTGATAGGAGCTGCACATATCTCGTTCTCAGGGCACAACGGATGAGCCAGACGTCAGGTTGGCATAGACCCTGGTTGGCTAGGGGGCGCCGGACATCGCTCGGTTTGGGCCAGCACTCGAAGGAGCACTGGTCCGGGGGTTTAAATAAAGATGACCCTCGGGCTCGCGAAAACCCGGGGGAAAAAGGCTTAGGTGGAAAATGGTAAAACCAAGGTTGGGCCTTGCTGGAGGAGTTTTATTCAAGGAGAACTGTCAAGGGGGTCCCATAAATCACCCAACCGCGTAAGGAACGCAAACTCAACGAACATAATCCCGGTATGACGGAAACTAGGGCGGCAAGAGTGGAACAAAACACTAGGCATAAGGCCGAGCCTTCCACCCTTTACCCAATATATAGATGCATTAATTAAATAAGAGATATTGTGATATCCCAACATATCCATGTTCCAACATGGAACCAACTTCAACTTCACCTGCAACTAGCAACGCTATAAGAAGGGCTGAGCAAAAGCGGTTACTTAGCCAAACAACGGTTTGTTAGGAAAGGATGGTTAGAGGCTTGACATGGAAATATGGGAGGCATAAAATAGCAAGTGGTAGGTAGCGCAGCATGGCAATAGAACGAACAACTAGCAAAGCAAAGATAGAAGTGATTTCGAGGGTATGGTCATCTTGCCTGCAAGGTTCTCAGAGTTGTCGAAAGCTTGATCCTCGTAAGCGTACTCAACAGGTTCCTCGTTCATGAACTCGTCTCTCGGCTCTCCCAAAACAAGAACACAAGCAACGGAACCACAATCAATCACGGGAAATGCACAAGCAACATGATGCAAAACATGTATGATATGCGAGATATGATATGCGATGCATATGCGTGCTCCGGAAGGAAAATGATGAACAAGGCAGTAACTTGGCAAATCAAGCATGCCACTGGAAATATGAGATGATTTCGGTTGAAATCGATATAAAGATCACCGGAAACGGATGCACGGTTTGCAAATGGCAAGCAAAACAAGAATGACACGAATCTGTGATTAACAGCATGGTAGCACTTAGAATGCAACAAGTAACAATGCTACAGCACTCCAACATAGCAACAAAGCATATGGAAGTAATCTACAGGAGATGCTTGACAAAAGATGAACACTGAGCTACGGCTAGTTCACACCACAGCGGGTTCAAACAAGCATGGCAAAAGTGCAAAAGATAACAGGTTCACAGACTTGGTGAAATTACTGGACATGCCTGAAACAGCATCAGGTAGCAATGTTCAGAGCACGACATCAACATGCTACAGGAACTTAACATGGCAAAACAAGGCATGGCATTATTCTGCTAAATGCATATGACAAAAGTCCCTTAGTGACCATAAGCCAAAAAGGACCAAAAGATATCATGGCAACTATGTAAACATAGCAAGTTTCGTTAACAGGTTTCAGACAGCAGAAAACAGAGAATGACAGAAACAAACATTATGAAGGCATCTTTGTGAGCTTGATTCACTCAACACAAAGCAATGCATGACAAAACAAGCATACCTACAGCAAGATGGCATGTTTATGAATCTATCCATGGCAAGAGCAAGTTCATAGCATGTATGAAACAACTACAACAAGCTTGGCAAAATTGAATATCATGTTAACAATCTGCCAGAAATATTTTATAGCAAAAGTAGAGTAAGATTGAGTCATGCTATGGCCCTTCATAATTGCAAACAAGGGCATGAATGGATCAATTACAACAATATGTACAAAACATCCTTACTGAACATATCCAAAAGGAGCATGGATCTCTCTGTAGGCACATGGATACATCGCAACAAAATAACAGCAGTCACAGACGGTAAAATCACTACATCGCAACAAATCAGAAACATCACGAAGCCTAGTTTGCATGCTTGTGCTAGTCACCACAGAGATCACAAAAATACATGGCATACACCTCTGTAAATATGGCATGGCATACATCAAAACACATGTAGAGCTCATGCCCATAAGATGCACAGATTAAATGCAACAAAAATAACAAATCACCAAGATCTGATAAGTAACAACAGTTAACAGCAACTAGCACTCTTGCACCAGAGTTTTGGGCATCAAGATGGACTCAAATGAACATGGCGCAATGGAACAAAATGAAGAGCGTCTAGAGGCAAACATTTCGATACATTACACGCGCGAAACGGAGCTATATGCAGAGAGTTATGATGCGATGAACAGGTGCACATATTGTAAATATCTGGGACTTGGCGAAAACGGGGGAGGAGAGAAAGTCAACTCGAGTGTTAACCAGATCGGGATCTGGCCGGGGCATCGGCGCGAGCTCGCCGGAGCTGGTGCTCGCGGTGAGGGAGGAGGGAGAGGGCGGCGCTCGGGGCCGGCGCCGGCGCGGGACGGTGGAGGAGAGGAGGAGGCCGACGGGCGCGGGGGAGGACGGCGAGGCGCGGCGGCACGCCGGCGGGCTCGGGCGGCTCCGGCGCGGTCGGGGCGGAACGACGGCGGTCGGCGGTGGGGACGCCCTCGGCGCCGCGACGGGGAGGCGCGCGGGCTGGGAGGGCCTGACGCGGGCTCTCCGGAGGCGACACGTGGCGGCGGCGGTGGGAGGCGGACACGTCCGTCGGTGGGAGTTTTGTCCGGCGGCGCGGAGGGGACGAAGTTAGGGTTTGATCTGCGAAATATTTTGGGAGGGGAGGTGTATATATAGATAGAGGGAGCTAGGAGACTCCAAATGGAGTGCGGTTTTCGCCCACACGATCGTGATCGAAGGACCTAGAGCATGGAGGAGACTTAGAGGGGTTTGGGCTATTTGGAGGGGGGTTTGTTGCAACACACAAAAGGACTTTGCGGTTACCCGGTTAATCGTTGGAGCACCAAACGACCTCCAAATGGAACGAAACTTGACCGGTGGTAAACCAAGGCCACTTGACAAGCCTCGGTCCATTCCGAGAATGTTCAACACCCGCTCACGAAAAGAAACAAGAGGGGTGCGCCGGAGGAGGTGGGAGTGCCGGATTGCAAAACGGACAACGGGGAAAATGCTCGGATGCATGAGACGAACACGTATGCAAATGCAATGCACATGATGACATGATATGAGATGCATGACATGAACAAAATGCAAAACGAAAGACAAAACCCGACCACGGAGGGAATATCATAACACATAGCCGGAAATGGCAAGAGTTGGAGTTACAAATATTGAAAGTTACATCCGGGGTGTTACAATAATGTAATGCAAGAGATGAGAGTTTATGATGGGTACTTGGTAGGCTTGATGTAGAACCTCCCCGGCAACGACGCCCGAAATTATTCCTGCTACTTCTTGAGCCTGCGTTATTTTTTTTCCTTGAAGAGGAAAGGGTGATGTAGCAAAGTAGAGATAAGTATTTCCCTCAGTTAAGAACCAAGGTATCAATCCAGTAGGAGGCACAAGCAAGTCTCCAATCTATGCACCTTCACAAACTAACAAATACTTGCACTCAACGCGAAAAAGGGGTTGTCAATCCCTTCACGGCCGGTCTCGAACAAGAGTGAGATCTAATAGAGATAGGTTTAAAACATAAATAAAAAGGAAAACTAAAGTAAATATAAACAAATTGCAGCAAGGTATTTTTGGGTTTTTGGTTTATGGATCTGAAAATATATGATGGAAAATAGACCCGGGGGCCATAGGTTTCACTAGAGGCTTCTCTCTTGAAGAAAGCATACGGTGGATAAACAAATTACTGTTGAGCAACTGATAGAAAAGCACAAAGTTATGACGATATATAAGGCAATGATCATGAATATAGGCATGACGTACGAGACAAGTAGACCAACTTCTGCCTACATCTACTACTATTACTCCACACATCGACCGCTATCCAGCTTGCATCTAGAGTATTAAGTTCATAAGAACGAAGTAACGCCTTAAGTAAGATGACATGATGTAGAGGGATAAACTCAAGCAATATGATATAAACCCCGTCTTTTTATCCTTGATAGCAACAATGCAATATGTGCCTCGCTACCCCTTCTATCACTAGGTGGGGACACCGCAAGATTGAACCCAAAACTAAGCACCTCTCCCGTTGCAAGAAAAACCAATATAGTTGGCCAAACCAAACCGATAGTTCGAAGAGAAATACAAAGATATCTTAATCATGCACAAAAGAGTTCGGAGAAGACTCAAATAATATCCATAGATAATCTGATCGTAAATCCACAATTCATCGAATCTCAACAAACACACCGCAAAAAAGTATTACATCAAATAGATCTCCAAGAACATCAAGGAGAACATTGTATTGAAGATCAAAGAGAGAGAAGAAGCCATCTAGCTATGGACCGGTAGGTTTGTGGTAAACTACTCACACATCATCGGAAGGGCAGCAAGGTTGATGTAGAGGCACTCCGTGATCGAATCCCCCTCCGGGGGATTGCCGGAAAAGGCCCCAAGATGGGATCTCACAGGAACAAAGGCTTGCGGCGGCGGAAAAGTATTTTGGTGGATGCTTCTGATGGTTTGGGAATATTTTGGAATTTATAGTGCAGAAATTAGGGTTGGGGGACTCCCGAGGGGTCCACAAGCCAGGGGGCTCCCCCCCTAGGGCGTGCTCTGAGAGCTTGTGGACGCCTCGAGATTCCTCTGGCCCCCTCTCCAAGTCCTCTGGTGTCTTCTGGTCCAAGAAAAATCATGGAGAAAGTTTTATTCTATTTGGACTCCGTTTGATATTCCTTTTCTGTAAAACTCAAAAACAAGGAAAAAACAGAAACTGGCACTGGGCTCTAGGTTAATAGGTTAGTCCCAAAAATAATATAAAATAGTGTATTAATGCATATAATACATCGAAAACCGATAATATAATGGCATGGAACAATAAAAAATTATAGATACGTTGGAGACGTATCAGGGCACAATCCACCTAGGCGCGCGTGGGCCTCCTGGCGCGCCCAGGTTTCTTGTACTCACTTCGGGCCTCCCCTCTGGTACTTCTTTGTCCCAATGGGTGTCTTCTGGTCCAGAAAAAATCTCTAAAATGTTGCGCTGCGTTTGGACTCCGTTTGGTACTCATATTCTGCGAAGTAAAAAACAAGCAAAAAACAACAACTGTCACTGGGCACTATGTCAATAGGTTAGTCGCAAAAAATGATATAAAGTTGCTATAAAATGAGTGTAAAACATCAGAGAATTATAATATAACAACATGGAACAAGAAAAATTATAGATACGTTGGAGACGTATCAGCTAATAGTGCGGAGTCTTTTGATATTAATGCCGCTTTGTTGAATCTTGTTATGAAAGATCAATTTTCCGGTACTCCTAATGAGGATGCCATGCACCATCCAAACACATTCATAGAATTGTGTGATATTCAAAAGAAAAAATATGTGGACAATGATATTGTGAAGTTGAGATTATTTCTTTTCTCCTTGCGGGATCGTGCAAAATTTTGATTTTCTTCTTTGCCTCGCAATAGTATTGATTCTTGGGATAAGTGCAAAGATGCTTTTATTACTAATTATTTTCCGCCCGTGAAAATTATTTCCCTTAGAACTCAAATCATTAATTTTAAGCAACCTGAGCATGAACATGTTGCACAATCTTGGGACAGAATGAAATTGATGCTAAGAAATTGTCCTACTCATGGTTTAAATCTTTGGATGATTATACACAAAATTTATGCGGGTGGTACTTTTGTGGAGATTACTTTGGGTGAAGCTACTCAATTGCTAGATAATATCATGGCAAATTATTCACAATGCCATACCTAAAGAGCACCTACTAGTAAAAAAGTTAATTCAGTTAAAGAAATTAGTATTTTGAGTGAAAAAGTTGATGCTCTTATGAAGTTGGTTGCTAGTAAAAATGCTCCTATTGATCTTAGTGATGTGTGTTTGTCTACTTTGATTGAGAAAAATAGTGATCCCATAGATGTGAATTTTGTCTCGTGAAACAATTTTAATAACAATGCTTATAGAGGTAATTTTAATCCTAGGCCATCTCCTGGAAATTCCTCTAATAATTATGATAATTCCTATGGTAATTCCTCTTACAATAATAATAGGAACCCCTATGATCTTGAGAATAATATTAAAGAATTTATCAATGCTCGAAAAAATTTTAACACTACGATAGAAGAAAAGTTGAATAAGGTTGGTGACATGTCTAGAAGCATTGATAGAATTTCCCATGATGTAGAAAATCTCAAGATTAATTTTTTTCCAACCAAGGTTGATGTCAATGAATCAATTAAAGCTTTATATGTTTCTATGGATGAAAGCAAGAAAAGAACCATTATGCTTAGAGCTAAAAGAGAATTTTTAGAAAGAGCGTTTTCTAGTGATTGATTTCATAAAAATGATGAAGATCTTAAAGAGATTGGTGTTTATTCTAATGATTCCTTGTTTAGAAAAATTAAAATTTATGATAAAGGGACTGAAGAAGAGTCAACTTTATCTAGAGGGTGTCCCAATGATTCGGAGGGTAAAAATCTTGATGAAAAATTTGATAAAGGTGGGTTTGGAGAGGTCAAAACTTTAACTAGTGATGTGCCCACTCTTTTGGATTACAAAGACTTTAATTATGATAGTTGCTCTTTAATTGAATGTATTTCTTTGTTGCAATCCATGGTCAATTCACCCCTGCTTATGAACAAAATAAATCTTTTACTAAACATATTGTGGATGCCATGACAAAAGCTTTAGAAGAAAAGTTGGAATTAGAGGTCTCAATTCCTAGAAAATTACATGATGAATGGAAACCTGCCATTAAAGTCAAGATTAAAAATTATGAGTGCTTTGCTTTATGTGATTTGGTTGCTAGTGTTTCCACAATTCCAAAATCTCTTTGTGATGTGCTTGGTCTTACCAATATTGAAGAATGTTCTCTTAATTTGCACTTGGCGGATTCTACTATTAAAAAGCCTTTGGGAAGAATTAATGATGTTCTTATTCTTGCAAATAGGAACTATGTTCCCATAGCTTTTATTTTTCTTGATATTGATTGCAATCTGTCTTGTCCAATTATACTTGGTAGACCGTTTTTACGCACTCTATATAGGCGTCGTGATTGATATGAAAGAAGGCCATATTAAATTTCAATTTCCACTAAGAAAGGGTATGGAACACTTCCCTCGAACAAGAATTAAGCCACCATATGAATCAATCATGAGGGCATCCTATGGATCAAAAACTGAAGATGACAATACTTGAATCTATGAATTATGCCTACCTAGGGGCATTAAACGATATCGCTTGTTGGGAGGCAACCCAATGAATAAAATTTATTTTTTCCTTTTTTCTTTCTGCTCTTGAGTGTTTTCACAATTATTATACTTTTATGATTATGTTTTTTGTGTTTTAATTAGTGTTAGTGCCAAGTAAAGCCTTTGGGACCATGTTGGGTGATAGTTGGTTTGATCTTGTTGAAAAACAGAAACTTTTGCGTCGAGTAGAAGAATTTTAAAAAGTCACAGAAGTGTCAAAAAATTCTGAATTTTTTACACAAGATTGACATACAAATTTCCCACCTTTTAATAACTTTTCAGAATTTTTGAAGTTACAAAAGTATGGTTACAGTTCAGATTACTACAGACTGTTCTGTTTTTGGAAAGATTCTGTTTTTGTTGCATTGTGTGCTTATTTTGATGAATCTATGGACTATATTGGAGGGTGTAAGCCATGGTAAAGTTAGAATACAGTAGGTATAATGCAATAATAAAATATGAATGGGTTTTCAATAGTACTTAGAGTGGTGATTTGCTTTTATTATACTAACGGATATCACGAAGGTTTTGTTAAGTTTTGTGCGATTGAAGTTTTCAAGTTTTGGGTGAGATCACGATGGATGAAGGAATAAGGAGTGAAAAGAGCCTAAGCTTGGGGATGCCCATGGCAACCCAAGATAATATTTAAGGAGAACCAAGCAACTAAGCTTGGGGATGCCCCGGAAGGCATCCCCTCTTTCTTCTAACAACCATCGGTAATTTTACTTGGAGCTATATTTTTATTCGTCACATATCATGAGTTTTGCTTGGAGCGTCTTGTATTATATGAGTCTTTGCTTGTTTTGCTTTTTAGTTTTTCACAAGTATCCTTGCTGAACACACCTATTTGAGAGACCCAAATTATGCTATGATTGTTAGAATTGCTCTATGTGCTTCACTTAAAATTTTTGAGCTATTGAATTGCTCTAGTGCTTCACTTTTATCTTTCTGAGTACGGTGTGCTTTAATATTTTAGAAGAAATACTCTCATTATTCACTTAGATTTATCTGAGAGTAAGTAAATTTTTGAAGAAATTCTCTTATGCTTCACTTATATTATTTTGAGAGAAGAAAATTTTTATGCCCATGTTCTTCACTTAAATTTGTTTGAGCTTGTCAAAAGCAATTGCAATATATGAACCTAGTCCCAAAGTGATAGATATTCAAGAGGGATACAATAAAAAATTCCATGAAGATCATGGGACAAAATAAACTTGATTCTTTCTAACAGCTTTGAGATATGATGATAGTAATATGGGAGTCATGTTGGTCAGTAATTATGCTTTAGTAAGAATATTGGTGTTAAGGTTTGTGATTCCCTATGCAAGCACGAAAGTCAATAGTTATGCAATGAAATTACATCCTACTTGTGGTGCATTATTCGGTGTTAGTTATGTTTAATTCTCATTTATGAGATTTTTCGTTTCTTGGTTGGTTGCCTCTCAATCATTTTGCTAGCCTCCACTTGTACTAACTAGAAATACTACTTGTGCATCCAAAATCCTTAAACCTAGTTTTTCCATATGAGTCCACCATACCTACCTATATGTGGCTTTTCCATGCCGTTCTAAGTAAATTTATATGTGCCAACTCTAATTTTCAAAATAAAATTCCTTTTTGTGTGCCCGTACCGCTCATGAAGCGGCAGGAGGTGGCCAATATTTTCCATGCTAGATGTGTTATTCTCAAGATGAGTGTTTATTCACTTTTCATTGCACGAGAGTGTGGCGGTAATAGGGATGCCCAGTCCCGAAATGAAAAAGAAATTTACTTTATGTTGTCAAGTAATAAATTCCTTGGAAAGTGTGGATATGGAAGGCACCCGTGGATACGGCTATCCATGGATTGTGAAAGAATGGTGGAAAAAGGAATAAACTTTATTTTATGTTTGGGAACCACCTATGATATATCTAGCATGGAAAGTGTTGGGAATTACTCGGTCGTTTTCGTTGACGGTTAAAAGCATGTCTCCCAAAAAAAATATCTCTCAATTTATGCTTTGAGCTCCGGCACCTCTACAAATCTCTGCTTCCCTTTGCGAAGGGCCTATCTATTTACTTTATGAAATTTTTATTCTTATTTGAGTCTCCATATTCTCTTATAAAGTACCAACTAGGGAGCACTATCATCATACTTGTGCATTGCATGTAGCTAATATTCGAGTGTGTTTCATGAATGGATCAATGACTGAGCATGATGGGCTAGGGATAACTTTCTTTAGTGTTGATATTTTGAAAGACATGGTTGCTTGTCTATATGCTTGAGTATTGAAGTCTTCATGTCAAAACTAGACTATTACTTTGAACCATCTAAAAGTCCAAATGTCCATGCTACAAAAGAAAAGAATATGGGATGAACATGTTAGGCAACATTCCACATCAAAAATTCTGTTTTTATCATTTACCTACTCAAGGACGAGCAGGAATTAAGCTTGGGGATGTTGATACGTCTCCAATGTATATACAATTTTTTATTGTTCCATGTTGTTACATTACCATTCTTGGAAATCATTTTCAAGCAACTTTATATCTTTTTTGGGACTAACCTATTGACATAGTGCCCAGTGCCACTTGCTATTTTTTGCTTGTTTTTTACTTCGCAGAATATCAGTACCAAACAGAGTCCAAACGCATCAAAACTTTTTTGAGATTACCAGAAGACAACTTGGGAGCCAAGGAAGCACCTGGGGGAGGCCCGTGGGGCCCATGATACACCAGGGCGTGCCCTGATGTATCGTGGGGCGCACGGAGGTCGTCTCCACCGCCTCTCAGCTCTATAAATACCCAAATATTCCAGAAACCCTAGGGGAGTCAACGAAACACAATTCCAGCCGCCGCAAGTTCCAGAACAACGAGATCCAATCTAACACCATCACGGAGGGGTTCATCATCCTCATTGGTGCCTCTCCAATAAGGTATGAGTAGTTCACCATAGACCTATGGGTCCATAGGCTGTAGCTAGATCGCTTCTTCTCTCTTTTTGATTCTCAATACAATGGTCTCTTGGAGATCTATTTGATGTAATGACCTTTTTCCGGTGTGTTTGTTGGGATCCGATGAAGTTCGAGTTTATGATGAGATCTATATCCATGAATATTATTTGAGTTTCTTTGATCTCTTATATGCATGATTATTTATAGCCTCGTATTTCTTCTTCGAATCTTTTGTTTAGTTAGGCTAACTAGGTCGATTTTTCTTGCAATGGGAAGAGGTGCTTTCTGATGGGTTCAATCTTACGATGTACTCACCCAGTGACCCAAGGGGTAGCGCGGCACGTATGTATCATTGCTATTAAGGATAACAAGATGGGGTCTATTCCTACATGAATAGATCTTGTCTACATCATGTCATCGTTCTTATTGCGTTACTCCATTTCTCCATGAACTTGATACAATAGATGCATGCTGGATAGCGGTCGATGTGTGGAGTAATAGTAGTAGATGCAGTATCGTTTCGGTCTACTAATCTTGGACGTGATGCCTATATAATGATCAGTGCCTTGGACATCGTCATAATTATTTGTTCTTCTATCAATTGCCCAACAGTAATTTGTTTACCCACTGTGTGTTATTTTCTCGAGAGAAGCCACTAGTGAAATCTACGGCCCCCGGGTCTATCTTTTATAATATTGCTTTCGGATCTATCTTTTTCCGTATTTGTTTTTAGATATATTATTCCAAAAACCCAAAAATACCTTGCTGCACTTTTTCTTTACTTATTTTATTTCGTGTTTTATTCAGGTCTATTTATCCAAACACCTACAATTTAATATATCTTTTTACCGAGGAGGGATTGACAACCCCTCTTACGAGTTGGGTTGCGAGGATTTGTTCTTTGTGTGCATGTACCATTTACATAGTGTTTCTTGGTTCTACTACTGTATTGATACCTTGGTATCATAACTGAGGGAAATACCTACCATCACTGTACTGCATCATCCATTCCTCTTTGTGGAAATACCGACGCAGCTTCAAGCCGCATCATAGTGGCGCCTGATTAACCACAAGTATCGGGGATCAATCGTAGTCCTTTCGATAAGTAAGAGTGTTGAACCCAACGAGGAGCAGAAGGAAATGACAAGTGGTTTTCAGCAAGGTATTTTCTGCAAGCACCGAAATAGTCGGTAACAGGTAGTTTGATAGGAAGATAATTTGTAACGGACAAGTAATGGTAATGGTAAATAAAGTGCAGCAAGATAGCCCAATCCTTTTGTGGCAAAGGACAGGCCAAAATGGTCTCTTATAATAAGCAAAATGTTCTTGAGGGCACACGGGAATTTCATCTAGTCACTTTCATCATGTTGGTTTGATTTGCGTTCACTACTTTGATAATTTGATATGTGGGTGGACCGGTGCTTGGGTGTTGTTCTTACTTGAACAAACCTCCCGCTTATGATTAACCCCCTCGCAAGCATCTGCAACTACGTGAAAAGTATAAGATAGAATCTAACCATAGCATTAAACATTTGGATCCAAATCGGTCCCTTACGAAGTAGCGCATAAACTAGGGTTTAAGCTTCTGTCACTCTAGCAACCCATCATATAATAACTACTCCACAATGCATTCCCTTAGGCCCAAAAGATGGTGAAGTGCTAGGTAGTCGACGTTCACATGACACCACTAAGGGAATCACAACATATATATCATCAAAATATCAAACACATATCCAGTTCACATGATTACTTGCAACATGACTTCTCCCGTGACCTCAAGAACGAAAGTAACTACTCACAAATGATATTCATGCTCAAGATCAGAGGAGTATTAAATAGCATAATGGATCTGAACATATAATCTTCCACCAAATAAACCATATAGCAATCAAATACAAGATGTAATCAACACCACTAGTCACCCACAAGTACCAGTCTAAGGTTCCGGTACAAAGATTGAACACAACAAATGAACTAGGGTTTGAGAGGAGATGGTGCTATTGAAGATGTTGATGGAGATTGCCCTCCCAAAGATGAGAGGGTTGTCGGTGATGACGATGGATTTGATTTCCCCCTCCGGGAGGGAAGTTCCCCCGGCGGAATCACTCCGCGGGAGGGCAAACGTGCTCCTACCCAAGTTTCTCCTCAAGACGGCGGCGCTCCGTCCCGAGAGTCTAATCCTTATTTTTCTATGTCAAAATGACTTACATACCAGAAGATGGGCATCGAAGGTGGGCGGGGCTGGCCACAACCCACCAGGGCGCGCCTGGGGAGCCTGGTGCACCCTAGTGTCTTGTGGTCACTGATGACCCACAAGTATAGGGGATCAGTCGTAGTCCTTTCGATAAGTAAGAGTGTTGAACCCAATGAGGAGCAGAAGGAAATGACAAGTGGTTTTCAGCAAGGTATTTTCTGCAAGCACTAAAATAGTCGGTAACAGGTAGTTTGGTAGCAAGATAATTTGTAACGGACAAGTAACGGTAACGGTAAATAAAGTGCAGCAAGGTAGCCCAATCCTTTTGTGGCAAAGGACAGGCCAAAACGGTCTCTTATAATAAGGAAAGTGTTCTTGAGGGTACACGGGAATTTCATCTAGTCACTTTCATCATGTTGGTTTGATTCGTGTTTGCTACTTTGATAATTTGATATGTGGGTGGACCGGTGCTTGGGTGTTGTTCTTACTTGAACAAACCTCCCACTTATTAGCAACCCCCTTGCAAGCATCCGTGACTACGAGAAAAGTATTAAGATAAAATCTAACCATTGCATTAAACATTTGGATCCAAATCAGTCCCTTACGAAGTAGCGCATAAACTAGCGTTTAAGCCTCTGTCACTCTAGCAACCCATCATCTAATAAATACTCCACAATGCATTCCCTTAGGCCCAAATATGGTGAAGTGCCATGTAGTCAGCGTTCACATGACACCACTAAGGGAATCACAACATACATATCATCAAAATATCGAACACATATCAAGTTCACATGATTACTTGCAATATGACTTCTCCTGTGACCACAAGAACAAAAGTAACTACTCATAAATGATAATCATGCTCAAGATCAGAGGGGTATTAAATAGCATAATGTATCTGAACATATAATCTTCCACCAAATAAACCATATAGTAATCAACTACAAGATGTAATCAACACTACTAGTCACCCACAAGTACCAATCTAAGGTTCCGGTACAAAGATTGAACACAAGAGATGAACTAGGGTTTTAGAGGAGATGGTGTTATTGACGATGTTGATGGAGATTTCCCTCCCAAATATGAGAGGGTTGTTGGTGATGATGATGGCTTCGATTTACCCCTCCGAGAGGGCAGTTCCCCGGCGGAATCGCTCCGCCTGAATGCAAAAGTGTTCCTGCCCAATTTCCGCCTCGAAACGGCGGCGCTCTGTCCCGAAAGTCCTCCCCTTATTTTTTTAGGTAAAAGTGACCTATATACCAGAAGATGGGCACCGTAGGTGGGCTGGGCTGAGCACAACCCACCAGGGCGCGCCTAGGGGGGGCATGGCGTGCCCTGGTGTCTTGTGCTCACTAGGTGGCCCCCTCCAGTAGTTATTTGCTCCGATATTTTTTATATATTCCCAATTAATTCTCCGTAAATTTTCAGCTCATTTGGAGATGCGTAGAATAGGTAACTCTAACGTAGCTTTTTCAGGTCCAGAATTCCAGCTGCCGGCATTCCCCCTCTTTGTGTAAACCTTGCATATTATGAGAGAAAAGGCATTAGAATTACTCCATAAAGCATTATTATGCGTAAAAGCATTATAAATAACAGTAGGAAAACATGATGCAAAATGGACTTATCAACTCCCCCAAGCTTAGACCTTGCTTGTCCTCAAGCGAAAAACCGATATCGAAAAACATGTCCACATGCTCAGAGAGAGATGTGTCAATAAAAACAAAATATGGACATAATAGCATCATGCTTATTATCATAACATCAACAAACTTAATCATAAAGCTTTATCATACAACTTTTATCAAAAAACTTCGCATGAACAAGTAACAACTCATCAACACTGAAGTACAAAGCATAAACTCTATTGAAAACCAACAAAATATGTTCTCAGTCAACTTTGCAACTACAATTCATCATATTTTCAGGAATGTTCACGTATCGGAGCCTTTTGGCAAGTCCACATATTCAACCATCATTTAACCTTCTATGATTGCTAACACTCGCAGCATACACATGAGCAAAAAGTTTCAACCGGACACACAGAAAGATAAGGGCTTATAGTTTCGCCTCCAAACGTATTCACCTCAAGGGTGATGTCAACAATAATAACTCATGGTCACTCATATCCAACTGGATATATGTGCCTAGATCTTTCCTCACCACATGATGCTTGCAAAAAGAGAAAATAAAAAGGAATAGGGAAGAATAGTTTGACTCTTGCATAAAAGTAAAAGATAGGGGCTTTGCAGAGGGAAGCAAAGGTTGCCATGTGCTTTTTGTTTGTATGCCAAATCCCTTAATGCAAAAGAACATCACGTTATATTGCCCCTTATGATAGCAACCTTTATTATGCAGTCCGTCGCTTTTATTACTTTGCCATCACAAGTTCATACAATGCTCAATTTTCACCTACACTAAATGATCCAACACATTTAGAAGCAATTTTTATTGCCTTATTGCACCAATGACAACTTACTTGAAGGATCTTACTCAATCCATGGGTAGGCATGGTGGACTCTCAAAACAAGATTTTGGGTTTAAGGGTTTTTGGATGCACAAGTTGTATCTCTGCTTGGTGTGGAGTTTTCTCCTAGCAAAGATAGTGAGCAAGCACCACATGTTGAAGGATCTATGACAATATAACTTCTATGTGAATATGAACAAACATAAATCATTATGTTGTCTTCCTTGTCCAACATCAACAATTTTGACATATAATATTTAATGGGGGATCACAATCATAAAAGATGTCCAAGATAGTATATTTGCATGTGAATCTTCTCTTCCCTTATTAATTCTTTCATGAGTTGCATCATTGACCAATGCCATGTTTGTCAATCTCCAACAAACGCTACCACTTATACTCTTCCTTATGTGATGTCATTACTTACCATAAGATTAGCATATGATCTTTTTCATTTATTTTATTTTCTTATTATTGAAACATAAAGTAAAGAAAGAAAACTCAAACTACTCTTTATTATGTATCTCGCACACGATTACATAGATAGATAGATCACTAAGCAAGCACTCGAAAATAGATCAAACTAAACTTTTATTCAACTAAATCAAAGGATAACTAAAGATCAAACTAAAATAGATAAACGCAAAGAAAGTGGTGGTGATACGATACCGGGGCACCTCCCCCAAGCTTGGCACAAGCCAAGGGGAGTGCCCATACCATGTACTCAAGTCTCCTTTGTTGGGGAAGATGATGATGGTGGTGGTCATGAGGTAGTAACAAGCTTATCCTCTGGCTTCCATGGCAGCGGCTCACCATCATAAGAGGAAGCACGAGACTCACGAGTAATGCAACTGGCAGCTAAACTCATACCTTTAAATCTTGCCTTGTATTCAAAGACTTGATTTTGGAGATCATAGTTTTGGCTTTGAAGAAAATTGATTTGCTCATTGAGGGTGAAGACGATGTCCTTCATGGATCGGCCATCCACCTTGTGATCATGGGTGAAACCCGTAATCATGAGGTGATTGGCATTGAGTCCACGCTCCACCATCCCCTTGCACTTGAAGACCTCCTACTCCATGGCTTCGAGCATAGACTCCACAGTTCCCATCCTCTTGGGCCCTTGAACATCTCGGATGTGGAGCACCCCCTCATGCATATCGATGGTTTGAGGGTGCTTCATCACCTCCGACAAGTAGGGGTTGATTACCCTTTCGAAGAACTTGTCCTTCGAGGAGCTCGGAGCGGCTGATGCGGCTTGAAGCTACGTCGGTATTTCCCCAAAGAGGAAGGGATGATGCATCATAACGACGGTAGGTATTTGCCTTAGTGATGAAACCAAGGTTACCGAACCAGTAGGAGAACCAAGCAACACTATGTAAACAGCACCTGCACACAAATAACAAATACTCGCAACCCGACGTGTAAAGGGGTTGGCAATCCCTTTCGGGTAGCGGCGCCAGAGATTGGCAAACGGACGTGAGAGAGTTGTAAATATTTATAGATCGAACACCAAATAAAATAAAGTGCAGCAAGGTATTTTTGTATTTTTGGTTTAATAGATCTGAAAATAAAAGCAAAGGAAAATAGATCGCAAAGGCAAATAATATGAGAAAGAGACCCGGGGGCCATAGGTTTCACTAGTGGCTTCTCTCAAGAAAAATAGCAAACGGTGGGTAAACAAATTACTGTTGGGCAATTGATAGAACTTCAAATAATCATGACGATATCCAGGCAATGATAATTATATAGGCATCACGTCCAAGATTAGTAGACCAACTCCTGCCTGCATCTACTACTATTACTCCACACATCGACCGCTATCCAACATGCATCTAGAGTTTAAGTTCATGGAGAAACGGAGTAATGCAATAAGAAAGATAACATGATGTAGACAAGATCTATTTATGTAGAAATAGACCCCATTGTTTTATCCTTAGTAGCAATGATACATACATGTCGGTTCCCCTTCTGTCACTGGGATCAAGCACCGTAAGATCGAACCCACTACAAAGCACATCTTCCCATTGCAAGATAAATAGATCAAGTTGGCCAAACAAAACCCAAATATCGGAGAAGAAACACAAGGCTATAAGCAATCATGCATATAAGAGATCAAAGAAGACTCAAATAACTTTCATGGATAAAAAGATAGATCTGATCATAAACTCAAAGTTCACCCGATCCCAACAAACACACCGCAAAAAGAGTTACATCATATGGATCTCCAAGACACCATTGTATTGAGAATCAAACGAGAGAGAGGAATCCATCTAGCTACTAACTACAGACCCGTAGGTCTACAAAGAACTACCCACGCATCATCGAAGAGGCACCAATGGAAGTGGCGAACTCCGTGATGGTGTCTAGATTGGATCTGGTGGTTCTGGACTCTGCGGCGGCTGGAATTTATTTTCGTCGACTCCCCTAGGGTTTCTGGAATATTGGGGTATTTATAGATCAAAGAGGCGGTTCAGGGGGCACCGGAGGTGGGCACAACCCACCTGGGCGCGCCAGGGCCTCCAGGCGCGCCCTGGTGGGTTGTGCTCCCCTCGGAGCACCCCCAGGTGCTTATCCGGCTCACTGGATGCCTTCTAGTCCAAAAAAATCCACAAATTTTTTTGCTGCGTTTGGACTCCGTTTGGTATTGATTTCCAGCGATGTAAAAAACATGCAGAAAACAGCAACTGGCCCTAGGCACTATGTCAATAAGTTAGTACCAAAAAATGATATAAAATGACTATAAAATGATTATAAAACATCCAAGAATGATAATATAACAGGATGGAACAATCAAAAATTATAGATATGTTGGAGACGTATCAGCATCCCCAAGCTTAATTCCTGCTCGTCCTCGAGTAGGTAAATGATAAAAACAGAATATTTGATGTGGAATGCTACCTAACATGTCATCTCATATTCTTTTCTTTATAGCATGGACATTTGGACTTTTATATGGTTCAAAGCAATAGTCTAGTTTTGACATGAGACTTAAATACTCAAGCATATCAACAAGCAACCATGTCTTTCAAAATATCAATGCTAAAATAAGTTATCCCTAGCCCATCATGCTCAATCATTGATCCACTCATGAAACACACTCGCATATTAACTACACCCAATGCTCAAGTACGATCATAGTGCCTCCTAGTTGGTGCTTTTATAAGAGAAGACGGAGACTCAAATTAAAAATAAAAATTGCATAAAGTAAAAGAAAGGCCCTTCGCGGAGGGAAGTAGGGATTTGTAGAGGTGCCAGAGCTCAAAGCGAAAATTGAGAGATAAAAACATTTTGAGAGGCATACTTTTCCCACCAACGAAAACGACTTAGAGTTCCCAACACTTTCCATGCTAGATATATCATAGGTGGTTCCCAAACAGAAAATAAAGTTTATTCCTTTTTCCACCATACTTTCACTTTCATACCAACACTTTCCAAGGAATTTATTTTTTAACAACACAAAGTAAATTCATTTTTCATTTTGGGACTGGGCATCCATGATACCTTTGCCTTACTCTCGTGCAATGACAAGTGAATAAACACTCATCGTGAGAATAACACATCTAGCATGGAAAATATTAGCCACCCCTCACCGCCTCGCGAGCCGTACGAGCACACAAAAGAGAAATTTATTTTGAATATTAGAGATGGCACATACAAATTTGTTTAGAACGGCAAAATAATACCGCATATAGGTAGATATAGTGGACTCATGTGGCAAAACTAGTTTAAATGATTTTGGATGCACAAGTAGTGATCATACTTAGTGCAAAATGAAGGCTAGAAAAGGATTGAGAAGTGGCCAACCAAGAAACGAATAATCTCGTAAGCGAGCATTAAGCATAATTAACACCGAATAATGCACCACAAGTAGGATGTAATTTCATTGCATAACTATTGACTTTCGTTCTTGCATAGGGAATCACAAACCTTAACACCAATATTCTTACTACAACATAATTACTCATCAACATGACTCACATATCACATCATCATATCTCAAAACTATTAAAAGGAATCAAGTTTATTTTGTCCAATGATCTTCATGAAAGTTTTTATTATATCCTTCTTGGATATCTATCACTTTGGAACTAATTTTCATGCGTTGCTTTTGATAAGCTCAAACAAATATAAGTGAAGATCATGAGCATAATATTTCTTTCTCTCAAATTAATTTAAGTGAAGCAAGAGAGAATTTCTTGAAAATTTTACTAACTCCCAAATAAATCTAAGTGAAGGAAGAGATAATTTCTCCAAAAATAACAAAGCACGCCGTGCTCAAAAAGATATAAGTGAAGCACTAGAGCAAGTCCATAGCTCATAAATATTTAAGTGAAGCATAGAGAGCAATTCTAGCAAGTCATGGCATAATTTTGGCTCTCTCAAATAGGTGTGTCCAGCAAGGAATCAAGACTAAAAACACAAAGCAAAACAAGCAAAGACTCATATCATACAAGACGCTCCAAGCAAAACTCATAGTATGTGACGAATAAAAATATAGCTTCGAGTAAAATAACGATGGTCGTTAGAAGAAAGAGGGGATGCCACTCGGGGCATCCCCAAGCTTAGTCGCTTGCTTCTCTTTGGATAATAACTTGGGGTGCTATGGGCATCCCCAAGCTTAGGCTCTTCTTACTCCTTATTCCTTCATCCCTCGTAAGATAACCCAAAACTTGAAAACTTCAATAACACAAAACTCAACAGAACCTTCGTGAGATCCGTTAGTATAAGAAAGCAAATCACTATTATAAGTATTGTTGCAAACCAATTCATATTTTATTCGTGCATTATATCTACAGTATTCCAACTTTTCTATGGCAAAAACTCATCAAAGAAAACCATAGAATCATCAAAACAAGCACACAACGCAAAGAAAATAGAATTTGTCAAAAACAGACCAGTGTGTAGTAATATGGATATTTCGAATACTTCTGAACTCCAAAAATTCTGAAAAATTAGGACGACCTAAGCAATTTGTATATTAATCTTCTGCAAAAACGAATTGGTATAATATCACACTCTGGTTAAAAATGAGAATTGTTTTCGTGAGCGCGAAAGTTTTTGTTTTTCAGCAAGATCAAACAACTATCACCCAAGAAGATCCTAAAGGCTTTGCTTGGCACAAACACTAAATTAAACACAAAAAACACAACCATAACAGCAGCATAATTGTGCTAACAACCAAGAACAGAAAGCAAAAAGCAAAAATAATTTTTTTTCATTGGGTTGCCTCCCAACAAGCGCTATTGTTTTACGCCCTCAGCTAGGCATATAGCAAGGATCTAAGTTTTGTCATCTTTGTTTCGAAATCCATAGGATGCCCTCATGATTGATTCATATGGTGGCCTAATTATTGTTCTAGGGAAGTGTTCCATACCCTTCCTTAGTGGAAATTGGAACTTAATATTGCCTTCTTTCATATCAATCACGACACCGATAGTGCGTAAAAAGGTCTACCAAGAATAATTGGACAAGATGGATTGCAATCAATGTCAAGAACAATAAAATCTATGGGCACATAATTCCTATTTACAAGAATAAGAACATTATTAAGTCTTCCCATACGTTTTTTAATAGTAGAATCTGCCAAGTGTAAATTCAAAGAACATTATTCAATATCGGTAAGACCAAGCACATCACCTAAAGATTTCGGAATTGTAGAAACACTAGCACCCAAGTCACATAAAGCAAAACACTCATAATTTTTAATCTTGACTTTGATAGTAGGTTCCCACTCATCATGTAATTTTCTAGGAATTGAAACTTCTAATTCCAACTTTTCTTCTAAAGCTTTCATCATGGCATCAACAATATGTTTAGTAAAAGCTTTATTTTGTTCATAAGCATGGGGTGAATTTATCATGGATTGCAACAAAGAAATATAGTAAATCAAAGAGCAACTATCATAATTGAAGTCTTTGTAATCCAAAAGAGTGGGCACATCACTAGTTAAAGTTTTGACCTCTTCAAACCCACTTTTATCAATTTTCTCAACAAGATTTTCACCCTCCGAATTAATGGGACGCCTTCTAGCTAAAGTTGACTCTTCTCCGGTCCCTTTTTAATCAATCTTAACTTTTCTAAACAAGGAATCAATAGAAGAAACACCAATCATTTTAATATGTTCATCAGTTCTACGAAAGCAATCACTAGAAAACGCTTTTTCTAAAATTTCTCTTTTAGCTCTAAGCATAGCGGTTCTTTTCTTACTTTCATCCATAGAAACATAAAGAGCTTTAATTGATTCCTCAACCTTAGGAAAAAAATTCATCTTGAGATTTTCCACATCATGAGAAATTCTATCAACACTTCTAAACAAATCATCAATCTTATTCAACTTTTCTTCTATGGTAGTGTTGAAAACTTTTTGTGTGTTGATGAATTCGTTAATATTATTCTCAAGATTAGAGGTGTTCCTATTATTATTATTATAAGAAGGATTTCCATAGGAATTACCGTAATTATTAGAGGAATTAGTAGGAAAAGGCCTACGATTAAAGTTACCTCTATAAGCATTGTTATTGAAATTATTTCGAGAGATAAAATTCACATCTATGGCATCACTATTTTGCTCAATCAAAGTAGACAAAGTCATATCATTGAAATCAATAGGAGCACTTTTACTAGCAACCAACTTCATAAGAGCATCAAATTTTTCACTCAAAGAAGAAATTTCTTCAACCGAATTAACTTTTTTAGTAGTAGGAGCTCTTTCGGTATGCCATTCTAAATAATTTGCCATAATATTATCAAGAAATTTGGTGGCTTCCCCCAAAGTAATTTCCATAAAAGTACCACCCGTGGCGGAATCTAAAAGATTACGAGAAACAAAATCCAATCCCGCATAAAAAATTTGTATGATCATCCAAAGATTTAACCCATGAGTTGGGCAATTCCTTAGCATCATTTTCATCCTTTCCCAAGATTGTGCAACATGCTCATGTTCAAGTTGCTTGAAATTCATGATCTGGGTTCTAAGGGAAATAATTTTTGTGGGCGGAAAATATTTAGTGATGAAAGGATCTTTGCACTTATTCCATGAATCGGTACTATTGCGAGGCAAAGAAGAAAACCAAAATTTTGCAGAATCACACAAAGAAAATGGAAATAATTTCATCTTCACAACATCATTATCCACATCATTTTTCTTTTGCATATCGCATAATTCCACGAAGGTATTAAGATGGGACGCGTCATCCTCATTAGGAGTATCGGAAAATTAATCTTTCACGACAAGATTCAGCAAAGCAGTATTAATATCACAAGACTCCACACTAGTGGCGGGAGGAGAAATAGGAGTGCCAATAAAATCATTGTTGTTGGTATTTGAGAAATCACACAACTTGGTGTTCTCTTGAGTCATGGTGACTACGCAACAAGATTGCACCCAAAACTAGATCTGGCAAGAAAACGGCGAACAAAAAGAGGGCGAATAAAACGACAAGTTTTTGTGAAGTGGGGGAGAGGAAAACGAGAGGCAAATGTAAAATAATGTAAATTAAGAGGAGATGAGATTTGTGATTAGGAACCTGGTAGATGTTGAAGATCCTCCCCAGCAATGGCGCCGGAAATTCCTTTTTATGCGGCTTGAGCTACGTCGGTATTTCCCCAAAGAGGAAGGGATGATGCAACACAATGACGGTAGGTATTTCCCTCAGTGATGAAACCAAGGTTATCGAACCAGTAGGACAACCAAGCAACACTACGTAAATAGCACCTGCACACAAATAGCAAATACTCGCAACCCGACGTGTAAAAGGGGTTGTCAATCCCTTTAGGGTAGCAGCGCCAGAGATTGGCAAACGGACGTGAGAGAGTTGTAAATATTGACAGATCAAACGCCAAATAAAATAAAGTGCAGCAAGGTATTTTTGTATTTTTGGTTTAATAGATCTAAAAATAAAAGCAAAGGAAAATAGATCGCAAAGGCAAATAATATGAGAAAGAGACTCGGGGGCCGTAGGTTTCACTAGTGGCTTCTCTCGAGAAAAATAGCAAACGGTGGGTAAACAAATTACTATTGGGAAATTGATAGAACTTTGAATAATCATGACGATATCCAGACAATGATCATTATATAGGCATCACGTCCAAGATTAGTAGACCGACTCCTGCCTGCATCTACTACTATTACTCCACACATCGACCGCTATCCATCATGCATCTAGTGTGTTAAGTTCATGGAGAAACGGAGTAATGCAATAAGAACGATGCCATTATGTAGACAAGATCTATTTATGTAGAAATAGACCCCATCGTTTTATCCTTAGTAGCAATGATACATATGTGTTGGTTCCCCTTCTGCCATTGGGATGAAGCACCGTAAGATCGAACCCACTACAAAGCACCTCTTCCCATTGCAAGATAAATAGATCAAGATACATATGTAGAAATACGAGGCTATAAGCAATCATGCATATAAGAGATCAAAGAAGACTCAAATAACTTTCATGGATAAAAAGATAGATCTGATCATAAACTCAAAGTTCATCTGATCCCAACAAACACACCGCAAAAAGAATTACATCATATGGATCTCCAAGAGACCATTGTATTGAGAATCAAACGAGAGATAGGAATCCATCTAGCTACTAACTATGGACCCGTAGGTCTACAAAGAACTACTCACGCATCATCGGAGAGGCACCAATGGAAGTGGTGAACCCCTCCGTGATGGTGTCTAGATTGGATCTAGTGGTTCTGGACTCTGCGGCGGCTGGAATTGATTTTCGTCGAATCCCCTAGGGTTTCTGGAATATTGGGGTATTTATAGAGCAAAGAGGCGGTTCAGGGGGCACCCGAGGTGGGCACAACCCACTTGGGAACGCCTGGGCCTCCAGGCGCGCCCTGGTGGGTTGTACTCCCCTCGGAGCACCCCCCCAGGTGCTTCTCCGGCCCACTGGATGTCTTCTGGTCAAAAAAATCCACAAAAAGTTTAGTTGCGTTTGGACTCCGTTTGGTATTGATTTCCTGCGATGTAAAAAACGTGCAGAAAACAGCAACTGGCACTTAGCACTATGTCAATAAGTTAGTACCAAAAAATGATATAAAATGACTATAAAATGATTATAAAACATCCAAGAATGATAATATAACAGCATGGAACAATCAAAAATTATATATATGTTGGAGGCGTATCAGCGGCCATGGCGATCTAGATCTGTCAGAAAACAGCAAGAAAAGAAGAACAGAAGATTTCTCTGCGATGAGGTGGTCAATACGTTCAGGGGGTATATAAAGATTTTTTATCTTGGGAAACAAGCAAACGGGAGGAAAACGAAGTTGGGAAGGTTCCCGAGGTGGGCACAACCCACCTGGGTGCGCCAAGCAAGGCAGGCGCGCCCTGGTGTCTTGTGCTCTCCTTGGTTGCCTTCCTGGTTATTTCTTATTTTCCTAATTTTTGTAATATTCCAAAACTGACAAAAAACATTTTTACGTATTTTTTGGAGACTATTTACTTATCGTATCACGTACCTCCTCTTTTTCAAGATTCTGGAGTGTTTCAGAAGGTTTCTTTTATGTGTTCCTCCTGTGTCATGGTTTGAATAATATTTGTTACAACATTAATAGGCGTACCTGAGATATAGTGTTTAATTCTTTGCCCATTGACAACCTTTGGGTCAGTACCTTCGGCATTATTGATCTTAATAACTCCAGAACAATAAACCTCTTCGATAATATAAGGTCCTTCCCATTTGGAGAGAAGTTTTCCTGCAAAGAATCTAAAATGAGAGTTGTACAAAAGAACATATTCCCCAACTTTGAATTCCCACTTTTGGATTATTTTGGCATGGCATCTTTTAACCTTTTCTTTGAATAATTTGGCATTTTCATAATCTTGGGTTCTCCATTCATCTAGTGAGCTAATATCAAATAACCTCTTTTCACCGGCAAGTTTGAAATCATAGTTAAGTTCTTTAATTGCCCAATATGCTTTATGTTCTAAATCAAGAGGCAAGTGACAAGTTTTTCCATAAACCATTTTATAGGGAGACATACCCATAGGATTTTTATATGCCGTTCTGTAGGCCCAAAGTGCATCATCCAATTTCTTAGACCAGTTCTTTCGGGACATATTAACAGTTTTTTGTAATATTAGTTTTATTTCTCTACTGCTAAGTTCAACTTGACCACTAGATTGAAGATGATAGGGTGAAGCAATTCTATGGTTGACATCATATTTAGCAAGCATTTACGGAAAGCGCCATGAATAAAGTGTGAACCACCATCAGTCATTAAATATCTAGGGACTCCAAACCTTGGGAAAATAACTTCTTTAAGCATTTTAATGGAGGTGTTATGATCAGCACTACTAGTTGGAATAGCTTCTACCCACTTAGTAACATAATCAATAGCAACCAAAATATGTGTATACCCATTAGAGGAAGGAAAGGTCCCATATAATCAAAACCCCAAACATCAAATGGTTCAACAGCAAGTGAATAATTCATAGGCATTTCCTGACGCTTGCCGATATTACCAATTCTTTGGCATTCATCACAAGATAAAATAAACTTATGGGCATCCTTGAAGAGAGTAGGCCAAGAAAAACCAGATTGCAATACCTTGTGAGCAGTTCTATCTCCCGCGCGCATGATGCCCTCCATAAGCTTCGGAGTGACATTTTCGTAGGATTTGTTCCTGTTCATGCTCAGGTACACAACGTCTAATAATACCATCTACTCCTTCTTTATAAAGGTGTGGGTCATCCCAAAAGTAATGTCTTAAATCATAGAAGATTTTTTTCTTTTGTTGATATGTAAAACTAGGTGGTATATATTTAGCAACAATGTAGTTAGCATAGTCATCATACCAATGAGTATTATGAGAAAAATTTATGGCAGCTAGTTGTTCGTCAGGAAAGCTATCATCAATAGGTAGTGGGTCATCAAGAATATTTTCTAATCTATACAAGTTATTAGCTACGGGGTTCTCAGCTCCTTTTCTATCAGTAATATATAAATCAAATTCTTGTAGCAAAAGAACCCACCTAATGAGTCTCGGTTTAGCATCTTTCTTTTCCATAAGATATTTAATAGCAGCTTGATCAGTGTGAACAATTACTTTGAAATCAACAATATAAGATCTGAATTTGTCACAAGCAAACACAACTGTTAAAAATTCTTTTTCAGTAGTAGCATAATTTCTTTGGGCACTGCCTAGAGTTTTGCTAGCATAATGAATACCATTTAGTTTCTTATCAACTCTTTGTCCTAGAACAACACCAACAGCATAATCACTAGCATCACACATAATTTCATAAGGCAAATTCCAGTCAGGTGGTTGAATAATAGGTGCAAAAGTTAAGGCTTTCTTAAGTGTTTCAAAGGCTTCTGCACAATCATCATAAAAAACAAATGGAACATCCTTTTGTAAAAGATTTGTAAGAGGCCTAGAAATTTTAAAGAAGTCTTTAATAAATCTCCTATAGAAACCAGCATGACCAAGGAAACTACGAATACCTTTAATATCTTTAGGACATGGCATTTTCTCAATTGCATCAACTTTAGCTTTATCCACCTCAATACCTCATTCAGAAATTTATGCCCCAAGACAATACCTTCATTAACCATAAAGTGGCACTTCTCGCAATTCAAGACAAGATTAGTTTGCTCACATCTCTGCAAAAACTCGATCGAGGTTGCTTAAGCAATCATCAAAAGAAGTTCCATAAACGGAAAAATCATCCATGAAAACCTCAACAATCTTTTCACAAAAATCAGAGAATATAGCAGTCATACATCTTTGAAAGGTAGCAGGTGCATCGCACAAACCAAAAGGCATACGTCTATAAGCATAAGTTCCAAAAGGGCAAGTAAAGGTGGTTTTCTCTTGATCAGGTTGTGAAACAGGTATTTGAGAACCAGAATATCCATCAAGAAAGCAAAAGTGTGTGTGCTTAGATAATTTCCAACATTTGATCAATAAAAGGAGAGGGTAATGATCTTTTCTAGTTGCTTTCTTTAATTTTCTAAAATCAATTACCATTCTATAACCAGTAACAATTCTTTGTGGAATATGTTCATTTTTATCATTAGGAACAATAGTAATACCTCCCTTTTTAGGGACACAATGAACATGACTTACCCATCTACTATCAGCTATGGGATAGATTATACCTGCTTCCAGAAGTGTTAATATTTCAGTTCTTACCACTTCTTTCATCTTAGGTTTCAAACGTCGTTGATGATCAACGATGGGTTTAGCACCAGGTTCCATATTAATCTTGTGCTGACAGAGAGTGGGACTAATTCCCTTAAGATCATCAAGAGTATATCCAATAGCAGCACGGTGCTTCTTAAAATTTTCAATAATCTTTCTTCTTCATGTTCTGAAATGCTAGCACTAATAATAACAGGATATATCTTTTTCTCATCAAGATAAGCATACTTCGAAGTGTCTGGCAATTGTTTTAATTCGAACACAGGATCACCTTTAGGTGGAGGAGGACCTCCTAGAGTTTCAATAGGCAAATTGTGTTTGAGTAGAGGTCGTTGTTCAAAGAAAATTTTATCTATTTCATTTCTTTCATGCATATGCTATCATTTTCATGGTCTAGCAAATAATGTTCTAGTGGATCAGTAGGAGGCACAGCAATAGAAGCAAGACCAATTATTTCATCCTTACTAGGTAATTCTTTCTTATGAGGTTGTTTACTAAACTTGGAGAAATTAAACTCATGAGACTCATCACTAACACCGATAGTTTGTTTATCACAATCTATTTTAGCATTAACGGTGTTCAAGAAAGGTCTACCAAAGATAATGGGACAAAAGTCATCTTGTGGGGAACCAAGAACTAGAAAATCAGTAGGGTATTTTATTTTCCCACACAAGACTTCAACATCTCTAACAATCCCAAGTGGTGTGATGGTGTCTCTATTAGCAAGTTTAATAGTAACATCTATGTCTTTTATTTCAGCGTGTGCTATGTCATCCATAATTTCTTGGTATAAGGTAAAAGGAATAGCACTCACGCTAGCACCTAAGTCACATAAACCATGATAACAATGATCTCCTATTTTAACTGAGACAACAGGCATGCCAACAACAGGCCTATGTTTATCTTTTTCATCAGGCTTAGCAATTCTAGCAGCTTCATCATAGAAGTAAATAACATGCCCATTAATATTTCCCACCAAGATATCTTAACCATAGCAACACTAGGATATACTTTAATTTGTTTGGGATCTACGGTAGCGTGCATCGACTGCAAATTAAAATTTTCTACGCGCATAAGAACCAAGAACATGCTACGGGAGATGGATCACAGGTCGTTACCACTAGACGCGCAATGCCGTGCAGCGGAAGAAGAGTTGGGGCAGGGCATCCGCGTGGATCATCTCATTCTTGCCCGATCACTCTCGAACAGCCGGTCGTCGGATCCCATGTACAGGTTCGCCGGAGCAGCGCAAGTGCACCGCCTCTAACGGTATCCGCGCATGCAGGAGGAACACCGTGCGACGAACTGCTAGGTCCGATCACACAGTCGGCGGTGAGTGGAGGTGGCTATTCGCAACACATGCAAACCCTAGTGATAGCGCAGCAGCGATCAACCGCATGAGTGTGCCGCACCCCCACTTTATATAGGCGCTGGACAAGCCCGAAACCTACCTTCGTAACTACCCAGTCACGGAGTAGCGTTTGGTCGGCCCAAAGCAGGTCTGTCACCATCCCGAGTACATGCGCCAGCTCAGGTCTTAGGACATAGGACGTATGTTGTACTAGAGACTCACAGATGACATATCGTTGCGTCTCATAGTTGGGTCTGTCCAACTCGGACCTTATCTTAACTCGGATCCGACTATGTCGAATCCGACCAGACCCTTCCGAGTCCATATTATCCGGTTAGCATCCAATGCTTCATGGCTAGTGAGACCAAGCAATCAACCGTGTCATATGCTCGTCTTGTCGGTTGTGCGTCCACACAACCCTTTTGACTAGGGACCTTTTAGGACAGTCATCATACAATGCATAGTCCCACGAACAAGTCACGTACTTGCTTATACACATCATTAATAATGTCCAAGGACTACCTTTATTCACAAACAGATAGGAAATATCATCATACATGATTGCCTCTAGGGCATATCTCCAACAGTCTTTCAATTGCACTAGAGTCAATCAAATAGACATCGTATGCCCATACCTCTAATGTGCCCCTCATGCTTGGGTTGTGGAAGCGGCTTAGTCAACGGATCTGCAACATTTGCGTCCGTGTGAATTTTGCATAACTCAACATCACCATTCTTTACGATCTTTCGTATCAGCTGATATTTCTGATCTATGTGTCTGGTCTTGTGGTGATTCCTCAGGTCTTTGGCTTGTGCGATGGCACCAGAGTTATCACAATAAAGGTCCAACGGTTTTACCGAGGCTGGGAAAATACCAAGATCATCCAAAAAGTTCCGGATCCAAACACCTTCCTTTGTAGCTTCACAAGCCGCAATGTATTCAGCTTCTATGGTTGAATCGGCCACTGTATCTTGCTTGGAACTCATCCAGCTCACTGCTCCTCCATTCATGACGTACACAAATCCGGACTGTAATCGACAATCATCTCTGTCGGTTTGGAAACTAGCGTTGGCGTAACCCCTTACGAGGAGCTCTTCCTCACCTCCATAAACTAGGAACATCTCTTTAGTCCTTTTCAGGTACTTCAAAATAGTCTTTACCGCTGCCCAATGACTCTCACCTAGGCTGCCCTGGTATCTACTTGATAGGCTTATTGCAAAAGCAACATGAGGCCGTGTACATATCATGGCATACATGATGGATCCGATTGCCGAGGCATACGGAATCCGACTCATCCTGCTTCACTCATCAGATGTCAAAGGACTCTGAGTCTCGCCTAGCCTTATACCATGTGAGATAGGCAAGAACCCTTTCTTGGCCTCACTCATGTTGAACCTCTTCAACACTTCATCTATGTACGTGCTCTGGCTCAAGCCGAGCAGCCTCCTCAATCCATCTCTATAGATCTTGATGCCTAAAATTTAAACTGCCGCACCAAGGTCCTTCATTGAAAACTTGCCATTCAATGGCTCCTTGACTGAGTTCAACATTGAAACATCATTTCCGATCAATAGTATGGCATCCACATACAAGGTCAAAAACACTATCGGGCTCCCACTTAACTACTTGTATAAACAAGTGTCCTCTTCTCTTTTGATGAAACCGAGACTACTGACGACCTCATCAAAATGAATGTTCCAACTCTGAGATGCTTGCCTCAACCCATAAATGGATCTCTTGAGCTTGCATACCTTACCAGCGCTAGTCGGATCAACAAAACCCTCGGGCTGTATCATATACATGTCCTCAGTTAAATTTCCATGAAGGAAAGCCGTTTTGACATCCATCTGCCATATCTCGTAATCGAAATATGCAGCTATAGCTAGTACGATCCTCACCGATTTCAGCATCGCTACCGGCGAGTAAGTCTCTGATACGTCTCCAACGTATCTATAATTTTTGATTGTTCTATGCTGTTTTATTATCAATCTTGGATGTTTTATAATCATTTTATAGTCATTTTATATCATTTTTTGGTACTAACCTATTGACATAGTGCCAAGTGCCAGTTGCTGTTTTTTTTCATTTTTTTACATCGCAGGAAATCAATATCAAACGAAGTCCAAATTCCACCGAAACTCCACGCTGATTTTTATGGGCCAGAAGGAAGAATGGGCCCTGGTTGCACCTGGGGGTGCCCCGAGGGGGGCACAACCCACCAGGGCGCGCCAGGAGGCCCAGGCGCGCCCTGGTGGGTTATGCCCACCTCGAGTGCCCCCCGGACCGCCTCTTTGCACTATAAATACCCCAAAAATACCAGAACCCTAGAAGCGTCGACGAAATATTCATCCAGCTGCCGCGGAGTCCAGAACCACCAGATCCAATCTAGACACCATCATGGAGGGGTTCACCACTTCCATTGGTGCCACTCCGATGACGCGTGAGTAGTTCTTTGTAGACCTTTGGGTCCGTAGTTAGTAGCTTGATGGCTTTCTCTCTCTCGCTGAATTCTCAATACAATGGTCTCTTGGAGATCCATATGATGTAACTCCTTTGCGATGTGTTTGTTGGGATCTGATGAACTTCGAGTTTATGATCAGTTATATCTTTTTATATCCATGAAAGTTGTTTGAGTTTCTTTGATCTCTTATATACATGATCTCTTATAGCCTCGTATTTCTTCTCCGATATTTGGGTTTTGTTTGGCCAACTTGATCTATTTATCTTGCAATGGGAAGAGGTGCCCGGTAGTGGGTTTGATCTTACGGTGCTTGATCCCAGTGACAGAAAGGAAACCGACACGTATGTATCATTGCTACTAAGGATAAAAAGACAAGATCTATATCTACCGCCATATAGATAAACGGATCTTGTCTACATCATGTCATCGTTCTTATTGCATCACTCCATTTTTCCATGAACTTAATACACTAGATGCATGCTGGATAGCAGTCGATGTGTGGAGTAATAGTAGTAGATGCAGGCAGGAGTCGGTCTACTAATCTTGGACGTGATGCCTATGTAATGATCATTGCCTGGATATCGTCATAATTATTTGAAGTTCTATCAATTGCCCAACAGTAATTTGTTTACTCACCGTTTGCTATTTTTCTCGAGAGAAGCCACTAGTGAAACCTACGGCCCCCGGGTCTTCTTTCTCATATATTTGCCTTGTGATCTACTTTTCCTTTGCATTTTTATTCAGATCTATTAAACCAGAAAATACAAAAATACCTTTAAGCATTTTATCTTTATTTATTTTATTTGGCGTTCGATCTATCAATCTACTACAATTTACCTCATGTCCGCTTGCCTATCTTGAGGCGTCGTACCCCGGAAGGGATTGCCAACCCCTTTAACACGTCGGGTTGCAAGGTGTTGTTGTTTGTGTGCAGGTGTTGTTTACGTTGTGTTGCTTGGTTCTCCTACTGGTTCGATACCTTGGTTTCATAACTGAGGGAAATTCCTACCGTCGTTGTGCTACATCATCCCTCCCTCTCCAGGGAAATACCGACGTAGTTTCAGCTACCATCAAGGAGAATTTCTGGCGCCGTTTCTGGGGAGGATCTTCAACATAACCAGGTTCCTAATCACAAATCTCATCTCCTTGCAATTTACATTATTTCACTACTGCAGGATGCTGCTAACACGACACTACGATCAGAGACCCTTTGAGAAACTGCGTGCGATGCCATAATCGCAAACGGTGTTGTATGAAAACCGTCAGAAATGTGTAAAACATTTGCGATGATGGATGCATCAAACACGGTTCAGGTTTTAGTTGCGTGTGCGATGAAGGGCATACGGTTCAGTTCAATGAACTATTTGTGATGAGGAGGAACAAAAGAAACAAGCAGCCAGATGGAGGCGTGTGAGATACACAGCATATGGTTCACTCGGATGAACTGTTTGTGATTAGGCAACACAAAAGAAACAGTCAGCCAGATCAAAGGTGTGTGCGATATAAGGAATGCGATTCACTCGGATGAACTGTTTGCGTTGAGACATGAGAACAGAAACGGTTCAACTTAACAAGATGTGTGTGATACGCGGCAAACAGGTCTGTAATCAGAAATGTGTCTGAAGACCGATAAGAACACAGACGGTTGCTGCTAATAAGACGTGTGTGTTGTGAGCAAACGATTGCTGGTATACAATTGTGAGTGATTGATGAAAACATCACCGACGGGTTCCATTGTTTAGTCCGTGTGCGATGTGATTTTCTTTGTCCGCACACCATCTACGCTCTGTCTACAGAGCATCAACATATATACTTAAAAAGACAGCATTGCATAACCAAATTAAGCATACAATTACACAAGTGACTACACACATAATATTTGCACACACCAAAGTAAGCAATTACATGCATACTAAAGTAGGAGAAACGAGGATCTAATCATCTACTTATTGTTGCAACGACGCTTGCCATTGCTCTGCTTCCGGCTGGATCCCTGGCCGTTTTGGGGAAGGAGGGACTTCCTCATGTCAACGATCCGCCAGTACATGTCGTAGCTCGTGTACGCCTCCTTGGCCGCGTACACGACGTGAGCTTTGTCGAGTTTCTCCATCCAGGTCGAGTGCCAGGCACGCTTGTCCTTGTTGCATGAATCCTTCATGTCTCTGTAGTAGGGGTCGATGATGGCCTCGGCGAGGTGAACCAGTGAGTCCTTCTCATGCTCCTTGCTGCCCCAGATCTTGTATTGGCCCTGGATGTCGACAAGATTGTGGCAGGCGATGCCCGAACTCTCGAGCGCCTTTACATCATTGGTGATGTCCACCGTAGCGAACATGTAGTGGGGGCTGTTGACAAACCTGGCGAAACGCTCGCAAGGCCTTGTGGCCAGGCAGTAGTGGTAGACGAGGATGTGGTGGCGCACGCACATCTGGGCGACGACGACCTTGGGATGAGACCCGGCACGAGCGCGGGTGTACTCGAGGTCGAACCCGACCACCTTGTACTTTTCCTCGGCAAGCAACAGCTCCATGATGTGGATGGAGTGGTGCGCCCAGACCAGGTCGTTGGTGTACACCACCGAGAGGTCCATGAACCTTCTGTGGGAGTCCACCACGACACGCATGGTGAACTGCTGCTCGTCGTCGGCAGCCGCTCGGAGCGCCATTGGAGCCGCACAGGATACCCTCTAAGAATTTCTCGTGGTGGGTTATCTTCTTGCAATGGTGAGGCGTGATCGAAAGGTTGAAGAGACACAAGGGTAGGTTAAATGGCCGCTGTAATAAATGGGGGCCGCCGGCCTGTAATCGTCACGTCTTGTCACGGCGTTCATAGCGGAGGATTCCAGAATCCAGTGCAAGCTTCCCGCCCGGTTAGTTTGGCCACGCGTCGGCTAGAAGAGGGACAAATCATGGGCGTTTATTGGCAGAAAGCTTTGTAAAAACGAAGTGTGTGGAATGACTTCGGTCATAAGTTTACCCTTGGGTGATGAGGTCAAAGTTACACAGAAGGGTGATGATGGACACTCGAGTGTGATAATTAATTCTGCGTTCTACAGTGCACACGATGGAAGAAACCAACTGTGTGCAATAATGTCGAAGAACGTAGTCGAGTTAGCTATACAGATCGTGTGCTGTGAGATCGACGAGGTAAACTGATTCGAGAATGGTTAATAAAATCTAAGACCATTGCATATTAAGGTCAAAATAGTGCTAGCAATATACGAGTCTCATACGATGCCATTTCAATGATTGTACCACAAAAGCTCAAAATGTTACAAGGTTCAAATCCCAGAGTTATGTGGCTCAAATTCAAAGATTACAAGGTTCAAACTGATATTAGAAATGAAATTCAGCTCATCAGCAGCAAACGCTCGCGCTGATGCGCTGAACATGGATATCAGAGAGGTTCAAACTAATATCACCGCTTCTAAGTCTGGCTTCGAAACCTCACAATTTTTGCAAAGGGGTCAGCCACTGAGAAGTCATGTATGGGGTTGACCTGATGACTTCCGATTACTCTGTCATCTGAAGTTCCAAAATGAAATTCAGCATTTTTGGAGCCTACTCCATTCTGCCGCAGGCGCCGGCGCTGACCAACAGACCATTCATTTTTGCGAAATAAATGTAGGGCAAACCTCATTTCCTTCAGCACACTTGCTTTGAGAACAAAGAACCTGGCGAATATAATCTTCGGTAAGGTCCCTCGGTAGGAGTTCAAAGTAATTTCTGAGAGATGCAGATCTAGGCATTCGACATGATTGTTATATTGTATCACATTATCCACCACTCGGCCTAATCTTATCTGCAAAAGAAGAAAATGTGTTAGTGCCTACATGCAGTTTTGAACATTACTACAGGACTAGCTATTTGGTTTGCAGGATTTGTAAAATGCACTAACATGCCATCTTCGATCTGACATGATTAACATTGGCATTTGATTACATTCTAGAAAAATGTAGCCTTCTTCACAAGAGGTTGGAGTGGATGAAAAGTTCCCTAAGAAAACTAGTACAGATGAATCCAAAGGAGAAATGCTTATTGATTGTAACCATATGGATCAAGCAACCAATATGGGGGGCATGTATGTACTGAAATCCTCCAAAAGAACCTTCAAAAACCGTAGTACATTGTCATTGTAAACTTGGAAAAAGGTGTCACAAATTGAACTCCCTTATGGTTAACATTTAACAGGAAAGGAACATCACCTCGATATATAGCTTCTCCAGGCACGGAAAGCATCTCAGGAAACTGACAACTTGCTCCAGGTCGGGCTCGATAGATTCTAGTGCCAAGACCTTCACTGTGCGCAGTTTTGGGGTCAAGCTTGTTGGAATCATTTTCTGAATGACAGACGAACAAACATCTTCAAAATTAGAAATAATGTTAATTTGTACAAGGAGAGGTAGAAGGCGGCCGTTGTACCTGAACTGGTGTGGATCCAATAACAAGTTCGGAGTATTTGTCAGACGAGTAGCCCACCACTGTCAATTTCGGCGCAGAAATGACATTGATTCTTGTTGGACCTTCTTGATCAACTACAAGTAATCTCTCAAGTGCAGGTGTGTCCTGGATGACCATACCGTGGTCCACCTTTTGTGATGTCTTCCTGCCGCACCAGTAATACACATAAATAGTCCGGAGAGTCATGGAGGTGATGTGGAAGGTACTCAACCCATTGATCGCCTGAAGACAAAGGTACGCGAGTGCAGTACAGCCATGGAGCAGGCGCTCCATGTCACCCTTTGAGAGGCAGACGGCGACGAGCTCGACATGCTTCAGTCATGGTAGAATAATAGCGGGTGCGTCATTAAGGGGCGGGAAATGGCAGTTCTTGAACTTGGCGACGTGCAGCATGGGCGCGAGGCGGAGTGCGGACGTTGGCAACGACCGCATATGCCCGTCATCAAAAGTGAGCTCCTCGAGCTGATTTAGGGCGGGGGATCGGAACCAGTCGTCAAGCTTGGCTCGGTCCTTGTCGTTGGAACAGAACTTGCCCATTCTAAGGCCTTTGGTTGGGCCAAGGTGACTGCTGAGGATCTTGGAGAACGCATCCAAGCTTTTGCGATAGCCATGGCAGAGCTCGTGGGTGTCGATGAGGTCGAGAGGGCTGGAGTTCCATAGGGGGCGCCACCGTCGGGAAAGGAGCGTTGTCCGCGCCCATATTTGATTGGGATCAGGGAGATGATGACTCTCAACATATCATCGGGGAGGCTGCTGATTAAGTCTAGGCCGGCTGGAGTCGCTTGCGGTTCTAGCTCGCCCCGCCTCTGCTTGTTGGCAGCCCCATTCTCCACCTCCGGAGTCTCCTTGCCAGCGGCGCTTTCTGATAGAAATGGGAGTACAGGGAATATTTAGTTAAAACAGGGCAATAGAAAAGTGTATTGGTAACTAGAAGTTATTAGGTAGGAATATAGTAAGATAAGGGAATAACAATTGGTTGCTTAAATACTACACAATTCATTTGACATTGCTGGGTAAGTCAACATATGCAGATAGTTGAAAAGAAAACTTACTTCGAACAAAGTCTGGATGGATGATTTTGTCGGGGAAGTTAGCATATATCTCATGACCAGGCCCTTCTATCTGCAGTGCAATTTTAGTGCCAGCTTTCAGTACATAAAACTTTGCAATTTCATTCCAAAAGCCAGTGCCAAAATAAGAGTCACCACGTTCATCAAGTCTTACAGTAGCAACGATTGTAAATCCATCGTTTGTGCGCAGTATGACATTCGTGGAGCCTTGATGTATGTAAAGGGAAAATTTGTGCACTACATAATTTGTTGCATAGCGAGGGATGTCCTGCAGAAAATGGTAGGGTTGTTAAAGAAAATATGGTAACATGCAAATATGGGCCCAAATTGAAAGAACTGTATAGCAGTTGAAATCGAAGGACAAAAGTCTATAATTAAACAGATAGGGTAAACATGATGTCATGGAAATATGAGAGTAATCGAAAGAACAATACATCATTAATTTTCCAAATGTAGCAATATTTAGAATATGTTCAGGAAATTAGGCCATGCCAACCGATTTAGGGTTAGATTGAACATACCGCGCGCATCCTCAAGTTATCTGGTACGATGAGATGGAATCTCTGGCGGCGGGGTCGCCAAGTCCTGAAGTATCGGCGCACTGTACATTCTATGAATGAAATAAAACCCTCAAATCAGCTCGAATAAAAATGAATTCACGGCGTTTCCACCGGGTGATTAAAGGAGGCGGATGAACTGGGATAAGAGATGAGATAATATCTCGCTAAATTAGTTATCTTGTCGTCCATGAGAAAGAACCCTCAGTACAGCTGATTCCCCAACCGAGCGGAGCTGGGTCGACCGCGAGCAGCGTCGAGAAAGTCGATGGCGATAGGCGGCGGCAAGCGGAAGTGGCGAAATGCGGTGGGCTTTGCCGGCAGCCTGGCAGCGGCGGCAGGCGTCGAGCTAAGTGTTTCCCGCCGCGATAGGCGGTGCCATGGCATAGACGCGGAGGAGCTTGTGCAGGTGTGAATGGGGAATGTACCGGAAGGGCCGAGGTGGGTGGCGGGCGGGGTGAGGGTTTTTGTGACGTGGGGATGGTGAGGGTTTTCTTTTTTCTTTTTTGAATTGGGTGGTGAGGGTTTTCTGTCTCACAAAGAATTTTGGGGGCGACGGTTTGCTAGAGCGAACCGTGTGTGATTGACGCAGCAGGCAAAATGATAGTCATTGCACACGGTTCCAATTTTGGGAACCGTGTGTGATTGACGTACTACGTCCGTCCTGGTTTATTGGTCCCCCGTTGTAGTTTTTACCAAAATTTGGCGAAATATTTAACATACTCAGACATAGATGATAAGCGTACACGTAAATAAGCATAGTTCAACCATAAGTACATAGTTCAACCGTCATTAAGCATACTCAAGCGTACATAGTTTGATCCATCCCACATCTCATCTCACATGCGGCCGACACGATCTTGAAGCTTCTCCAAGTACTCGGCGTACGCGTCGTGCACCACCCTGCGAGAATACTTCTGCTTGAAGGAGCCAACGGCCCGTCCTCTTGCATGCGGAAGAACAGCTAGGTATGCGTCATGAATCTTGTGGTTGCAAAATGGGCATCCATAGCCGTCGTTCGAGGTCCTAATACGCCTATTATGCATTCCCGCATAAAGCTCCCTCAGGATTCGCCTCTTGTACCTCCTCTGGGCATCTTCATCCTCGTTGTCCACACCGTCAGACAGCACCTATACATATAGTAAAATAAATTTGGCATCAAATCACTGATTACATGTCGTGAAGTAGGATTAGGAATTTATGGCTATTTATTTATACATATTCAGAGATTATGGTTCGATTTTAAGCACGGTCGTCTATGTACAGACCAATCTTGAAGAAAATAATGGCACAAACATATGTAGGTCATTCAAAATCAATTGTCAAGTCCTGGCTAGGAATTATTAGCACGAACACTAACCCTAGTCGGATTACTAGCAGAAATCATTTGCACAGATGAAACAACTAATCACTTATCACCTGTACCATTCAAACAATCAATACACTACACGAATCTAACGAAACTTACTTAGATTTCATGGATTGGGAGAACATAACCACGGGATTTCTATTCCAAAAAGGGGGAGGCATGAGTAACCAGAGAAACCCTATGATCTATTTGACACATAAATAGGTATAGATGACTAACCAGCTGTCCTCGTCATCGGAGTCGTCGATAGAGTGGTCGTCGGAGTCATCGCCGGAGTGGTCGTCGGAGTCGGTGTGGAACTCCGCCTCCGGCTGTGGAAGCTCGACGTCGTCGACGACATCACAGTGCAGCGATAACTCGCCGGCGGTGACGGCAACCTCTGTCTCCATCTCCATGTCGTGCTCCGGTGCTTTAGCAGCCCCAGCGTCACCCCTCCCTCCGATGGGGCGCTTCAGTGGCACCTCATACACTGACGGCTTTGAGGACTGAGAGCGGCGTCAAGGTTGCAAGCGAAGAGAGAGGATTGTGTGTGCGTAGCGATGATGGGGGGTGCGGCCGCTCGGGCACACCATTAATATGGAGTAGTGGGAGTCATGGGAGAGAGGCGGGCGGCGTTCAAACCGATGGCTCGCCTCCCGGTGAGCCTGCGCACCGGACTGCTGGCATGCCTGCCAAAGTTTCACACAGCTACTCGCATGCCTCCCGATGACACTGCGCAGCGAGCATGCCTCCATCAATTCACACACCTGCACGCACGCCTCCCCGTCTGCCTGCGCGGCGGACTGCTCGCATGCGTCCCATCAACTCACGCCTGCTCGCACGCCACACGGGTCGCGCGGTGGCTCGTATATTGGTTTTCTATTTGGATGATTAATGCTGCCGCTTTTTTGCTTAACCGAAGCATGGCACGTATCCATTGTTGGTCTAACACTCACGGTTCGAATAAATAATCCGTTTGGGATATTGGTTCCCAATAAGTAATAATCTCCCGTCTGTAATTATATAAAGATTACATCAAAACTCGTCTCAAATTTGACAAAAAAAAGTATAGTGCCACTTTGTATTGGTGTCCATATGACAACACGATAAGTTTCATGAACTTCAAATAAGTTTTGGATGTACTTGAATTTACAAAATCAAGATTCTCAGTGTTTGAAATTTGTTGCACGGGGAGTAAACATGCACCCAGTGAGACACATGTGTTTTTGCAATCCATTTAGGTGCACTGTCACGTGTGCATGTAGCTCAAATTTGATTTTTGCACATTATACCCATAGAAAATCAATCAATCAATGTACTAAAATGTCTTAATGATCTCTGTGAATTTTTTGAAATTAAAACGTCCCTCCTTTGGTAACATGTATGTTTGTCGCGGGATAATTAATTTAACATGCATCGTAGTTGCGGTGGATTCGCGGTGTGTGTGTGGGTGTGTGCGTCTGGGGGTGGCGGGTGGCTCGCAGTACACTACGAGTTGTGAGCCACCGTGTGGGTTGGCCGTTTTGTTTGGCAGGCTGGTGCCACATCAGAGTCATGAAATCATTTTTAAAACATTACACAACCCTTTCATACATAAATATTTTGGCCACATGCAGTCGATGGTTGTCTTACACGACACTCGATACTCGCGTGTGACGCTTTCTGTGGGCCCGCGAGGTCGTCGTCCATCACTTTGACGAACAATCGGCAGTGAGGTTAATTTGACCAGCAAGGTATAATCTTTTTTGTTTGTGTTATGGTGGTATATAGTACGCGTCGAAGAGGTGGGAGGGGACTAGCATATATACTATATGTATGCGTCCGTGAACAACTACACCTCACTCAGTGTCGGGACTTTTTGGTTACCGAGGCACGTGCCACATCAAAATTGTGAAATTGGTTATTCAAACATCACACAACACCTTTTTGGGCCACATGCATATATATATCCTAGCTAGGACACTCACGTGTGAAGCTTCCATCTATGGGCCCACGAGGCCATCGTCGATGCATGCATGCATGCATCACTTTGACCTACATCGGGAGAGGTTAATTAATTTCACCATCGATGAGGATTCTTTTGGGTTGTACATATATTACGGCAGGAGCATATAGTATGCGGTGAAGAGGGGGGAAGGGGACCATCATATGTAGTATGCTTGATATGAACCTCGCTCTGTGTGGGTGCATGGTTTACGGTTTTTGAGGCATGTGGCACATCAAAGTTGTGCATTTTGGGTATTCAACATATATATGTTTGGCCCACATGCAAAGCGGTGGTGGTTGTCCTCTCGCACCCACTTAAGCGGTTATCAACGATATCGATGCTTTCCATCTGTGGGCCCGCTTGGTCCACACTTATTTTTGCCTAACAACAAGAGAGGTTAATTTGACTTAGGAGGGGATTATTATTTTTGCTTTGGGATGATATGCATGATGCACTTTGAGCACACACATATGCATGTGTACGCATGAATCCCTCCCATCGAGTCGAAGTGGCTAGTACAACGACACCATCATGAATCGATCTCGCTCTGTGTGGGGAGCTAGTGTATGATTTTTGACACACGCGCCAGATCAATGTTGTGTATTCAAACATGCATGCACGCATCACCTCCATACATATGCATGTAGTGGTTGCCTTCGAACGATACACTCCCTCATGAGGTTATCGGCGACAAGCCTATATATTCGTGGGCCCGCGTGGACATCCATGATCACCTTGACCAACAACAAGATAGGTTACCATGGCGGATTCTTCATTTGGTTAGTGTTATCGTAGTATACGTCATGGTGAGATTCAGACCTAATTAAGTTTGAGCGCATATACTATGCACGCATGCATGCATATATGAATCCCCGTCGTTGGCTTGAAGTGTGGTGTAACATACATATGCATCGTCAACCTAACCCTCACTCAGTGTGGGGATTTCTAGTTCGAAATCACAGTGCCACATCAAAGTTGTTCATTGTTACTCAAAAACACACCTCTCCATACATATGTTTGGGCCACACGCATGCAGTGGTTGTCTTCAGGGACTAGCTACTTGCGTGATTATTGGCGAGCTAGCCCATCTCCGGGGTCGCATGGACGGACATCACTTTGACCAACAACAAGAGAGAGGTTGTACGACCAAGGTGGATTATTCTTGGTCCGTTTTACGATCCATCTTGGTGAGATATATGCCTCTCTGGCCCGCAGACTGAAAGTGTGTGGGGGGGGGTTGCTACATCGCACTTTGCTAGGTGAACCTCGGTTGAGGGGCATGCATTCATAGCTTAATTAGGATTCCCTTCATGGCGACATGAGGGGGTGGGGGCTGCTAACTACTTCGCACTTTGCTAGGTGAACCTCGGTTGGGGGGGAGGGGGCATGCTCATAGCTTAGGATTCCCTTCGTGCCGACACGAGGGGGGGGCTGCTAGCTACTTCGCACTTTGCTAGGTGAACCTCGGTTGGGGGGGCATGTGCATTCATAGCTTAGGATTCCCATCATGCCAACACGAGGGAGGGGTGGCTGCAAGCTACTTCGCAATTTGCTAGGGTGAACCTCGGTTGGGGGGGCATGCATTCATAGCTTAGCTAGGATTCCCTTCATGACGACACGAGGGAGGGGGGCTGCTAACTACTTCGCACTTTGCTAGGTGAACCTCGGTTGGGGGCCATGCATTCATAGCTTAGGAATCCCTTCATGCTGACACGAGGGAGGGGGCTGCTAGCTCTACTTCACACTTTGCTAGGTGAACCTCGGTTGGGGGGCATGCATTAATAACTTAGGATTCCCTTCGTGCCGACACGAGGGAGGGGGGCTGCTAGCTACTTCGCACTTTGCTACGGTGAACCTCGGTTGGGGGGGCATGCATTCATATATAGCTTAGGATTCCCTTCATGCCGACATGAGGGAGGAGGGGGGCTGCTAGCTACTTCGCACTTTGCTAGGTGAACCTCGGTTGAGGGGGAGGGGCATGCATTCATATATAGCTTAGGATTCCCTTTGTGCCGACACGAGGGAGGAGGGGGCTGCTAGCTACTTCGCACTTTGCTAGGTGAACCTCGGTTGAGGCGGAGGGGGCATGCATTCATAGCTTAGGATTCCCTTCGTGCCGACACGAGAGGGTGGGAGCAAGCAATACCGTGCGCTTTGCGAGAGAGGTGCCACATCGAAGTTGCATGCAAGTGTGTTCGTGTCCTGACCCTCTCCCGCGTCATTTTTCGCCAAATTTATGAACATTAGATAAGTCGGATGACGCAACAGACACGGTTCACTCAAACTAACTGTGTCCCACACCGGTGCACCTGTCACGCACACATCCGCACAGTACATTGGGCTCCACGAGGCTCCCCCTCTCAAAAATATCTGCCCGCTTCGAGGGTTTTTCTGTTTCATAACACACGGTTGTTATCTCCGGACCGTGTGCGATGTTTCTTGTTCCCAATCCCGCCTGCATCGAAAATATCTGCCTGCCTCGAGGGTTTTTCTTTTTCATAACACACGGTTGTTATCTCCAGACCGTGTGCGATGCACTATCATCAAAATTTTCAATAGCCCGGCATGTCACTCCCGCGTAGTAAAATTTTCAGTACCCGCGTCATTTCCTCAAACACCCCCCCCCTCCACACACACACACACACCAAAACCTCCTCGGGCGTGCGCGCGCGCGCACACACACACACCCTCCCTTGCTTGAAACCCTAGCAAACTCTCCGCTGCCGCTGCCGCCGCCGCCGCAAGGCCTCCATTGTCAACATCTGCCGGTTTGCCCGTGCAGCTTACCCACCGATCTCCATACCCAGGCCGCCCTGAGTTTCTTAGATAACGCCTGCCAAACGCCCCCTTTCCCACAGATCCACATCCCCATCCCCATCCCCCACTACAGAGCATCGCAGCCTAAGCCCGGCTACGCTTCCCGTGGAGCTCGAGGAGCGACTGGCCCAAAAGAGGTGTATAGCGGTCTCTTCGCCCGACGTCGCCGAGGAAGCTGACGACCATTACTAGCGGCAGGCACTCAAGCAGCGGGCTAGAGTATGCGGGCATGTCTCGTCCGCCGGCTATGACATCGAGGTCATCGACAGCGACGCCCTAAGGCGGGCTATGTCACAGGTTAAGTGGCCCACCCCTAACCCCTCGCGTTCAACCACCGTCGATCTCATCCATGGCCCCGCCGTTGATCTCCTCTAGCTCACTGTCAACAATTTGCCATTCTACATCGCCATCGAGCCCCTTTTGTCATTTCTGAAGGACACGTTCTGCGACACTGGCTTGGGATCCACAGCTTCCAAGTCTGACCTCATCGACGGCGACCATGAGGAGGGCACCCTCTCCGGCTCTTCCAAGGGGAAAGATCCCATATGCTCTTCCAAGGGGAAAGCGCCCGTCTGCGACATCAGGGAGGGCACCCTACAGCCGTGCTCTTCCAAGGGGAAGGACCCCATCTGCGACAACATGGAGCGCATCCAGGGTCCGTGCTCTTCCCACGGGACCGAGCCCATCTGTGACAAGTGAGGAAACCCATGATTTGTTTATTTCAGTTGTTCACAATGTGATGCTCTATATGTGCAATTATTTACTGTGCAGTACATTTCATCAATCCAGTTTTAAACATACCGATAGGAATGCAATATTTGCTTGCTGTTAAGCCTGTTATAGCTAGCATATGCCTCTTTTAAAGTTTTTTGATTGTTCGGTTGTTTGTAGTTAGCATATGTTCAGTTTGAAATGCTATCTTTGGTTGTTCGTAGTATGCCTTGTTTATTCCAGTTATTCACAACGTGATGGTCTATATGTGCAAGTATGAACTGTGCAGTTCAATTTCATCAGTACCAGTTTCAACAATACCACTATGAATGACTACATTTGGTTGCTAGATCTTGTAGTTAACATGCCTTTCCATTTTTATTTAACCATAATCAGTGTACTTAGACTGGCACAATACCAGTTTGAATGACCATGTTTGCTTGTTGTTAAATGTTAGGCCTGTTGCAGTTAGCACACCTTTCCACTTGTTTTGCTTTACTAGCGTACTTAAACCTGCACACTGAAGCTATCTTTTGGAGATTATTTTGTCTGCCATGTGTAATTTTTGTCGGAGTAATGGGCCACGGGTAGCCTAACCCGAGCCCCCAAACGTTTCAAGACATCGGGACCGGCTGCACCCTCAAGACGTCAAGATGGATCCCTGCCTTCTGACGGCCGGTTGGCCGAACAACCGACTGTCAGAAGGCGGCCGAGGTCTAGAAGACGGCATCACAACAGGCCGACTCCTAGTGGGCGGCCTCCAGAGAGGCCGGCCCCTAGCAGTCAGCCCGTGGCGCCCTCAAAGTCTGCGCCCTCATCAAGGAGACAAGACAGGGTATGGCTACAGCGTAGCCCATCCCCCCGAATCCAGGGCCGGGCGTGGCCACAGTGCCCTATACAGGCGGAGATCTCCGCACGACGCGGCACTGTTGCCTCTCCCCCCTAAACGTCACTCCTGACAGGTGGAGCCCTGTTCCCACGACGGCCTATCGGTACGGCTTGCAGGCGGCGGGCCCTACCAGGTAGTGAGAGCCCTGAAGACGGAGGAAGCCAGGGCAGCCGGACCTGAGGGAAGCTGGCTTCTAGCAGGCGGCTTATCCCTCCCTCGGGCCCCGTGCGCCATCAACCAGATGAGACGCGGTGTGGCTACAGTAATCGCCCGCCAGGCGGCGGGACTGTAGCCACGCTCCCCCGACCAAGCCTGCGTCATTAGCATCACGGCTACAGTGATCAGCAGCCGGCAAGACCCGCGAGCGGCGGGAGCGGCCTGTCGGCTCCGTACCAGACCAGTCGGCGGGGTCCACCAGGCGGCGGGCCCCAGCAGCCGGCGGAGAAGCCGGCGGCCAGAGACACTGACAGCCGGGTCCTACACCCGGCAGATTACCAATGTACCCCTGGGGGGTAGGCCTATATAAACCCCCAGGGCACCCATGCAAAGGGTTCCAACCTGTTAGAACTAGACTCATACCTAGAGGAGGAGAGAGTGTGCCTGCCTTCTTCCACCTCTAGCAAACAGCTCAAGGAGCACCATTGTACCACTAGTGCCTTAGTGATCATGCGGAGACCCCGCAGAGCAGGACTAGGGGTGTTATCTCCACGGAGAGCCCCGAACCTGGGTAAAGTTTGCCGGCGTACGTGTCTACGCCTCATCCCGCTTCCAGGCACCGGAGACGTTCTACTCGCTCCCACCATGATAAGCCATCCTTTAGCATATGTCGCACCCAACCCCCGACATTTGGCGCCCACCGTGGGGCGAGGTGCACCGTCTCCCAGAGACCTGCTCTGGACGGGAACCTTGTTCCTTCCTGGCGAGCGCAGCCAGCCCGGCACGCCAGACGGCGTCTGCACCGACGCGCTGCGCGGCGCGGAGGTCGCCTGCGCGGCGAGCTGCCTCGCCGATCTTGTTGGCGAGATTTGCCTCTCCGATGAGCCCACGTCTGATACGGGCACCAATGGCCCTGAGAGTCGCCTCATGAGCCTCCTCGATCAGCTCCACGTCGCCAGCGAGCCTGCTGCTGACTTGGAGTCGGTTGGCTCCACCGACCCGATGTTGGTCGACTCCGACACGGCGTCGCTCGACGCGTTCCCCTCCAACGTGGTGGTCTACGATGAGCCGCTTCCTCGCGCGGACAGCGGCGGCAGCACCGTCACGGAGGTGCTCGTCATCAGCCACGGCGAGCACTCTGGCGGAGGTCGCCAGGACCTGTTGCAGGTGGCAATGCAAGACCTGGCTGCGCCTATCTCGGAAGACACCGATGCCGAGACGCTGGAAGCGCGTCGCGTCCAGCTCGTCGAGAGTGCCAACCGGCTGGCCACCATGAGATGCCTTTCGGAGGCCTACCAGCGGGAAATGGACCGTGCCGTCGGCGGCACGCCGGCTCCTGGTGGGCCTAGCCGTATTGGCTTGATCCGGCAGCGTGGCGCGACCATCGCCAGCATGTTCGGGACAGATCGTCCCATCTACGCCACGCCTGCGGAGAACATACGAGCTGCCCAGGCGGCAGCAGACGAGTTAGACAAACTCAAGGGCGACGAGCATCGCCACATGATGGAGCGAGTTCAGCAGCTCCTCGACGCGGCTGCTGAGCAGCAAGATGCCGGGTGCCGGACTGAAGCGCCCAACCGGCGAAACAACGATCCGCCTCCTCGACGAGATCAAGGCGCGACATCCCGGACGCCGACTGGTGGCGTCCGCGACAGAAGAGACAAGGAGCCGGCTGCCAGCCGCAGCCGGACTCACATCACCATCGAGCACGACCAAGACGGTCGCCCAGGAGCAGTACGGCGGCGAGACGACTGTCCGCCTCCTCCTTCCCGCAGGGAGAGGCGTGTTTCCCCGCCGCCTGTTGATCACCCATCACTCGGCGACCGCCTTGGCCGCCGAGAAGGAATCGGAGAAAACGATGCCCGCCACCGGATCGATCGCCTCAATCGATCCCTGGCGCTAGAAGAGGAAGATGAGCTGGGTCCGCCTTGTTTTGGCCCCCGCATCCGAGATGAGCCCTTCCCCAAAGGATTCACCCTCCCGAGAGACACACCCAAGTACACCGGCTCCGTGAAGCCGGAGGACTGGCTCGTCGACTACTCCACAGCCGTCAGCATCGCCAACGGCAACAAGCGCGTTGCCGTGAAGTACGTCCCGCTCATGCTCCAGGGCACGGCCCGGACGTGGTTGAACAGCCTGAAGCCCCGCAGCATCAACAGCTGGGTTGATTTCACCGAAGCATTCATCCGCAACTTCACCAGCACGTACAAGCGGCCGCCCAAGCCCCGCCAACTCTCCTTATGCGTCCAAGGCCCCAACGAGTCGACTCAAGACTATCTTACGCGCTGGGCCGAGTTGCGCAACTCATGCGAGGGTGTGCACGAGGTGCAGGCCATCGAGTACTTCACTGCCGGGTGCCGAGAGGGCACCCCTCCTCAAGCACAAGCTTCTCTGCGACGAGCCGGCGACCCTCGACGAACTGCTAATCACAGCAGACAAGTACGCCACGGCCGACTCCTCCATGAAGGCGGAGATTCAAGTCAATGTGTCGGGCAAGGTGGCCCCTCAAGCTCCTCGGACCCCGGCTAGTGACTCCAATCGGTGACAGCAACCGAACGACAACAAGCGCAAGGCCATGCAGCCGGCTTCCACGAGCCGGCAGGTGGCGACAGTTGAAGATCAGCAGCCAGAAGGGCCGCCTCCTCCCAAGCGCCAGAAGGGCGGCAAGCCCAACTGGCTGCCCGCTTTCTCGTACGAGCAGACTCTTGATGCACCTTGCAAGTTCCATAGCGGTGCGAAGCCGTCCAATCACACTACTCAGAAGTGCCACTGGCTCACCAGGATCGCCAAGGGCGACGGACTCCAGTCTCCTCGGCCAGCCGGCCCGCCGCCTCCTCCTCCTCAGCAGCCGGCGGCCCGGCCAGTCGGTGCCATACAAGATGATTATCCCGAGGAGCATGGGGCCTACGTCGTGTTCACCAGCGTGGCCGACGACAGGCGCAGCAGACGGCAGCAGCAACTAGAAGTGAATGCAGTAGCATCAGAGACCCCCGAGTTCATGCGTTGGTCAGAGAAGCCCATCAGCTGGAGCAGAGCTGACCACCCGGAGGTGATGCCAAATCCCGGCTCTTATGCCTTGGTGTTGGATGCCACGTTTGCCACAGAGAGGCGAGCTGCTCGCTTCTCCCGAGTCCTGATAGATGGCGGCAGCAGCATCAACATTCTGTACAAAGATACCATGGAGAAGTTGGGGATCAAGCAGAGACATCTTCAGCCCAGCCGGACTGTTTTTTATGGCATAGTTCCTGGCCTTTCCTGCTCACCAATCGGCAAGACTCAGATAGATGTCCTCTTCGGGGACAAAAGTCATTTCCGCCGAGAGCCAGTCTGGTTGAAGTGGTGGACCTTGAGAGCCCTTATCATGCATTACTTGGCCGGCCTGCCCTGGCCAAGTTCATGGCGGTTCCCCACTATGCTTACCTAAAGATGAAGATGCCGAGCTCCAAGGGGATCCTGACCATAGCAGGAGACTACAAGAAGTCGTCTGCCTGCGCTGCAGAGAGCAGTCGGTTGGCCGAGTCCCTCGTGATCGCAGCGGAGAAGCGGCTCCTTGACCGGGTTGTGGCAATGGCGGGCAAGCAGCCGAAAATGTCACCCAACCCCAAGGAGTCGGAAGCCGAGGGCTCGTTCAAGCCGGCCAAAGAAACAAAGAAGATACCCTTGGACCCGGAGCACCCGGAGAGGTACGCTGTCATAGGTGCAAACCTTGACAGTAAATAGGAAGGCGAGCTCGTCGATTTCCTCCGTGAGAATCGGGACATCTTCGCATGGTCCCCCAAGGACATGCCGGGTGTTCCGACGGATTTCGCCGAGCACAAGCTACACGTCCGACCGGATGCCAAGACAGTCCGGCAGCCCTAGCGCCGCCTATCAGAAGAGAAAAGAAGAGTTGTTGGAGAAGAGATAGCCCGGCTTCTGGCAGCCGGCTTCATCATGGAGGTGTTCTTTCCAGAGTGGTTAGCCAACCCGGTCCTAGTGCTGAAGAAGAACAAGCAGTGGCGCATGTGTATTGATTATACCAGCCTCAACAAAGCATGCCCCAAAGACCCATTTGCTCTACCAAGAATCGACCAAGTGATTGACTCTACAGCCGGATGCGAGCTATTGAGTTTTTTGGATGCATACTCCGGGTATCACCAGATCAAGCTGAACCCGGCCGACAGGCTGAAGACCGCCTTCATCACGCCATTCGGAGCCTTCTGTTACCTGACCATGACGTTCGGCTTGAGAAACGCCGGCGCCACGTTTCAACGATGCATGCAGAAGTGTCTCCTCAAGCAACTCGGCAGAAACGCCCATGTCTATGTGGACGATGTGGTGGTGAAGACGGAGAAGCGTGGGAACGCTACTAGAAGATCTCAAGGAGACCTTTGAGAATTTGCGCCGATTTCAGATCAAGCTCAACCCGGAGAAATGCGTCTTTGGAGTACCAGCCGGCCAGCTTCTTGGCTTCTTGGTCTCAGAACGCGGCATAGAGTGCAACCCTGTGAAGATCAAGGCCATCGAGAGGATGGAGGTGCCCACCCGACTGCTGGACGTGCAAAAATTCACCGGCTGCTTGGCATCCATCAGTCGTTTCATCAGTCGGCTGGGCGAGAAGGCTCTTCCCCTGTATCAGCTCATGAAGAAGACCACTTTTTTCGAGTGGAACGACAAGGCGGATGAAGCTTTTCTCCAGCTCAAGAAAATGTTGACCACTCCGCCTGTCCTGGCGGCCCCGACTCCTAAGGAGCCCATGCTCCTCTACATCGCCGCTACCAGCCGGGTGGTCAGCACAGTCATAGTGGTGGAACGCAAGGAAGAAGGCAAAGCCCTACCAGTCCAAAGGCCGGTGTATTACCTGAGCGAAGTACTATCCGCTTCCAAGCAGAACTATCCCCACTACCAGAAGATGTGTTATGGCGTGCACTTTGCTGCCAAGAAGCTGAAGCCATACTTCCAAGAGCACCCAATCACTGTGGTCTGCACAGCTCCGCTTGCCGAGATCATTGGAAGCCGAGATGCCTCGGGCCGAGTGGCCAAATGGGCCATAGATTTGGCCCCCTACACCATCTACTACCAGCCTCGCACCGCCATCAAGTCACAAGCACTGGCCGACTTCCTCGTCGACTGGGCCGAGACCCAGTACCTGCCGCCAGCGCCAGATTCCACCCATTGGCGGATGCATTTTGATGGTTCAAAGATGCGCACCGGTTTGGGAGCCGGCATCGTCCTCACCTCTCCCAAAGGCGACAAGCTCAGATATGTGCTGCAAATTCACTTTGCCGCCTCCAACAACGTAGCCGAATACGAAGCGCTCATACACGGGCTCCGGCTTGCCAAGGAACTCGGCATTCGCCGAATCCTGTGCTATGGAGACTCCGAATTGGTGGTCCAGCAGTCATCGGGCGACTGGGACGCCAAGGATGCAAATATGGCCAGCTACCGCTTCCTCGTACAGCAACTCAGTGGATACTTTGAAGGGTGTGAGTTCCTCCACGTGCCAAGAAATGACAATGAGCAAGCCGACGCCTTGGCACGAATTGGCTCCACCCGGCAAGCAATACCAGCCGGCGTCACCCTGCAATGCCTCCTCAAGCCGTCTGTTAAACCATCGCCAGAGTCGGATACCATCTTTGTGCCGGCTCCTCCTGAAGCAGTCGGATCCGACTTGAGAGCCCCAGCAGCCGGCATGGGAACTTCGGCAGGCGGCCCGGGGACTGCAACAGTCACACCTGGCCCTAGGACCTCAGAGCCCGACCCGGGGACTGGAGCAGTCGGCCCGGGGACTTCATCAATTCAGCAAGCGGCGGCTGACTCCAACCAACCGCCTCCCAGCCCAACCACCCTCGTGCAAGTAGCAGTCCTAGCAGTCGAAGAAGTTGCAGCACCTTCCTGGGCTCAGCCCATCATCAATTTTCTGGTGAAAAAAGAGTTGCCGACTGACGAGATCTCGGCCCGACAAGTGCAACGCCGGGCAGCAACATACACCATCGTCAACAGAGAACTTGTGAGGCGCAGCGTCACTGGTGTTTACCAGCGCTGCGTGGAGCCAGAGCAAGGTCAAGCAATCCTCAAAGATATGCATCAAGGCGAGTGTGGTCACCACGCGGCTTCAAGAGCACTTGTTGCCAAAGCTTTCCGCCACGGTTTTTTCTGGCCGACTGCTCTAGAAGATGCCAAAGACTTGGTCCAGAAGTGCAAAGGGTGCCAGAAATTCTGCTCCAAACCTCATCAGCCGGCTTCTGCACTCAAGACTATCCCCATTGCCTGGCCCTTTGCTGTCTGGGGCCTGGACATGGTGGGACCATTCAAAACAGCACGAGGTGGCATGACTCATCTGCTTGTCGCGGTGGACAAGTTCACCAAGTGGATTGAAGCAAAACCAATCAAGAAATTGAATGGTCCGACTGCTGTGACTTTCATCTCCGACATCACCATCCGGTATGGCATACCACACAGCATCATCACCGACAATGGCACAAACTTCGCCAAAGGCGCCTTGGCCCGTTTCTGCTCGACGCAGGGCATCCGACTGGAGTTAGCGTCTGTAGCCCATCCGCAGTCAAACGGCCAAGTGGAGCGAGCAAACGGACTTATTTTGTCCGGCATCAAGCTCCGACTGGTCGAGCCTCTGGAGCGTCCGGCCGGCTGCTGTCTCGACGAGCTGCCGGCCGTCCTCTGGAGTCTGCGCACAACCCCGAACAAGTCAACTGGCTTCACTCTTTTCTTCCTCGTCTACGGTGCCGAAGCCGTCATCCCGACGGACATAGAATTCGACTCCCCTCAAGTCACCATGTACACCGAAGAGGAGGCAGAAGAAGCACGACAAGACGGCGTCGATCTGCTGGAAGAGGGTCGGCTGTTGGCACTCAGCCGGTCCACCATCTACCAGTAGAGTCTGCGCCGATACTACAACCGAAAGGTCAAGCCAAGATCCTTCCAAGAAGGAGACCTTGTGCTCCGACTGATCCAGCGAACAGCCGGCCAGCACAAGCTCTCGGCACCTTGGGAAGGCCCCTTCATCATCAGCAAGGTGTTGGGCAACGACTCCTACTACCTCATCGACGCTCAGAAGCCTCAATCACACAAAAGAGATGACTCCAGCAAGGAGACGGAGCGACCATGGAATGTGAATCTCCTTCGAAGGTTTTACAGTTAAAAGCAGTATGTACCACGCCAACTTTTGTATTAAGTACGAAGACTCCGGGTCCCCCGAGAAGAGCTCGGGGACTGCCCTCTTTTATCTATATGATAAGTATTACGCCTGTCATTTGTGTTATCCCATTAGACCGTCTGGCACCGGGTTCGACCAGTCGACCCGGGGACTTGCCTCTTTGTACTATGAAATGCTTCCTGCAGCCGGACAAGTAATGTGTCGGCACCTTAGCTTTCTCCTGCCAGAGGCCGCAGCTCGCAGAGCGACTGTTTGGTCGGCAGGAGCTAAGGCAAAAAGGGTGCCTGCGTGAAAAATGGCTAAGGACCTAAAGCATACACATAGTCCAAGCCGGCTTCTCGCCTCACCGACCGGCTGCCGAGCAGCCGGCCAGCCGGTTTCTACTTAACTTGCCGGAAAACTCTAGCTGGCTAAGTACTTGCCTTCCCGAAAGTGGCTAAGTACTTGACCCAGCCACAGTCCGCAGAGCGGCTGTTCGGCTGGCAAGACGGCAACCAAGGGAAGGCGGCAAAGGAAAAAAGCCAAAAGAGCAGAAAGCAAGGAAAGATAGAACTCGGATAAGACATTTACACATCAAAAGGCCCTTGGCCGATATTCAACAGGAGTTTGAAATACACCCCACGGGTGGAATTGTGCGAAATTAACACAGTTGTTGAGACCGATAAGCAGGAAGAAGCAAAGGTAAATGGCAGCCTAGGAAGCAGCAGACGGAGTCGGCAGAATGGTGGAGTCGGTGGTGCCGGCTGGTTGGGAGGCCGGCTGGTCGGTCTCCTCTTGGTCGCCCTCAGCAGCAGCCGGCTCGCTCGGGCGCGGCTCGTTGCTGGAGGCGCGGTCGAATTGAGGCTGGTCGTCCGCTCCGACCTCTGGCGCCTCCTCTTCACCTTCCTCCTCCTCTTCGTCTTTTCCCTCGTCGCTGGAGTCGATCACCTCGGCCGAGTCCTCGCCATCCTCCGGGTTCAGCCCAAACCACTCCGGTGGTGCCTCGGCACCGTTCTCGGCCAGCTCCGGGACGAAGATGCTGGTGTCGGTGTACTCGGCGATTGCCGCCGCTCGCTTGACAAGGTCATCCTCCACCGCCACCAGCTCCTCCTGGGCTTCCAGTCGAAACGTGGTCAACTAGGCTAGATCTAGCCCAGGGTACCACGCCTTGACAAACTCCAAGGCCTAGCGCGCTCCGGCCCAGGCCGAGGAGCCCTTCCACGCCTCAAGACGGTCGGCCGCCACCTCCAGCCAGTCGGCAGTCCGGCTGTGTGTGCGTGGAGCCGGCATGTCTGGCCATAGGGCGGCGATCGCCTAGGCGCCGACACGCTGAAGGCGGCGCAGCATCCGATGAGCCGGCCAAAGACGAGCCTGGATGCTGAGAAGTTGCTCGCCAAAAGTGCGGGGGGCGTCGGCAGCGATCTGCTCGCCTTCCGCCCTCCATCCTTCGCGGTCGGCCTCGATAGCCTGGTTGGCAGCACCAGAGTGACCCGGGAAGAAGTCTGCTCGGACAAAAAAGCTAAGAGTCGGATCAGAAACAAGAAGTCGGCTTGATCAGAGGCCGACAGTTTGAAGAAGGAGTAAAGAAGGTAGCCTACCGTCGACCATGTCTTCAACCTCGCCGAGGCTGGCAGTCAGCATCGCCTCCTTGTCGGTCCAAGCGGAGCGTTCGGCCGCGAACTCAGCAAGGAGGCCGGTCTCTTTGTCTTCCGCCTCCTTCTGGGCCTTCTTGAGAAGCTCCGCCTGCTCCACCACTGCGTGACCAGCCGGTCACGCTCCTCGGCCAGCTTGTTGCAGTCCGCCTCCTTGGCGCGCAGCATGGTGTTGGCTTCTCCCAGCTGCTGCTGCAGGGTGGCGTTGGCTTCTGCAAAAGAAGAAGAAGAAAGGACGTCAACAATCAGTGAAGAAAGATGAAGTTGCCAGGAAGATCCGGCCCGACTGCTCATCAGTCGGCCCGAATCTCGGGGACTACAGCCCGCGGGTGCGCCAGCGCGCCCCCGCAGAGAAAGAAGAAGACTTACTCCGGCTCTCCGACAAGTCGACGGCACGTTGATCCAACTCCTGGACTTTGGAGTTGAAGGCGGTCGCACGGAGGTTATGATAATCCTGCAGCAAAGACATTAGTACTCGGAGCTTGCTAATTAAAGTTCTGAGCCGCCTGCTCAGCAGCCGGCCCGAAACTCGGGGACTACACCCAGTGGGTGCGCTGGCGCGCCCCCGCAAAGAAATACAAGAATTAAAAATGAAGAAGCAAGAAGCGTACCCGGATGGCCTCTCGCGATTCCAGGAACTTCTTGTTGCAGTGCTTGAGAGCGTCGGCCTCGGCGCGGAGTTTGGCTTGAACGTCCAGGATCGCCTTGTTCAGAGGGCCCGTCCTGCCTCCCCGCACCCACCCAGTGTCGGGTGGTTGGTGCGACATATGCCAACAGATGGCTTATCTGTGTGGGTGCCAATAAGACGTCGCCGGTGCCTGGAAACGGGATGAGGCGAAGACATGCACGCCGGCGGATCTTACCCAGGTTCGGGGCTCTCCGAGGAGATAACACCCCTAGTCCTGCTCTGTGGGGTCTCCGCATGATCACTACATCGGTGAAAGTAGCTACAATCGCTCCTAGAGCTGTTGGGTTCAAGGGAGAAGAAGAACAAGGCTAGCTCTCTCTCCTCTCTATCTGTGGTGTGTGTGCTATGCTTAGAAGCCCACCCTTTGCATGGGTGCTCCGGGGGGTTTATATAGGCCTACCCCCCGGGGGTACAATGGTAATCCAACTGGGCGCTGGTCCCAGCCGTCAGTGTCTACGCTCGCCGGCTGTTGGGTCCCGCCGACTGGTGGGTCCCGCCGGCTGCCGGCTTCTTGGTCGACAGGCCGGCCCCACTGCCTAGGGTCTTGTCGGCGGCTGCTTACTGTAGCCTCGCCTCTGATGACGAGGGCTTTGTCGAGGTAAGCGTGGCTACAGTGGGCCGCCTCGGGGGCTCTCACTGTAGCCTTACCTCGTCTTGTCTCCTTAATGGGGCTCCTGCTTCGAGGAAGGGAGTAGCCGGCTTCTGGGGGCCGGCTACGCCCTTGGCCGACTGGGAAAGGCCGGGCCGCCTTCACGCCTCTCTCTGGCTGAAGGGGCCCGCCGCCCGTGGGCCATACGGGAGTCTGTCGTGGATGACGTTGAGGCTAGCATGGCTACCGTGCCGAGCCGCACGGGAGACGGCCGTCCCGTACGGCCTCCTGTAGCCATGCCCGCCTCGGGCTTTGGGGGTAGTGGGCCGCACTGTGGCCACACCCCGTCTTGTCACCGTTATGTGGGAGTAGCTTTGGTGGTTGCGGTCTCGGCCGGCTTCTTGGAGTCGGTGCTCTTGGAGGCCGGCTCCTTGGAGTCGGCCACCCCGTGGTTGTTTTGGGGAGGGAGGTCGCTTGAGGCCGGGCCGCCTTCCGTGAGTCGGCTTCAGAGGTAGCCGGCCAGGGAAGGGGGTCCAATGCTTGGAGTGCTGGGAGGCCCAAAAGCCTGATAATTTTTCTGAAGAACTAGGAGTAGTCGGTTTGGCTACCCGTGGCCATTTACTCCGACAGTAGTCCCCGAAGCTGATTGGGCTTCGAGGTTGAGTAGGAGTTGAGAAGCTCGATCAGCTTCCCTTCTTAGCAAGCCGGCAGCTGGGAGCCGGCCTTGGTCAGGCGCGCCGCCTGAGTCGAAATCTTCCGGAGTCGGAGGGCGGGAGCCCGCTAGTGCGTGCACCGGGCCGCGGGCCGGCCACTGGCCGTCTGCAAACCACGTGGCCCTTCTTGGCCGGAAAGCCTGCCAGCCCACGCGCGTGACGGGACGTCGCCGCAGGGAGGGGGCCCGCCACGTCCACGCCCTGGCCCAGGCGCGGATTGTCGACATCCCGAAACCGCCTGCACGTCCCGTGCGGCAGTTTCGGCTCGCATTTATGCGCAATAATCACGAGGCGTGGGGGGAGTGGGTGCAGTTAATCCCACGACTCCCCCCACGTTCGGCTTCCCCGGTCCTGCCTTGCGATGCTATAAGTAGGGGGAGGTGGAAGGCGGCAGGCCCTCGCACGCTCCTCCTACCTCCACCATCTTTTTCGCTCTCCCATTCTTGCGACAGCGCCTCGCCGCCGCGCTCTTCCACTACGCATTCCTCCGCCGCCGCGCTTGTTTTTGCCATGCCTCCCGCCATGAAGCAGCATGGCGGGGATTGGGATGGCTCCAACGTCCACGACGACCACGTCGAGTTTCTCCGCAACACGCGGCGGCTGCCCGGCGCGGACAAGGTGGAGGTCCGCCTCGCGCCGGCGAAGGAAATCACGCCGGAACCGCAGGAGGGCAAGCGGGTGGTCTTCCGCTCGCACTTCTTGCGCGGCATCGGCCTTCCAGTGAGCGCCTTCTTCCGCTCCTGGCTCGAATTCTATCAGCTCCAGCCGCACCACCTCACCCCGAATGCGGTGGTGCTGCTGTCGGCCTTCGTCACCCTATGCGAGGGCTACCTTGGCGTCCCCACCCTCGAGCTCTGGGGGGAGTTCTTCCAGTCCAAGCTGGGCACGCGCATGAAGGGCGTGCCGGCTCAGACTGGCGCCTTCATCGCGTCGCGGAGGTCGGTCGCCGACAACCCCTTCCCCGTCATCCCGCTAATCCAATCGGTGAAGAAGTGGCAGAAGTCGTACTTCTACGTGCGGAACATCGCCCCACGGGGCGACTACATCAACCTGCCGGCTTACGTAGCCGGCCCACCGGCGGGCAGGCGGCCCCAGTGGTCCTTCCGAGCTGTGACTCTGACGCCAGCCGGGTCCACAGCCGTCGCCCGAGTGCGAGTGATGACCCAGTCGGAGGGCTTGACGGGGGCTGACCTTCTGGCCGCCTTCGTCACGCGCCGGGTTCTTCTGCTCCAGAGCCGTCCTCATCTGATCTGTCAGATGAGCGGCCAGCTCGATCCGAGCCGGATGTGCACCAAGGACATGCCGCACGAGGAGGTCGCCTATATGGTGAACTACCTTGCGAATTGCAAGCTCTCCGAAGAGTGGCAATTCGGCAAGGAGCCATACAGTCGAGCCAATCCACCGCCCACGGTATGCTCTCCCTGTGTCTTCTTTTTCTCTCAACTTCGTTGCCGAGTTCCTCTTGGCCAACTCTAACTTAGTCGGCTTGTTCTTTGACAGAGTCCTCTTCTTCGGCCGGCCGGCGGGTCAGACACGGAGCGTCGATTCGTCCCCGACCGGACGGAACACGATCTGGAGGACCCCGACCTGGGGGCGGCCGGCATGGACGACAACATCGAGCCGGGTGGCGGCCAAGCCGGCGGCGAAGCAGGCGGCTCCGGGCTCGGAGTCACCTTCGACGACTGGCCGGACGACGACGAAGCCGAGGTCGTCCCGCGCCGCCAGCCGGCTTCTGGGCGCGGCGCGGGCTCCTCCGCTGCACCGCCTGCTCGGGGCGGAGGGCAGAAGCGTCGCGCTGCCCAGGGTTGTAGTAGCGACGCAGTCCTTGCTGGTAGATGGCGGACCGGCTGAGTGCTAACAGCCGGCCTTCTTCCAGTAGGTCGACGCCGTCTTCTCGTGCTTCCTTGGCCTCCGCCTCCGTGTACATGGTGATCCGAGGCGAGTCGAACTCGATGTCTGTTGGGATGACGGCCTCGGCACCGTACACAAGGAATAATGGAGTGAAGCCGGTTGACTTATTGGGTGTAGTGCGCAGACTCCAAAGGACAGCCGGCAGCTCATCGAGCCAGCAGCCGGCCGATCGTTCCAGTGGTACAACCAGTCGGGGCTTGATGCCGGAGAGGATGAGTCCATTTGCTCGCTCGACCTGGCCATTTGACTGCGGGTGGGCAACGGACGCTAAGTCCAGTTGGATGCCCTGCGTCGCGCAGAAACGTGCCAGTGCTCCTTTGGCGAAGTTCGTGCCGTTGTCGGTGATGATGCTGTGCGGCACGCCGTACCGAGTAGTGATGTCGGTGATGAATGTCACGGCAGTCGGCCCGTTCAGCTTCTTAATCGGCTTTGCATCGATCCACTTTGTGAACTTGTCCACAGCGACCAGTAGATGCGTCAAGCCACCGCGGGCTGTCTTGAAAGGGCCCACCATGTCCAGTCCCCAGACGGCAAAAGGCCAGGTGAGGGGAATGGTCTTGAGTGCAGAAGCCGGCAGGTGTTGCTTGGAGCTAAAAACTTGGCATCCTCTGCAGCTCTTGACTATTTCTTTAGCATCCTCCAAGGCAGTCGGCCAGAAGAAACCATGGCGGAAAGCCTTGGCCACAAGTGATCTTGAGGCTGCGTGGTGGCGGGTAGTTTTGCTTAGAGCTGGATAGCACTTCGCTGAGATAGTACACCGGCCTCTGGACTAGCTAGGCTCGGCCTTCCTCCGGGCGCTGGACCACAACAACAGTGCTGACGACTCGGCTAGTCGCGGCGATGTAGAGGAGCATGGGCTCCTTTTCAGTCGGCGCAGCCAGGACAGGCGGAGTGGTCAGCATTTTCTTCAACTCATGGAAGGCTTGGTCGGCTTGATCATTCCACTCGAAGTGAGTGGACTTCTTCATGAGTCGGTACAGGGGGAGAGCCTTCTCGCCTAGTCGGCTGATAAAACGATTCAGGGAGGCTAAACAGCCAGTGAACTTCTGCACATCTCGCAGCTTGGTGGGAATCTCCATCCTCTCGATGGCCTTGATCTTGACGGGGTTGCATTCGATGCCGCGCTCGGAGACCAGGAAGCCCAACAGCTGGCCGGCTGGCACTCCGAACACGCACTTCTCAGGATTGAGCTTGATTTGGAATCGGCGCAAGTTGGCGAATGTTTCTTTCAGGTCTTCCAGCAAGGTACCGCACTTCTCTGTCTTCACCACAATGTCGTCTACATACACGTGGACATTTCTGCCGAGTTGTTTCAAGAGGCATTTCTGCATGCAACGCTGAAAAGTGGCACCGGCATTTCTCAAGCCGAATGTCATTGTCAGGTAGCAGAAAGCTCCAAAGGGTGTGATGAAGGCAGTCTTCAGGCGGCCAGCCGGGTCCAACTTGATCTGATGATACCCTGAGTATGCATCCAAAAAACTTAACAGCTCGCATCCGGCTGTGGAGTCTATTACTTGGTCAATCCGCGGCAGAGCAAACGGATCCTTTGGGCAAGCCTTGTTCAAACTGGTGTAGTCTATACACATACGCCACTTGTTATTCTTCTTCAGAACCAGAACTGGGTTGGCAAGCCATTCTGGAAAGAACACTTCCATGATAAAGCCAGCGGCAAGGAGCCGGGCTATCTCTTCTCCCACGATTCTTCGCTTCTCTTCTGACAGTCGGCGGAGGGGCTGCTTGTTGGAAATATGCCCTAGAGGCAATAATAAATGGTTATTATTATATTTCTTTGTTCATGGTAATTGTCTATTATTCATGCTATAATTGTATTGTCCGGAAATCGTGATACATGTGTGAATACATAGACCACAACCTGTCCCTAGTAAGCCTCTAGTTGACTAGCTCGTTGATCAACAGATAGTCATGGTTTCCTGACTATGGACATTGGATGTCATTGATAACGGGATCACATCATTAGGAGAATGATGTGATGGACAAGACCCAATCCTAAGCATAGCATAAAAGATCGTGTAGTTTCGTTTGCTAGAGCTTTTCCAATGTCAAGTATCTTTTCCTTAGACCATGAGATCGTGCAACTCCCGGATACCGTAGGAGTGCTTTGGGTGTGCCAAACGTCACAACGTAACTGGGTGACTATAAAGGTGCACTACGGGTATCTCCGAAAGTGTCTGTTGGGTTGGCACGGATCGAGACTGGGATTTGTCACTCCGTATGACGGAGAGGTATCTCTGGGCCCACTCGGTAATGCATCATCATAATGAGCTCAATGTGACTAAGGCGTTAGTCACGGGATCATGCATTGCGGTACGAGTAAAGAGACTTGCCGGTAACGAGATTGAACAAGGTATTGGGATACCGACGATCGAATCTCGGGCAAGTAACATACCGATTGACAAAGGGAATTGCATACGGATTGATTGAATCCTCGACACCGTGGTTCATCCGATGAGATCATCGTGGAACATGTGGGAGCCAACATGGGTATCCAGATCCCGCTGTTGGTTATTGACCGGAGAGGCGTCTCGGTCATGTCTGCATGTCTCCCGAACCCGTAGGGTCTACACACTTAAGGTCCGGTGACGCTAGGGTTGTAGAGATATATGTATGCGGAAACCCGAAAGTTGTTCGGAGTCCTGGATGAGATCCCGGACGTCACGAGAGGTTCCGGAATGGTCCGGAGGTGAAGAATTATATATAGGAAGTCCAGTTTCGGCCACCGGGAAAGTTTCGGGGGTTATCGGTATTGTACTGGGACCACCGGAAGGGTCCCGGGGGTCCACCGGGTGGGGCCACCTGTCCCGGAGGGCCCCGTGGGCTGAAAGTGGAAGGGAACCAACCCCTAGTGGGCTGGGGCGCCCCCCTTGGGCCTCCCCCCATGCGCCTAGGGTTGGGAACCCTAGGGGGGAGTTTCCCCTTGCCTTGGGGGGCAAGGCACCCCTTCCCCCCCACTTGGCCGCCGCCCCCCCCCTTGGATCTGATCTCCAGGGCCGGCGCCCCCCCCAGGGGGCCTATATAAAGGGGGGAGGGAGGGCAGCACACAACAGCCTTGGGCGCCTCCCTCCTCCCCTGCAACACCTCTCTCTCTCTCGTAGAAGCTCGGCGAAGCCCTGCACGAGACCCGCTACATCCACCACCACGCCGTCGTGCTGCTGGATCTCCATCAACCTCTCCTTCCCCCTTGCTGGATCAAGAAGGAGGAGACGTCGCTGCACCGTACGTGTGTTGAACGCGGAGGTGCCGTCCGTTCGGCACTCGGTCATCGGTGATTTGGATCACGGCGAGTACGACTCCGTCATCCACGTTCATTGGAACGCTTCCGCTCGCGATCTACAAGGGTATGTAGATGCACTCCCTTCCCCTCGTTGCTAGTAGACTCCATAGATGCATCTTGGTGAACGTAGGAAAATTTTAAAATTATGCTACGATTCCCAACAGTGGCATCATGAGCCAGGCCTATGCGTAGTTACTATGCACGAGTAGAACACAAAGCAGTTGTGGGCGTTGAGTTTGCCAATTCTTCTTGCCGCTACTAGTCGTTTCTTGTTTCGGCGGCATTGTAGGATGAAGCGGCCCGGACCGACCTTACACGTACGCTTACGTGAGACAGGTTCCACCGACTGACATGCACTAGTTGCATAAGGTGGCTAGCGGGTGTCTGTCTCTCCTACTTTAGTCGGAACGGATTCGATGAAAAGGGTCCTTATGAAGGGTAAATAGAAATTGGCAAATCACGTTGTGGTCATACGTAGGTAAGAAACGTTCTTGCTAGAAACCTACAAACCACGTAAAAACTTGCAACAACAATTAGAGGACGTCTAACTTGTTTTTGCAGCAAGTGCTATGTGATGTGATATGGCCAGAAGATGTGATGAATGATATATGTGATGTATGAGATTGATCATATTCTTGTAATAGGAATCACGACTTGCATGTCGATGAGTATGACAACCGGCAGGAGCCATAGGAGTTGTCTTTATTATTTTGTATGACCTGCGTGTCATTAAATAAACGCCATGTAAATTACTTTACTTTATTGCTAAACGCGTTAGCCATAGAAGTAGAAGTAATCGTTGGCGTGACGACTTCATGAAGACACAATGATGGGAGATCATGGTGTCATGCCGGTGACAAAGATGATCATGGTGCCCCGAAGATGGAGATCAAAGGAGCATGATGATATTGGCCATATCATGTCACTATTTGATTGCATGTGATGTTTATCATGTTTTTGCATCTTATTTGCTTAGAACGACGGTAGCAAGTAGGATGATCCCTTATAATAATTTCAAGAAAGTGTTCACCCTAACTGTGCACCGTTGCGAAGGTTCGTTGTTTCGAAGCACCACGTGATGATCGGGTGTGATAGATTCTAACGTTCGAATACAACGGGTGTTGACGAGCCTAGCATGTACAGACATGGCCTCGGAACACACGCAATACACTTAGGTTCACTTGACGAGCCTAGCATGTACAGACATGGCCTCGGAACACGGAGGACCGAAAGGTCGAGCATGAGTCGTATAGAAGATACGATCAACATGGAGATGTTCACCGATCTTGACTAGTCCGTCTCACGTGATGATCGGACACGGCCTAGTCGAATTCGGATCATGTTTCACTTAGATGACTAGAGGGATGTCTATCTGAGTGGGAGTTCATTAAATAATTTGATTATATGAACTTAATTATCATGAACTTAGTCTAAATCTTTACACTATGTATTGTAGATCAAATGGCCCACGTTGTCCTCAATTTCAACGCGTTCCTAGAGAAAACCAAGCTGAAAGATGATGGCAGCAACTATACGGACTGGGTCCGGAACCTGAGGATCATCCTCATAGCAGCCAAGAAAGATTATGTCTTAGAAGCACCGCTAGGTGAAGCACCAATCCCTGAGAACCAAGACGTTATGAACGCTTGGCAGCAGCGTGCTGATGATTACTCCCTCGTTCAGTGCGGCATGCTTTACAGCTTAGAACCGGGTCTCCAAAAGCGTTTTGAGAAACATGGAGCATATGAGATGTTCGAGGAGCTGAAACTGGTTTTTCAAGCTCATGCCCGGGTCGAGAGATATGATGTCTCCGACAAGTTCTTCAGCTGTAAAATGGAGGAGAACAGTTCTGTTAGTGAGCACATACTCAGAATGTCTGGGTTGCACAACCGCTTGTCTCAGCTGGGAGTTAATCTCCCGGATGACGCGGTCATTGACAGAATCCTCCAGTCGCTTCCACCAAGCTACAAGAGCTTTGTGATGAACTACAATATGCAGGGGATGGAAAAGACCATTCCCGAGGTATATTCAATGCTGAAATCAGCTGAGGTAGAGATCAGAAAAGAACATCAAGTGTTGATGGTGAATAAAACCACTAAGTTCAAGAAGGGCAAGGGTAAGAAGAACTTCAAGAAGGACGGCAAGGGAGTTGCCGCGCCCGGTAAGCCAGTTACCGGGAAGAAGTCAAAGAATGGACCCAAGCCCGAGACTGAGTGCTTTTATTGCAAGGGAAGTGGTCACTGGAAGCGGAACTGCCCCAAATATTTAGCGGACAAGAAGAAGGCCGGCAACACCCAAGGTATATGTGATATACAAGTAATTGATGTGTACCTTACCAGTACTCGTAGTAGCTCCTGGGTATTTGATACCGGTGCGGTTGCTCATATTTGTAACTCAAAGCAGGAACTACGGAATAAACGGAGACTGGCAAAGGACGAGGTGACGATGCGCGTCGGGAATGGTTCCAAGGTCGATGTGATCGCCGTTGGCACGCTACCTCTGCATCTACCCACGGGATTAGTTTTAAACCTCAATAATTGTTATTTAGTGCCAGCTTTGAGCATGAACATTGTATCTGGATCTCGTTTAATTCGAGATGGCTACTCATTTAAATCTGAGAATAATGGTTGTTCTATTTATTTGAGAGATATGTTTTATGGTCATGCCCCGCTGGTCAATGGTTTATTTTTGATGAATCTCGAACGTGATGTTACACATGTTCATAGTGTGAATACCAAAAGATGTAAAGTTGATAACGATAGTCCCACATACTTGTGGCACTGCCGCCTTGGTCACATTGGTGTCAAGCGCATGAAGAAGCTCCATGCAGATGGACTTTTGGAGTCTCTTGATTACGAATCATTTGACACGTGCGAACCATGCCTCATGGGTAAGATGACCAAGACTCCGTTCTCCGGAACAATGGAGCGAGCAACCAACTTATTGGAAATCATACATACCGATGTGTGTGGTCCAATGAGTGTTGAGGCTCGCGGAGGATATCGTTATGTTCTCACTCTCACTGATGATTTAAGTAGATATGGGTATGTCTACCTAATGAAACACAAGTCTGAAACCTTTGAAAAGTTCAAGGAATTTCAGAGTGAAGTCGAGAATCAACGTGACAGGAAAATAAAATTCTTACGATCAGATCGTGGTGGAGAATATTTAAGTCACGAATTTGGTACACACTTAAGGAAATGTGGAATAGTTTCACAACTCACGCCGCCTGGAACACCTCAGAGAAATGGTGTGTCCGAACGTCGTAATCGCACTCTATTGGATATGGTGCGATCTATGATGTCTCTTACCGATTTACCGCTCTCATTTTGGGGTTATGCTTTAGAGACTGCCGCATTCACTTTAAATAGGGCACCGTCTAAATCCGTTGAGACGACACCGTATGAATTATGGTTTGGGAAGAAACCTAAGCTGTCGTTTCTAAAAGTTTGGGGATGCGATGCTTATGTCAAGAAACTTCAACCTGAAAAGCTCGAACCCAAATCGGAAAAATGCGTCTTCATAGGATACCCTAAGGAAACTATTGGGTATACCTTCTACCTCAGATCCGAAGGCAAGATCTTCGTTGCCAAGAACGGGTCCTTTCTAGAGAAGGAGTTTCTCTCGAAAGAATTGAGTGGGAGGAAAGTGGAACTTGATGAGGTGATAGTCACCCCTTCCGAACCGGAAAGTAGCGCAGCGCGGGAAAATGTTCCTGTGGTGCCTACACCGACTGGGGAGGAAGTTAATGATGATGATCATGAAGCTTCAGATCAAGTTACTGAACTTCGTAGGTCCACAAGGACACGTTCCGCACCAGAGTGGTACGGCAACCCTGTCCTGGAAATCATGTTGTTAGACAACGGTGAACCTTCGAACTATGAAGAAGCGATGGCGGGCCCGGATTCCGACAAATGGCTAGAAGCCATGAAATCCGAGATAGAATCCATGTATGAAAACAAAGTATGGACTTTGACTGACTTGCCCGATGAGCGGCGAGCCATAGAAAACAAATGGATCTTTAAGAAGAAGACGGACGCAGATGGTAATGTGACCATCTACAAAGCTCGACTTGTCGCTAAGGGTTATCGACAAGTTCAAGGGGTTGACTACGATGAGACTTTCTCACCCGTAGCGAAGCTGAAGTCCGTCCGAATCATGTTAGCAATTGCCGCATACTATGATTATGAGATATGGCAGATGGACGTCAAAACGGCATTCCTTAACGGCTTCCTTAAGGAAGAGTTGTATATGATGCAGCCGGAAGGTTTTGTCGATCCTAAGAATGCTAACAAAGTATGCAAGCTCCAGCGCTCAATCTATGGGCTGGTGCAAGCATCTCGGAGTTGGAACATTCGCTTTGATGAGATGATCAAAGCGTTTGGGTTTACACAGACTTATGGAGAAGCCTGTGTTTACAAGAAAGTGAGTGGGAGCTCTGTAGCATTTCTCATATTATATGTGGATGACATATTATTGATGGGAAATGATATAGAATTCTTGGAAAGTATAAAGGCCTATTTGAATAAGTGTTTTTCAATGAAGGACCTTGGAGAAGCTGCTTATATATTAGGCATCAAGATCTATAGAGATAGATCAAGACGCCTCATTGGTCTTTCACAGAGTACATACCTTGACAAGATATTGAAGAAGTTCAGTATGGATCAGTCCAAGAAGGGGTTCTTGCCTGTATTGCAAGGTGTGCAATTGAGCACGGCTCAATGCCCGACCACGGCAGAAGATATAGAACAGATGAGTGTCATCCCCTATGCCTCGGCCATAGGGTCTATTATGTATGCCATGCTGTGTACCAGACCTGATATAAACCTTGCCGTAAGTTTGGTAGGAAGGTACCAAAGTAATCCCGGCAAGGAACACTGGACAGCGGTCAAGAATATCCTGAAGTACCTGAAGAGGACTAAGGATATGTTTCTCGTTTATGGAGGTGACGAAGAGCTCGTCGTAAAGGGTTACGTCGACGCTAGCTTCGACACAGATCTGGATGACTCGAAGTCACAGACCGGATACGTGTATATTTTGAATAGAGGAGCAGTAAGCTGGTGCAGTTGCAAGCAAAGCGTCGTGGCGGGATCTACATGTGAAGCGGAGTACATGGCAGCCTCAGAGGCAGCACAGGAAGCAGTCTGGATGAAGGAGTTCATTACCGACCTAGGGGTGATTCCCAATGCGTCGGGCCCAATGACTCTCTTCTGTGACAACACTGGAGCTATTGCCCTTGCGAAGGAGCCCAGGTTTCACAGGAAGACCAGGCATATCAAGCGTCGCTTCAACTCCATTCGTGAAAGTGTTCAAAATGGAGACATAGATATTTGTAAAGTACACACGGACCTGAATGTAGCAGATCCGTTGACTAAACCTCTCCCTAGGGCAAAACATGATCAACACCAGGACGCAATGGGTGTTCGATTCATCACAATGTAACTAGATTATTGACTCTAGTGCAAGTGGGAGACTGTTGGAAATATGCCCTAGAGGCAATAATAAATGGTTATTATTATATTTCTTTGTTCATGGTAATTGTCTATTATTCATGCTATAATTGTATTGTCCGGAAATCGTGATACATGTGTGAATACATAGACCACAACCTGTCCCTAGTAAGCCTCTAGTTGACTAGCTCGTTGATCAACAGATAGTCATGGTTTCCTGACTATGGACATTGGATGTCATTGATAACGGGATCACATCATTAGGAGAATGATGTGATGGACAAGACCCAATCCTAAGCATAGCATAAAAGATCGTGTAGTTTCGTTTGCTAGAGCTTTTCCAATGTCAAGTATCTTTTCCTTAGACCATGAGATCGTGCAACTCCCGGATACCGTAGGAGTGCTTTGGGTGTGCCAAACGTCACAACGTAACTGGGTGACTATAAAGGTGCACTACGGGTATCTCCGAAAGTGTCTGTTGGGTTGGCACGGATCGAGACTGGGATTTGTCACTCCGTATGACGGAGAGGTATCTCTGGGCCCACTCGGTAATGCATCATCATAATGAGCTCAATGTGACTAAGGCGTTAGTCACGGGATCATGCATTGCGGTACGAGTAAAGAGACTTGCCGGTAACGAGATTGAACAAGGTATTGGGATACCGACGATCGAATCTCGGGCAAGTAACATACCGATTGACAAAGGGAATTGTATACGGGATTGATTGAATCCTCGACACCGTGGTTCATCCGATGAGATCATCGTGGAACATGTGGGAGCCAACATGGGTATCCAGATCCCGCTGTTGGTTATTGACCGGAGAGGCGTCTCGGTCATGTCTGCATGTCTCCCGAACCCGTAGGGTCTACACACTTAAGGTCCGGTGACGCTAGGGTTGTAGAGATATATGTATGCGGAAACCCGAAAGTTGTTCGGAGTCCCGGATGAGATCCCGGACGTCACGAGAGGTTCCGGAATGGTCCGGAGGTGAAGAATTATATATAGGAAGTCCAGTTTCGGCCACCGGGAAAGTTTCGGGGGTTATCGGTATTGTACCGGGACCACCGGAAGGGTCCCGGGGGTCCACCGGGTAGGGCCACCTGTCCCGGAGGGCCCCGTGGGCTGAAAGTGGAAGGGAACCAGCCCCTAGTGGGCTGGGGCGCCCCCCTTGGGCCTCCCCCATGCGCCTAGGGTTGGGAACCCTAGGGGGGAGTTCCCCCTTGCCTTGGGGGGCAAGGCACCCCTTCCCCCCCACTTGGCCGCCCCCCCCCCCCTTGGATCTGATCTCCAGGGCCGGCGCCCCCCCAGGGGGCCTATATAAAGGGGGGGAGGGAGGGCAGCACACAACAGCCTTGGGCGCCTCCCTCCTCCCCTGCAACACCTCTCTCTCTCTCGTAGAAGCTCGGCGAAGCCCTGCACGAGACCCGCTACATCCACCACCACGCCGTCGTGCTGCTGGATCTCCATCAACCTCTCCTTCCCCCTTGCTGGATCAATAAGGAGGAGACGTCGCTGCACCGTACGTGTGTTGAACGCGGAGGTGCCGTCCGTTCGGCACTCGGTCATCGGTGATTTGGATCACGGCGAGTACGACTCCGTCATCCACGTTCATTGGAACGCTTCCGCTCGCGATCTACAAGGGTATGTAGATGCACTCCCTTCCCCTCGTTGCTAGTAGACTCCATAGATGCATCTTGGTGAACGTAGGAAAATTTTAAAATTATGCTACGATTCCCAACACTGCTTGGCCGGCTTTGCATCAGCTCGGACATGTAATTTGTGCTCGGTGAAATCCTTCGGGACACCCGGCATGTCCTTTAGTGACCATGCAAAGATGTCCCGATTCTCACGGAGGAAGTCGGCGAGCTCGCCTTCCTATTTGCTGTCCAAGTTCGCTCCAATGACAGCGAACCTCTCCGGGTTCTCCGGGTCCAGAGGTATCTTCTTTGTGTCTTTAGCAGGCTGGAAGGAGCCCTGCGCATCACCATCTTTGGGGTTGGGGGACAGGGCCGGCTGCTTGCCGGCCATGGCCACAACCCGTTCCAACATCTTCTTCTCTTCTGCCACCACGAGGGACTCGGCCAGCCGGCTACTGGCCATGGCGCACTCGATGGACTTCTTGTAGTTGCCGGCTACCGTGATGATCCCCTTCGAGCTCGGCATCTTCATCTTCAGGTAGGCGTAGTGGTGCACAGCCATGAACTTGGCCAAAGCAGGTCGGCCAAGCAGTGCATGATAGGGGCTCTCCAAATCCACTACCTCGAACCATATTGCTTCCCGGCGGAAATGATCTTTGTCTCCGAAGAGAACATCCATTTTGATATTGCCGATTGGAGAGCAAGACAGGCCGGGGACGATACCATGGAAGACGGTGCGGCTCGGCATGAGCTGCTTTGCTTTGATGTTCAGCTTCTCCATGGTATCGTGGTATAGTATGTTGATACTGCTTCCGCCGTCTATCAGGACGCGGGAAAATCTGGCTGCTCGCCTCTCCGTCGCGAGGGTGACGTCCAAGACCATTGCATAGGAGCCAGGCGAAGGCATCACCTCTGGGTGGTCAGCCTGGCTCCAGCTGATCGGCTTCTCTGACCAGTGCATGAACTCGGGGGTGCTGGAGGTGACTGCATTCACTTCTTGATGCTGTCGGCGTCGGCTGCGCTTGTCGTCGGCTTGACTGGTGAAGACAACGTAGGCGGCATGCTCTTCGGGGAATTCGTCTTGGATGGCGCCGACTGCCGGCCGAGCCGCCGGCTGCTGGGGGCCTGGAGGCGGCGGGCCGGGAGGCGGAGGCGGCAGCATCCCCTCGCCCTTGGTGATGCGGGTGAGCCAATGGCATTTCCGGGTTGTGTGGTTGGACGGCTTCGCGCCGCTGTGGAATTTGCAGGAGGCATCAAGAGCCTGCTCGTAGGAGAAAGCCGGCTGCCAGGGCGGCCGGCAACCCTTCTTCTTGGGAGCGGGCCGTTCTTCGGGCTGCTCATCTTCAACGGTGGCCACCTGTCGACTGGAGGAAGTCGGCATGGGGCCCTTGCGCTTGTGGTCGTTCTGGTAGGGGCGCCGATTAGGGTCGCCAGCCGGCGTCTTGGGAGTCGGAGCAATCACCTTCCCCGAGGCGTCTACTCGCAGCTCGGTCTTCATTGAGGAGTCAGCTGTGGCGTACTTGTCAGCGATGACCAGTAACTCGTTGAGGGTAGCCGGCTCATCGCAGAGGAGTTGGTGCTTGAGGAGAGTGCCCTCTCGGCACCCGGTGGTGAAGTACTCGATGGCCTGGACCTCATGCACCCCCTTGCAGGAGTTGCGGAGCTCGGCCCACCGCGTGAGGTAGTCGCGGGTCGACTCGTTGGGCCCTTGGACGCAGAGGGAGAGCTGGCGAGGCTTGGGAGGCCGCTTGTAGGTGCTGGTGAAGTTGCGGACGAAGACTTCTGTGAAGTCCAGCCAACTGTTGATGTTGTAAGGCTTGAGGCTGTTGAGCCACGTGCGCGCCGTGCCCTGCAGCATGAGGGGGACATACTTCACGGCGACTCGTCGATTGCCGTTGGCTATGCTGACGGCTGTGGAGTAGTCGATGAGCCAATCTTCTGGCTTCACTGAGCCATTGTACTTGGGCGTGTCTCTGGGGAGCGAGAACCCTTTGGGGAAGGGCTCGTCGTGGATGCGGGGGCCAAAACATGGCGGGCTGACATCGTCTTCTTCTTCTAACGCCAAGGATCGAGCAAGGCGGTCGATCCTGTGGCGGGCGTCGTTCTCGCCGACTCCTTCTCGGCGGCCGAGTCGGTCGCCAAGGGTTGGGTGTGTGATAGGCGGCGGAGTGAGGCGTCTTTCTCTTCGAGGCGGAGGAGGGGGCAGATTTCCTTGGTGCTCTACTGCTCGAGGGCGGCCCTCCGCATCGCTCTCGATAGTGATGCGAGTCCGGCTGCGGCTGGCAGCCGGCTCCTTGTCTTTCTTCCGGTGTGCGCCGCTCGCAGTCGGCGAGCGGGACGTCGCGGCGTGCTCCCGGCGCGGGGGATGGCTATCAGCACGGGCGCCGGCTTCGTGCCGTTCCGTAGCCGCGTCGATCAGCTGCTGGATCCGTCTTGTCATGTAGGGGAGCTCGTCGGCTCCCAGCCTATTGAGCTCTTCTGCGGCCGCCTGGGCGGCTCGCAAGTTCTCGAGAGGGGTGGCGCAGACGGGGCGATCTGCCCCCAGCATGCTGGCGACGGCCGCGCCGCGCTTCTGGACGAAGCCGGCTCGGCTCGGGCCGCTAGGCGGCGGCGTACCGAACGCGGCGTGATCGACTTCGCGCTGGTGAGCCTCGGTGAGGCGTCTCATGGAGGCTATCTTCTGGCCCTCCGTGATGAGAGCGAGGCGGCGTGCCTCCAAGGTCTCGGCGTCGGCGTCGGCCGGGATGGGGACGGAGAGGTCGTGCATTGCCGCTTGCAGGGCGTCGTGGGCGTTCTCGCCCGAGTTGGCGACGTGGCTGATGACCAGCACTTCGGTGACAGCGCTGCTGCCGTTGTCGGCTCGTGGGAGGGGGTCGTCGAAGACCACCACGTCGGAGGGGTAGGCGTCAAGCGATGCGGTGTCGGAGTCGACAAGCATCGGGTCGGTGGAGCCGACCGACTCCACATCTGCAGCAAGCTCGCTGGAGACGTGAAGCTGGTCGAGGAGGCTGACGAGGCGGCTCTCGGGGTAGTCCGTGCCTGCGTCGGACGCAGGCTCGTCGGAGATGCGAGCCTCGCCGAGCAGGTCGGCGAGGCGGCTTGCTGCGCAGGCGTCGTCGATGCCTTGCAGCGCATCGAGGCAAACGCCATCGGGCGCAGCAGGCTGGCTGCGCTCGCGGGGCAGGAAGAGGGTTCCCGTCCAGAACAGGTCTCCGGACGACGGTGCACCTGGCCCCACGGTGGGTGCCAAATGTCGGGTGGTTGGTGCGACATATGCCAACGGATGGCTTATCTGTGTGGGTGCCAATAAGACGTCGCCGGTGCCTGGAAACGGGATGAGGCGAAGACATGCACGCCGGCGGATCTTACCCAGGTTCGGGGCTCTCCGAGGAGATAACACCCCTAGTCCTGCTCTGCGGGGTCTCCGCATGATCACTAGATCGGTGAAAGTAGCTACAATCGCTCCTAGAGTTGTTGGGTTCAAGGGAGAAGAAGAACAAGGCTAGCTCTCTCTCCTCTCTATCTGTGGTGTGTGTGCTATGCTTAGAAGCCCACCCTTTGCATGGGTGCTCCGGGGGTTTATATAGGCCTACCCCCGGGGGTACAATGGTAATCCAACTGGGCGCTGGTCCCAGCCGTCAGTGTCTACGCTCGCCGGCTTCTCCGCCGGCTGTTGGGTCCCGCCGACTGGTGGGTCCCGCCGGCTGCCGGCTTCTTGGTCGACAGGCCGGCCCCACCGCCTAGGGTCTTGTCGGCGGCTGCTTACTGTAGCCTCGCCTCTGATGACGAGGGCTTTGTCGAGGTAAGCGTGGCTACAGTGGGCCGCCTCGGGGGCTCTCACTGTAGCCTTACCTCGTCTTGTCTCCTTAATGGGGCTCCTGCTTCGAGGAAGGGAGTAGCCGGCTTCTGGGGGCCGGCTACGCCCTTGGCCGACTGGGAAAGGCCGGGCCGCCTTCACGCCTCTCTCTGGCTGAAGGGGCCCGCCGCCCGTGGGCCGTACGGGAGTCTGTCGTGGATGACGTTGAGGCTAGCATGGCTACAGTGCCGAGCCGCACGGGAGACGGCCGTCCCGTACGGCCTCCTGTAGCCATGCCCGCCTCGGGCTTCGGGGGTAGTGGGCCGCACTGTGGCCACACCCCGTCTTGTCACCGTTATGTGGGAGTAGCTTTGGTGGTTGCGGTCTCGGCCGGCTTCTTGGATTCGGTGCTCTTGGAGGCCGGCTCCTTGGAGTCAGCCACCCCGTGGTTGTTTTGGGGAGGGAGGTCGCTTGAGGCCGGGCCGCCTTCCGTGAGTCGGCTTCAGAGGTAGCCGGCCAGGGAAGGGGGTCCAATGCTTGGAGTGTTGGGAGGCCCAAAAGCCTGATAATTTTTCTGAAGAACTAGGAGTAGTCGGTTTGGCTACCCGTGGCCATTTACTCCGACACCCAGTGGGCGCGGTGCTGGTCGCCTCGGTGTCCGGGATCGAGGAGCTTGCGGCGCCGGTCTCCAGCAGGCGTGGCGCCGAGACCGCCTTCGCGAGCCGGCGGCGTAAGGGTGTGCAGACCCCGGGAGTCGGGCCCGTCACCATCTCGTTTCCAGCTGGTGGCGCCGGCGGGTCGGCCGGCTGCTTGTCGCGCCTCCTCAGAAGGTGGTGGCGGGGGCATGATTACGTCCGGCATGGCGACGTCACCGCTGTCCCTCTCCATGATAGGGTGCTCGCCGCTAGCTTCCCCAGTCTGCGCCACGAACTCCGGTGGTGGCAGCGCAGAGTTCAGGGGGGTGACAAACATCGCCGACTGACGGCGTGCGGCTTCCTCGGCCTGCTTCTTCGCCGCGGTGGTGCCTCGGCCTCCGCCAGCCTCTTCAAAGCGGCGGCCTCCGCCCTGTCTGCCTGCGCCTTCTCCAGGCGGGCGGCTTCCTGCTCCTCGCGCGCCTCCCGCGCGTTCTGCTCCGTCGCCTCCCGGAGGTCGACGGTCGGATCGATCCGCCGGGTGGTAGTGGAAGTCTCCACCGACCCCACGATGGAGGTGGCGGCCGACTTCTCAAGAGAGAGCGGGGCCCTAGATCAAGGGAAGCGAAGCGAAGAAACTCAGACAAGATCAACAAGGAAGGAGAAAGTACGAGAGGAAGACAGTACTTACGCGGAAACTAGCTGCGGCTCCTTCGCCGCCTTGCGGAAGCGGATGGCTTTCGCGGCCGCTTCATCCCGCTTGGTTGCCGCGGCCGAGCCCTTGGGCTTCTTCGGCCGGCTGCCGAACAGGCTCGGCGTGGCCCTGCGCTTTTTCACGCCACCTCGGGCCGCCGGCGCATCAGACGATCTCGCATCCAGCTGGTTGGACCCCGGCTGGCGGCGCGGGACGACTTCCCCCGCGTCGTGGTCTAGCCAGTCCTCGAGGCCGGCTCCGAGCCCTGAGCCGCCTTCTGCGCCGCCCCCTCCCTCGGCGTCGTCCTCCAAGGCCGCCGCCCCCGAGTCGGGGTCATCCACATCACTCTCCGCCCGGTCGGGGAGAAATTGACGCTCCGGCCCTGCGGCGCCGGCTGCCGACTGGAGGAGGGAGCTCTGCTCGAAGAGCCGGTTGGTCAGGTTGGACAAATGGAACTCGGCAAAAAGAAGAGAGAGAGAAGGAAAGGTAATTTACCATAGGCGAGGGGTTGGCGCGAGAATACGGCTCCTTGCCGAACCGCCACTCTTCCGTGAGCTTGCAGTTCGCAAGGTAGTTCACCATATGAGCTACCTCTGCGTGAGGCATCTTCTTGGTGCACAGCCGGCTTGGGTCCCGATGCCCTCTCATCTGACAGATCATGTGAGGGCGGCCCTGGAGCGGGAGCACCCAGCGCGCCACAAAGGCGGACAGCAAGTCGGGCCCGGTCAGACCCTCCGACTGTACCAACACCCGGAGCCGCGCGATGGCGGCGGCTCCAGAAGGCGACAGTGTCTTGACCCGGTACGACCAGTTGGGCCGCCTCCCGGCTGGCGGGCCAGCAGCGTAAGCTGGCAGGTTGACCCAGTCACCCTCCGCGAAGATGCTCTTCACGTAGAAGTACGACTGCTGCCACATCTTCACCGACTGGACCAGCGTGATGGGAGGAAATGGATTGTCGCCTCCCGGCCTCCGCACCGCGATGAAGGCGTCGCACTGAGCCGGCACGTCCGCAACGACGGTGCCGAGTTTGGTGTAGAAAACTCCCCCCAAAGCTCGATAGTGGGGAGGACACCGAGGAAGCCTTCACACAGAGTGACAAAGGCGGACAGCAGCACCACCGTGTTCGGGGTGAGGTGGTGCGGCTAGAGATTGTAGAATTCAAGGAAGGCCCGGAAGAAGCCACTTGCCGGCAGGCCGAGGCCGCGCAGGCAGTGCAAGCGGAAGACGACCCGCTCGGCCTCCTCTGGCGCCGGCGAGATCTCCCCCTCCGGCGCGAGGCGAACCCTCACATAGTCCTTGCTAGGCAGCTGCCGCGTCTGGCGTAGGAAGTCGATGTGGTCTTCGTGGACTGTGGAGCCGTCCCAGGCTACGGAGCGCGCCATGGGAGCGAGAGGTTGATGGACGGACTCGACGGAGACGAACTGCGGCAGCGCTTCAGCGGGGCTCGGGGCACTGCGGCGAGAGGAAGAAGAAGAAGGGAGAGTGGGGTGGAGGGGCGCGCGTGCTTCGCCGCTCCCTCTCCTCGCCCTACTTATAGCCTACGGGCTACGAAGCCGAGGGGGTGGGCGTGGGATCGTGGGATTAACTATGCCCATGACCCCACGCTCCCGCCTTTACCACGCGGGTTACTGCGCGCAGTAACTCCGCGGGGAAACCCAACCGCCCGCCTCGGCCACAGCGGATCCGCTTGCAGGCCGAGGCCCGGTGGTGGCGGGCCCGGCCTGCGGTCGCATCCCGTCACGCGCGTGGGCTGGCAGGCCGACCCGGCTGGCTGGTGCCATGTGGCACGCCCACGACGGGCAGCGGGCCGAGAAGCTTAGCAAGCACGCCACCTGGTTCCCCCCGATGCATTCGAAATTCGAGAAGGATCCGGCCAGACGTACCCGACTCCTGCCGACCGGCTCCCTAGAAGTCGGATGGAGCTTCCTTCGGAGCACCCGGAGGAGGAAACTGCTGAGGCTCCCCGGCTCTTCAACCGTGGCCCCTCACCAGCTTCGGGGACTACTGTCGGAGTAATGGGCCACGGGTAGCCTAACCCGAGCCCCCGAACCTTTCAAGACATCGGGACCGGCTGCGCCCTCAAGACGTCAAGATGGATCCCTGCCTTCTGACGGCCGGTTGGCTGAACGACCGACTGTCAGAAGGCGGCCGAGTTCTAGAAGACGGCATCACAACAGACCGACTCCTAGTGGGCGGCCTCCAGAGAGGCCGGCCCCTAGCAGTCGGCCCGTGGCGCCCTCAAAGTCTGCGCCCTCATTAAGGAGACAAGACAGGGTATGGCTACAACATAGCCCATCCCCCCGAATCCAGGGCCGGGCGTGGCCACAGTGCCCCGTACAGGCGGAGATCTCCGCACGACGCAGCATTGTTGCCTCTCCCCCCTAAACGTCACTCCTGACAGGCGGAGCCCTGTTCCCACGACGGCCTGTCGGTATGGCTTGCAGGCGGCGGGCCCTACCAGGAAGTGAGAGCCCTGAAGACGGAGGAAGCCAGGGCAGCCGGACCTGAGGGAAGCTGGCTTTTAGCAGGCGGCTTATCCCTCCCTCGGGCCCCGTGCGCCATCAACCAGATGAGACGTGGTGTGGCTACAGTAATCGCTCGCCAGGCGGCGGGACTGTAGCCACGCTCCCCCGACCAAGCCTGCGTCATTAGCATCACGGCTATAGTGATCAGCAGCCGGCAAGACCCGCGAGCGGCGGGAGCGGCCTGTCGGCTTCATACCAGACCAGTCGGCGGGGCCCACCAGGCGGCGGGCCCCAGCAGCCGGTGGAGAAGCCGGCGGCCAGAGACACTGACAGCCGGGTCCTACACCCGGCAGATTACCAATGTACCCCTGGGGGTAGGCCTATATAAACCCCCCAGGGCACCCATGCAAAGGGTTCCAACCTATTAGAACTAGACTCATACCTAGAGGAGGAGAGAGTGTGCCTGCCTTCTTCCACCTCTAGTAAACAGCTCAAGGAGCACCATTGTACCACTAGTGCCTTAGTGAACATGCAGAGACCCCGCAGAGCAGGACTAGGGCTGTTATCTCCACGGAGAGCCCCGAACTTGGGTAAAGTTCGCCGGCGTACGTGTCTACGCCTCATCCCGCTTCCAGGCACCGGCGACGTTCTACTCGCTCCCACCATGATAAGCCATCCTTTGGCATATGTCGCACCCAACCCCCGACAATTTTGGTTGATGTTTAGCCTGTTGTGCTTAACATGCTTCTTGATGTACCTACACAGGACAATTTTGGGAACGATTGTTGTTTTCCATCAAGGTTAGTTTCATCCCATGGCTTATATCTACTTACCGTTCAGGATATCCATAGCTCGTACCATATAGGCCGGCGGCTGATAAGGGACTAATCGGTGAATCAGACTTTTAACTGAATATATCTGCAACCCATTTTTCCTTAGGTTAACTAGGGCCATATGTAATATATCTAAGGCTACATAGCAACATGCACTGTACTTAATGTCTAAATATGCAATCCTAGGCTACATAGCAACAAGGAAGAGTGTTACATTAATGTTCTAATGATGTCTAGATATACGTAGAAGAGCAGTAGCAGCAGCAACAGCAACAACACAGCCCTGTTTGGATACTCAACTTAGCTAGAGGTTAGAGTTAGTTTCTAGCTCATTACTAACCCTGAACTAACTCCATCCAAAGAGTTGTTTGGATGGCAGGGTTAGATTGACAATAAATGCACTAGGAGAACTAGCTCCAATTAGCACCTCTTGGGTTGGATACTAGTTTTTTTGGGTGGGTTATAGATGAAACTAGCTCAAACTAGCCCTCATGTTTAGATATACTTTAGGGCTATTTGAGCCCGAACTAGCTCAAACTAACTGTAACCCGTGGATACAGCAGCAGATAATTTTTAAGAATGAACTAAACTCCTTCCGGCCCATAATATAAGATGTTAATTCATCTAATATGTGAGTATATTGGATGTTATAAGATACTCCCTCCATTCCTAAATATTTGTCTTTTTTAGAGATTTCAAATGGACTACCACATACGGATTGTATATAGACATATTATAAAAGAGTGTTGTACTACATCATTGTGCCATTGCTGTTTAGGTTCTAATATTAACTTGGTGCTTTTAGGTACATATGTCATTGGTAAAGATCCGTGTTTCGACCCTTTCTGCATATGGGGCAATGAGATATTGATGAACCAGCATCAAGTGAGGAAGCTGATAAAGATTGTTAGTAAAATGGGTCCAAAGATGGCAATTAAACTATTTGTTTACACTTTATCCAAGACAACAGCGAACTGCAGGATGGTAATAAGAACTCTGCAGCCTTCTTTTTCCTGCCCATAATTAGTTGTGTTAGATGACAATGTCTGAAATCTTATTCCTTTGCAGTGGTTGCCAAAGCAGTTTACTCAAGATTACCTCTCAAACTACATGATTGGTGGGCATGCAAAGGTTAAAGTATTTCTACCAGAACATGATGTTTATCTAGATGTTTTCATGAAGACCGTGAAGGATGGGCGGTCGGCCATTACAAGGGGTTGGACTAGAGTCATGCATGCCTTCTGCATGGAGGAGGGCACAATATGGGCATTCCGCTTCACCTTCTTCAGCAACCAGAATATATTTCGCCTCTTTCTTTACCGTCTTTAATAGTACAAGTATACAACTGTGGTTCATCATTCTTTATTTGGTTCTTATGTAATTCTTGAACATATGTACCTATGAATCGAATAATGCATTGGTTGTTTGAACCTGATGGATATGAATAAAGCTGTAGCATACATTCAAATTCAAATCCAAATCCGGTACAATTTGGAAAAGCGGCAATTAAATTATGGTGAAATTACGCTCTCCAAGTTGTTACGGCACACACGGTTGGTAAAACACAAACGTTTGCGATATCCACCATAATTCGGGACGGTTCACAGAGAGGAAACGTGTGCAAGCATGCACACAGTTGCCATTTGCAAAGCATGCGCGATGTCAGACAATATCACAAACGGTGCGGGCAAACTAAACGTTTGTGTTAGTTGCCTTATCGTACATGATTCGCAACCATGAACTGTTTCTGATGAAGTATGCATCATAAACGTTGCACCACAGAATAGTGTGTGCGATAGTTGTCTTGTACGACGATGTTACGACGGCCCAACGTTTCGTAATCCTGTCCAACACTCGTACGACGATTAGCTAATCTTCTTAACGGTGAACCGTTTGTGATGGGCCGCGCATCATACACATTCTATAATAGTGAACTGTTTGTAATGGACCGTGCATCGTAAACGTAGCACCACAGAATACGGACTGTGATGGCAATGCGAGCAGAAACGAGTAGGAGTACTATAGGGGCCCTATCCCCGACGGTTTCTGGGTCGTGTGGGAAGGACCCCCCTGTCGCCCACACTCACTTGGCGACGGTTCCAAATGCCGTCACGGAAAGGGGTTTTAAACCGTTTGTTTAGGACCGACGCGCACCAGTGTTTGCCATTTGCCTCTCGTTTTCCTCTCCCCCACTTCACAAAAATTTGCCGTTTTATTCGCCTCTCTTTTTCCGTTCGCCATTTTCTCATCAGATCTATTCTTTGCTTGCAATCATGAGTGATTTCGGTATGGCACCAACAAATAATGGCCTGACTCCTAAGATTGGACGTACAAGCAATCTGGATGCTAAAACTTTTATCTTGGGGCAAGGGAGCGTTATGGGAAAAGAACGTATCCAAGAATTTTTCAATTGTGTTGGAAATCTAAGTCTTGATGATGCTCCTATACTTAAAACTACTAGATCTTATGCGGATGCTATTTCAGCACTAGTTCTGAAACTTGAAAGTAAATTTATCAGCACTCATCCTACTTTGCAAATATTGTTTTTTGAGCTTCCCGAAATAAAGAACCCTAGAGCCAAAAAGTTGGCCACTCTCGTTCTTATGAACGAGTTTGACTACATAATTCGGGAAGCTAGGGAAATCTTTGACTTTTATGGTATGAATTGTGAAAAACCCGTGATAGATGAAATTCTTTACAATAGTGACTATGCACTAAGACATTTGCTTGGGGATAATAAGATCTTTGATGATAATCATAAAAAGGAGGTTCCCGTTCTAGAAATAATCCAACAAGTTTTTTATAATGTTAATCAACACTACTCTTGGATTGTTGCGGGAAATCAAAGGGGTTATGATGAAAACCAACTAAGGAATGCTAAAGTTTCTATGGATAATATGTTTTATGTTGTGTTTACAAAACCTCCTGATAAAAATACCCCCAAGAAAATTAAGAAGAAGAAGGATGAAAAAACTTAGATCCTTGCCTTACGCCTAGCTAAGGGCGTAAAACTATAGCGCTTGTTGGGAGGCAACCCAATGAATAAAATTTTATTTTTGCTTTTTGCTTGCTGTTCTTGAGTGTTTACACAATTATTCCTCTGGTATGAGTGTGTTTTTTATGTTTTAATTATTGTTTGTGCCAAGTAAAGCCTATAGGATCTTCTTGGGTGATAGTTGTTTGATCTTGCTGAAAAAGACAGAAACTTTGTGCTCACAAAAATAATTTTCATAAACCACAGAAAAGGGATTTTTCTTTGATTCTTTTTTCAGAAGATTAATATACAAATTACCCTGGTATTCCTATTTTGGTAGAATTTATGGAGTTCCATAAGTATTCGAACAAATCAGATTACTACAGACTGTTCTGTTTTGACAGATTCTGTTTTCTTGTGTTGTGTGCTTATTTTGATGGCTCTATGGTTTTCTTTGATGAGTTTTTGCCATAGAAAAGTTGGAATACAGTAGATATAATACAAAAACAAAATATGATTTGGTTTTATACAACACTTATAGTAGTGATTTGTTTTGTTACACTAACGGATCTCACGAAGGTTCTGTTGAGTTTTGTGTGATTGAAGTTTTCAAGTTTTGAGTTATCTTACGATGGATGAAGGAAGGATGTAAGAGTCTAAGCTTGGGGATGCCCCGGAATCCCAAGCTATTATCCAAGAATGAGCAACCAACTAAGCTTGGGGATGCCCCCGAGTGGCATCCCCGCTTTCTTCCAACAACTATCGGTATTTGACTCGAGGCTATATTTTTATTCGTCACATGATATGTGTTTTGCTTGGAGCGTCTTGTATGATATGTGTCTTTGCTTGTTTTATTTTGTGTTTTAAGTCATCAATCCTTGCTGGACACACCTATTTGAGAGAGCTAAAATTATTTCATGACTTGTTAGAATTGCTCTCTATGCTTCACTTAAATCTTTTATGAGCTAGGACTTGCTCTAGTGCTTCACTTATATCTTTTTGAGCACGGTGTGCTTTGTTATTTTTGAAGAAATTCTCTCTTGCTTCACTTAGATTTATTTGAGAGTTAGTAAAATTTTGAAGAAATTCTCTCTTGCTTCAATTAAATTATTTTGAGAGAAAGAAAATTTTGTTATGCTCATGATCTTCACTTATATTTGTTTGAGCTTATGAAAAGCAACACATAAATGTTAGTCCCAAAGTGATAGATATCCAAGAAGGATAAAGAAAAAAATGTCATGAAGATCATTGGACAAAATAAACTTGATTCTTAGTAATAGTTTTGAGATATGATGATGTGATATGTGAGTTATGTTGATGAGTAATTGTGCTCTAGTAAGAATATTGGCGTTAAGGTTTGTGATTCCCTATGCATGCACGAAAGTCAATAATCATGCAATGAAAATATCCTACTTGTGGTGCATTATTCGGTGTTAATTATGCTTAATGCTTGCTTATGATATTATTCGTTTCTTGGTTGTTCGCTTCTCAATCTTTTTGCTAGCCTTCATTTTGCACTAAGTATGGCCTCTACTTGTGCATCCAAAATAATTTAGACCAGTTTTGCCACATGAGTCCACTATATCTACCTATATGTGGTATTCTTTTGCCGTTGTAAGCAAATTTGCATGTGCCATCTCTAATTTTCAAAATAAACTTCTCTTTTGTGTTTTTGTTTCGCTCGCGGAACGGTAACGGGTGGATAATATTTTCCATGCTAGATGTGTTATTCTCAAGATGAGTGTTTATTCACTTGTCATTGCACGAGAGTAAGGCGAAGGTTTTAGGGATTCCCAGTCCCGAAATGCAAAAAAAATATTTACTTTATGTTGTCAAATAATAAATTCCTTGCAAAGTGTTGGTATGGAGGGCACCCATGGATACGGCTAGCCATGGAAAGTGAAAGAATGGTGGAAAAGGAATAAACTTTATTTTCTATTTGGGAACCGCCTATGGCATATCTAGCATGGAAAGTGTTCGTAGCTCTGAGTCGTTTTCGTTGGTGGGATGGATACACCTCCCAAAATGTTTTTATCTCAAATTTTTCGCTTTGAGCTCTGGCACCTCTACAAATCCCTACTTCCCTCTGCGAAGGGGCTTTCTTTTACTTTATGCAATTTTTATTTTGAATTTGAGTCTCCATCTTCTCTTATAAAAGCACCAACTAGGAGCCAATATGATTGTGCTCAAGTATTGGGTGTAGTTAATATTCGAGTGTGTTTCATGAATGGATCAATGTTTGAGCATGATGGGCTAGGGATAACTTATTTTAGCATTGATATTTTGAAAGACATGGTTGCTTGTTGATATGCTTGAGTATCTAAATTATTATGTCAAAACTAGACTATTGCTTTGAATCACATAAAGTCCAAATGTCCATGCTATAAAGAAAAGAATATGATATGACTTGATGAACAACACTCCACATCAAAAATTCTGTTTTTATCACTTACCTACTCGAGGACGAGTAGGAGTTAAGCTTGGAGATGCTGATACGTCTCCAACGTATCTATAATTTTTGATTGTTCCATGTTGTTTTATTATCAATCTTGGATGTTTTATAATCATTTTACAGTCATTTTATATCATTTTTTGGTACTAACCTATTGACATAGTGCCAAGTGCCAGTTGTTGTTTTTTCCATATTTTTTACATCGCAGGAAATCAATATCAAACAAAGTCCAAATGCCATGAAACTCCATGGTGATTTTTTATGGGCCAGAAGGAAGGCAATGGGCCCTGGTTGCACCTGGGGGGTGCCCCGAGGGGGCAAACCCCACCAGGGCACGCCAGGAGGCCCAGGCGCGCCCTGGTGGGTTGTGCCTACCTCGGGTACCCCCCGGACCGCCTCTTTGCTCTATATACCAGAACCCTAGAAGCGTCGACGAAATATTCATCCAGCCGCCGCAAAGTCCAGAACCACCAGATCCAATCTAGACACCATCACAGAGGGGTTCACCACTTCCATTGGTGCCTCTCCAATGATGCGTCAGTAGTTCTTTGTAGACCTTCGGGTCCGTAGTTAGTAGCTAGATGGATTTCTCTCTCTCGCTGAATTCTCAATACAATAGTCTCTTGGAGATCCATATGATGTAACTCTTTTGCGATGTGTTTGTTGGGATCTGATGAACTTCGAGTTTGTGATCAGTTATATCTTTTTATATCCATGAAATTTATTTGAGTTTCTTTGATCTCTTATATGCATGATCTCTTATAGCCTCGTATTTCTTCTCCGATATTTGGTTTTCTTTGGCCAACTTGATCTATTTATCTTGCAATGGGAAGAGGTGCCCGGTAGTGGGTTCGATCTTACGGTGCTTGATCCCAGTGACAGAAAGGGAACCGACACGTATGTACCATTGGTACTAAGGATAAAAAGATGAGATTTATATCTACCGCCATATAGATAAACGGATCTTGTCTATATCATGTCATCGTTCTTATTGCATTACTCCGTTTTTCCATGAACTTAATACACTAGATGCATGTTGGATAGCGGTCGATGTGTGGAGTAATAGTAGTAGATGCAGGCAGGAGTCGGTCTACTAATCTTGGACGTAATGCCTATGTAATGATCATTGCCTGGATATCGTCATAATTATTTGAAGTTCTATCAATTGCCCAACAGTAGTTTGTCTACCCACCGTTTGCTATTTTTCTCGAGAGAAGCCACTAGTGAAACCTACGGCCCCCGGGTCTTCTTTCTCATATATTTGCCTTGCGATCTACTTTTCCTTTGCATTTTTATTCAGATCTATTAAACCAAAAAATACAAAAATACCTTGCTGCATTTTATCTTTATTTATTTTATTTGGCGTTCGATATATCAATCTACTACAATTTACCTCACGTCCGCTTGCCTATCTTGAGGCGCCGTACCCCAGAAGGGATTGACAACCCCTTTAACATGTCGGGTTGCGAGGTGTTGTTGTTTGTGTGCAGGTGTTGTTTACATTGTGTTGCTTGGTTCTCCTACTAGTTCGATACCTTGGTTTCATAACTGAGGGAAATACCTACCGTCGCTGTGCTACATCATCCCTCCCTCTCCGGGGAAATACCGACGTAGTTTCAGCTACCATCAGTCTCGTCGTAGTCAATTCCTTGAACTTGTCCATAACCTTTAGCGACAAGCCGAGCTTTGTGGATCTGAACACTTCCATCCACATCGGTTTTCTTCTTAAAGACCCATTTGCAACCAATGGCCATTGCGCCAGGCGGCGGATCAACCAAGTCCCGGACTTGATTTTCATCCATGGACTTTCACTAGGATCTCATGGCCTCCAGCCATGCCTCGAAATCTAGGCTCACCATCGCTTCCGCATACGTGTCTGGCTCGTCGCTTTCTAGCTACAATACATCACGCACTCTGCGCAATCTTTCCGACCTCCGTGGTTCTGGTGCCGCTTCCACTATGGGTTCCCTGACTGACTCCGGTATGATCTCATCACCAGCCGAGCCATCCCCGAGTGGTCCTCGGATTTCTTCGAGTTAGACCGTCCTCCCACTGGCCTCCCGACTGAGAAACTCTTTCTCAAGGAAAACCCTGTTCCGAGCAACAAACACTTTGTTCTCTTCCCGGTTGTAGAAGCTATATCTCAAAGTTTCCCTCGGATATCCCACGAATATGCATTTTTCCGACTTGGGTGTAAGCTTGCCTGACATAAGTCGCTTGACAAATGCTTCACAACCCCAAATCGTTAGAAAAGACAAATTGGGACTCTTCCCGGTCCACATCTCATGTGGTGTCTTGTCTACGGATTTTGATGGTACCCTGTTAAGTGTGAAAGCTACAGTTTCTAGAGCGTATCCCCAGAATGACAAGGGTAAATCCGGTTTGCTCATCATTGACCGAACCATGTCCAACAAGGTCATATTCCTCCGTTCCGACACTCCATTTCTATGTGGCGTACCCGGAGGTGTGAGCTGACGTACTATACCTCGGCTTTTCAGATGATCATCAAACTCCTGGCTCATGTACTCACCTCCACGATCGGATCGTAGAAGCTTTATAGTCTTGCCGAGCTGATTCTCAACCTCGTTTTGAAACACTTTGAACTTTTCAAAAGTTTCTGACTTGGGCCTCATCAAATAGATATATCCATATCTACTCAAGTCGTCGGTAAAAGTCACGAAGTACTGATAGCCACCTCTAGCATTTGTGCTCATTGGACCACACACATCGCTGTGTATAAGCTCCAATAGCTCGGACGCCCTCTCGCAACTCTTTGCAAAAGGAGACTTAGTCATCTTGCCGAGCAAGCATGATTCGCATGTCTCGAACAACCCGAAGTCGGACGAAGTTAGGAGCCCATCATCATGGAGCTTCTTCATGCGTTTCAGACTAATGTGTCCAAGCTGGCAATGCTAGAAGTATGTCAGATTTATCTCATTAGGCTTATGCCTCTTGACATTCACGTTATAGACCGGTTCCTGTTCCAGATTCAATATAAATAGCCCATCAACAATGGGTGCATAGCCGTGGAACATACCATTCAAATAAAATGAACAACCATTGTCCTTTAAATTGGATTCATAACCCTGACTCATCAAACATGAGGCAGAAATAATGTTTTGACTAAGTGTAGGAATGTAATAACAATTCAATTCCAAAATAAATCCAGAAGGAAGCTGGAGCCGCATCGTGCCGACCTCCAACGCAGCAACTCTTGCTTTGTTGCCAACCCTAATGTCAATCTCCCCTTGTGCCACATGCCTAGTTCTTACCAGCCCCTGCATCGAGTTGCAAATATGAACAACCGATCCGGTATCAAATACCCAAGAGCTACTAGGTATGTCAGCAAGGTAAATGCCTATAACATATGCAACAAGTGTACCTTTGCCTGAAGAAGCATTTCCGACCTTCTTTCCATGCTCTGCAAGCCACTTGCTACAGTTCCTCTTCCAGTGACCGATCTCCTTACAATGATAGCAAATGGTCTTTGAGTCCAGTCCTGACTTCGGCGCAGCGACAGAGGTTACCATCTCCGTGCCCTTTGCCTTAGCCTTTTTCTTGGACCAGCTCTTCTTGAACTTAGCCGATTTCTGCACCATCAACACTTGATGTGTGCCTTTCTTAATATCCTGCTCTGCTACTTCGAGCATCCCATGCAATTCAGTGAGCTTCTTATCCATGCCATGCATATGATAGTTCGAGATGAACGTCACATAGCTGGGCGGAAGAGAACCCATAACTGCATCAGTCGCCAGCTCATCCAAGAGCGGGAAGCCCAAACGATCCAAAGCTTGCACATATCCGATCATCTTGATCACATGTGGGCTCAGTGGATCACCTTACTTCAGCTTGCAATCCATCAAAGATCGCCAGACGTTGAACCTTTAGGTCCTAGCCTGTGTCTGAAACATGCTCTTGAGACTCTCAATCATATCGTAAGCCTCAACATTTTCGAAATTATGTTGCAAATCGGGCTCCATACAAGCCAGCATCAGACAGCTGATCTCCGTTGACTCATCAATGAGTTTATGGTAGGCATTCTTGGTTGTGGCATTAGCATTATCGGTAGGTTCCTCTGGAAGTGGATCCTCTAGAACATGTTCCTTTTTATCGTGCTTGAGAACAATTCTCAGATTTCTATACCGGGTGGTAAAATTTGTTCCATTCAGTTTATCCTTTTCCGGAATTGATTTCAATGCAAAGTTGGGTTGAGCAGGTGGTGCCATTGATCTACAATAGAAAAATATGCAATCACTAAGCAATGTGTTTATGTAGAGTAATTCAAGCCTTAAATAGAAATACTCCCACTGAAGTCGGCATCCCTCCGCAAATTCCCAGTGATTCAGGATCCGACTAGCGCATGCGACTAGTGAGCTTTAGCATCACTGCAAGCCAACATACCTATCCAGTAAGCAACTCCTTGCTAATCGTATCTCTACACGACTCCTGTCGGTCGGGAAGGTATCTCATACCCCGGCTCCCAACCTTCTTTGCCACAAAGCCTAAAACCATTTTGATAGCCTTGTCAAGATAACCTGATGCAGTGCATGTCCGTGTCCGACAAGAACCCTTCAATTCAAGGACACCTAGCAGCACCCCAATTTTATGAGCCCACTACTAGACGTACTTGACGTGCGAAGGTGCAACATCGGGAATGGCAAATTGCTTGATATTAACGAGGGATCTTTCTATCATTCTAACATCATAGAAAACAAGAAGCATGACAATCACAAATAAACATATATTGTGAAATGGTATGGCTCCTTCATGGATGTTCTTCCTGGTCGGCTCCGACTCCGATGACCATCTAGGAACTCCATCTTGTTTGTCACGCCGAGACGCCAAGCCACCAACCTGATCTCTATTATCCAACTACTACAACTAGTAATGAATTTTACATAGAGTCACTAGTCGACACGCAGGTCATTATACATTATAATGACAACACTTTGGCTCCTGCCGGCTGACAAACATGACACGTAGGCCATGTATAATTTACACACATGCATCACATACACATGAGCCATACTATTCACATCAAACCCTGCAAAATAAAGTTATGCATAGAATCGCATTCTACCGGTTTGAGTGATCGTGTACGAAATACAAGGCGCTACAGACACGGCGGTCCCGTATTAATAGGCATGCCAACAACACGCTAGCACCCAAGTTTTAATATTTCAGTTCTTACCACTACTATCAGCTATGGTAGAAAGATCCCACCGTGCTAGCACCCAAGTCCCATAAACCATGATAACAGTTATCTCCTATTTTAACTGAGACAACAGGCATGCCAACAACACGTCTATGTTTATCTTTTTCATTGGGCTTAGCAATTCTAGCAGCTTCATCACAGAAGTAAATAACATTCCCATCAATATTTTCTACTAAGAGATCTTTAACCATAGCAAAACTAGGTTCTACTTTAATTTGCTCAGAGGGATTAGGTGCTTTAATATTACTTTTGCGAACCAAAGTTGATACCTTAGTATGTTCCTTTATCCTAACAGGGAAAGGTGGTTTTTCAATATAAGCAGTAGGCACAACTGGATCAACATTGTAAATGATAGTTTCATCTCTAGCTTTAATCGGTTCTTTAATTTCCCATTTCATATGATGGGAGTTGCCGGAGTATTAGGTGCGGCTCTGCTATGCGCTATTCATGGAGCGACCGTAGAAAACACTCTATTTTATAGGGGGGGTGATATTTAAACCACTTCTCTTTAGGGAGATCAACATGAGTAGCAAATCATTCACAGAAAGAGGCTACTATCTCAGAGTCAAGTCCATATTTAGTGCTAAACTTGTGAAAAGCATCGGTATTCATAAAAGATTTAACACCATCAAACTCAAGCTTAATACCTGACTCTTTACCTTCTTGAGTTCCCAATCTTCAGAGTTGCGTTCAATTCTTTCTAAAATATCCCACCTGAATTCAATAGTCTTCTTCATAAAAGAAACAGTACAAGAAGTATCGAGCATGGATTGATCATCACGAGAAAGTCGAGCATAAAAATTCTGAATGATAATTTCTCTAGAGAGCTCATGATTGGGGCATGAATATAACATTGACTTAAGCCTCCTCCAAGCTAGAGCAATACTTTCTCCTTCATGAGGCCAAAAATTATATATATAATTTCGATCACGATGAACTAGATGCATAGGATAATTTTTTTGGTGAAATTCCAATTTCAATCGATTCCAGTTCCAAGATCCAATATCGTCGCATAGCCTATACCATGTCAATGCATTTCCCTTCAAAGATAAAGGGAAAACCTTCTTCTTAGCTTCATCTCCGGATAGACCTGCAAGCTTAAATAATCCACAAATTTCATCCACATATATCAAATGCATATCAGGATGTTCAGTTCCGTCTCCTTCATAAGGATTAGCTAGCAGTTGTTCTATCATAGCCGAAGGAATTTCATAACCAATATTTTCAGTAGGTGTAGTAGGTTGAGGGGCAACTAATTGTGCTTCCGGTCGAGGTGAAGATACCCCGAACAAACCCCTCAAAGGATGGTTTTCCATAGTAACAAGTGACAATAAATTTCAACACGTAATATAAATTTTTCCTTACCAATTTCCAATTAACAAGAGCGCTTCACTCCCCGGCAACGGTGCCAGAAAAGAGTCTTGATGACTCACAAGTATAGGGGATCAATCGTGGTCCTTTCGATAAGTAAGAGTGTCGAACCCAACGAGGAGCAGAAGGAAACGACAAGTGGTTTTCAACAATTTTCTGCAAGCACTGAGATAGTCAGTAACAGGTAGTTTGATAGCAAGATAATTTGTAACGGACAAGTAATGGTAATGGTAAATAAAGTGCAGCAAGGTATCCCAATCCTTTTGTGGCAAAGGACAGGCCAAAACGGTCTCTTATAATAAGCAAAGTGTTCTTGAGGGCACACGGGAATTTCATCTAGTCACTTTCATCATGTTGGTTTGATTTGCGTTCGCTACTTTGATAATTTGATATGTGGGTGGACCGGTGCTTGGGTGTTGTTCTTACTTGAACAAACCTACCACTTATGATTAACCCCCTCACAAGCATCTGCAACTACGAGAAAATTATTAAGATAAAATCTAACCATAGCATTAGACATTTGGATCCAAATCGGTCCCTTATGAAGTAGCGCATAAACTACGGTTTAAGCTTCTGTCACTCTAGCAACCCATCTTCTAATAACTACTCCACAATGCATTGCCTTAGGCCAAAAATATGGTGAAGTGCCATGTATTCGATGTTCACATGACACCACTAAGGGAATCACAACATACATATCATCAAAATATCGAACACATATCAAGTTCGCATGATTACTTGCAACATGACTTCTCCCAAGACCTCAAGAACGAAAGTAACTACTCACAAATGATATTCATGCTCAAGATCAGAGGGGTATTAAATAGCATAATGGATCTTAACATATAATCTTCCACCAAATAAATCATATAGTAATCAACTACAAGATGTAATCAACACTACTAGTCACCCACAAGTACCAATCTAAGGTTTTGGTACAAAGATTGAACACAAGAGATGATCTAGGGTTTGAGAGGAGATGGTGCTATTGAAGATGTTGATGGAGATTTCCCTCCCAAAGATGAGAGGGTTGTTGGTGATGACGATGGCTTCGATTTCCCCCTCCGGAAGGGAAGTTCCCCCGGCGGAATCGCTCCACCGGAGGTAAATAGTGCTCCTGCTCAAGTTTCGCCTCGAGACGGCAACGCTCAATCCCGAAAGTCTTCTCCTTATTTTTTTTTCTATGTCAAAATGACTTAAATACCAGAAGATGGGCACTGGAGGTGGGCCGGGCTGGCCACAACCCACCATGGCGCGCCTGGGGGGCCTAGCGCGCCCTGGTGTCTTGTGGTCACCCGGTGGCCCCCCTCAGGTAGTTATTTGCTCTAGTATTTTTATATATTCCAAAATAATTCTCAGTAATTTTTTAGCTCATTTGGAGATGTGCAGAATAGGTATCTCTGACGTAACTTTTTCAGGTCCAGAATTGTAGCTGCCGGTATTCTCCCTCTTTGTGTAAACCTTGCATATTATGAGACAAAAGGCATTAGAATTACTCCATAAAGCATTATTATGCATAAAAACATTATAAATAACGGTAGAAAATCATGATGCAAAATGGACGTATCAGCACCCATTGACCTCGAAGTTCAACGGAGGAGCATGACCTTCAACAAGATTTGCAAAGACATTCGAGCACTGCAGTACGTTGATGTGATTGTGAGTTCCTGGCATACCAAAGATGGAGTGCCAAATCCGGAGGTCCTGTGTGGCCACTGCCTCAAGTACCTCACTGCAAGCTCCTTTGGCGCCTTTGTACATCCCCTGCCAAGCAAATGGACAGTTTTTCCATGCCAAATGCATGCAGTCGATGCTTCCAAGCATCCCAGGGAATCCTCTTGCTGCATTATATGCTAGGATCCGAGCAGTGTCTTCAGCATTGGGTGATCGCAAGTATTGTGGTCCAAACACTGCCACCACTGCCCTGCAGAACTTGTACAAACACTCAATGGTGGTGGACTCGGCCATGCGTCCATAGTCTTGCAGTATATCACCGGGAGCTCCGTATGCAAGCATCCTCATAGTTGTCGTGCACTTCTGGAGTGAGGTGAATCCAAGTGTGCCGGCCCAATCCTTATTGCACTTGAAGTCGTTGCCGAACTCCCGGATGGAATTCACAATCCCGAGGAAGAACTTTCGGCTCATCCGTTAACGGTGCCGAAATACTTTCTCGTCATGCAGTGGAGCGTCGGTGAAGTAGTCGGCGTAGAGCAAGCAGTAGCCCTTTAGTCGTTGCCTTTGCTTTGCCTTCTGCCGGCCCAGCACCGAGCCACCTCGCCGTGGCTTTGCATTACTCGCGAATAGGCTGGCTAGAGCGGCGAGGACCATGAGGTGCTCTTCGTCCTGGGCATCGGCATTGGCTTCCTCCTCCAACAGCGCCGCAAACACCTCCTCGTCGTCCGAGTCCATCACCGAGCAGACAATACACCGAACACCTGGCGAACGTGGGAGGTGCGCAGCCGCCGGTAGCCCCGCCTGGGTGGCCGGAGCGCCGGAAAGCTCGCCCAGGAGCGGGGTGGAGGTTGCCGCGGCGAACCCTCTCTTTTCCGGCAGGGGTGGCCTTTCTAGCAGCGGTGGGTTAGACAATGGGTGATAACCCACAAGTATAGGGGATCGCAACAGTTTTTGAGGGTAGAGTATTCAACCCAAATTTATTGATTCGACACAAGGGGAGCCAAAGAATATTCACGAGTATTAGCAGTTGAGTTGTCAATTCAACCACACCTGAAAGACTTAATATCTGCAGCAAAGTATTTAGTAGCAAAGTAGTATGGAAGTAACGGTAACAGTGGCAAAAGTAACAGTAGCAGTTTTGTAGTGATTGTAACAGTGGCAACGGCAAAGTAATTTAGTAAAGATCAATATGTGAAAAGATCGTAGGCATTGGATCGGCAATGATAATTGTGCCGGATAATATTCATCATGTAGCAGTCATAACCTAGGGTGACACACAACTAGCTCCAATCCATCAATGTAACGTAGGCATGGATTCCGTATATAGTCATACATGCTTATGGAAAAGAACTTGCATGACATTTTTGTCCTACCCTCCCGTGGCAGCGGGGTCCATAAGGAAACTAAGGGATATTAAGGCCTCCTTTTAATAGAGAACCGGAACAAAGCATGAGCACTTAGTGAATACATGAACTCCTCAAACTACCGGTAATCACCGAAAAGAATCCCAATTATTCTCACCTTGAGGTATGCGGATCATAACACGTAATAGGTGTCTACGACTTAGAAGACAGGATCAAGAACACAAATATATTCATGAAAACATAATAGGTTCAGATCTGAAATCATGGCACTCGGGCCCTAGTGACAAGCATTAAGCATAGCAAAGTCATAGCAACATCAATCTCAGAACATAGTGGATACTAGGGATTAAACCCTAACAAAACTAACTCGATTACATGATAAATATCATCCAACCCATCACCGTCCAGCAAGCCTACGAAGAAATTACTCACTCCTGGCGGTGAGCATCATGAAATTGGCGATGAAGGAAGGTTGATGAAGATGATGGCGACGGATTCCACCCTCCGGAGCCTCGAACGGACTCCAAATCAGCCCTCCCGATGAAGAACAGGAGGCGGCGGCTGCTCCGTATCGTAAAACGCGATGAATCTTTCTCTCTGATTTTTTTCTCTGCGAATAGGTATATATAGAGTTGGAATTAGGGTCCGAGACGGTCCAGGGGGGCCACGAGCCAGCAAGGCGTGCCCGGGGGGTAGGCGCGCCCCCGGGGCTTTTGGCCTCTGGGTGGCCCCCCTCTGGTATATTTTTCCGCCGGTATTTTTTATTTATTCCACAAAAAATCTCCGTAGATTTTCAGGTCAATCCAAGAACTTTGATTTCTGCACAAAAATAACACCATGGCAATTCTGCTGAAAACAGCGTCAGTCCGGATTAGCTCCATTCAAACCATGCAAATTAGAGTCCAAAACAAGCGCAAAGGAGTTTGGAAAAGTAGATACAATGAAGACGTATCAGTGGGTAGGATATAGACGTGCAAGATACTTTTTCGCCTGACAGTGGTGGCCCGGGCGCGGTTTTTCCTTCCGCCGGAGCCCCCAATGCGCTGGGTTCGGCCTGGGATCACCGGGCCGAACCGGTAGAACTCGACGTCCTGGGTGGGGGGTAAATGGGGTTTTTTCGACGCCGGCGCAAAAAAACTTGCCCTGAGGGGGGCCTGTTGGGGGCAGGAGTGGAGATGCTCTAAGAGCATCTCCAGCCGTTCGGCCCCCCAAGGCACCTAAAAAGAGCTTCCTGGGGGCGAACCGGCGCTAGCTCGGCCCCTGGGGGCGACCTAGCTCCCAGTCACACCCCCAGGCGCCGCCCCCAGGATGCGGAAAATTCGAACTTGGTCGTTCTCGCTCACAAAAGACGCCACAAGTCCGGCGATCACAAGTCACAGTTCGACGATCGGATGTAGTCTGGCGTACAAAAAATAGAGCGCCACAAGTTCGCATGCGCAACGCATCACTCGGCGGGGTCGGCCTCAGGCGTCGGTGTCGTCGGCGTGCGCGGGCTCGGCGGTGTCGGAGCTGCTTCGGTGCTGGGCGGTGTCGGCGCGGCTTCGGTGCTGCTGGGCGTCGTGGAGGCGTCATCACTTGGGCTTGGCAGCGTCGTCGGCAGCTGGTTCAGAATGAGGCCGCGCTCCGCCATGTACCACGCCTTGAGCTTCTCGTCGGTGCTCTGGAGCATGTCCGTCCCGCCCATCAGAAAAGCCAGGTCGGTGTTCCTCTTCTTCGCGGCGACGTTGGTCCGGAGCAGGTCGAGCTTGATGGCGCTGTTCGTCATCAACGACGACCACTGCGCCGCGGTTTTCTCTTCACGCAGGACGGCCCGGGCCTGTGCGTCGGCGAGGCAATGCTCGATGAACTCCTGCACTCACGCGGTATCCGCGTCGGCGTGTTTCCCCTTCTTGGCCCCTTTGTTGCCGTCTGGCCGCCCCTCTGACGCGTCCGGCGTTGGCGCGTCCGGCTTGTATGTCTCCTTGGCCTTGTCGAGGGTGCGCCGGACTTCCGCCCACTTCTCGCATATGTGGAGGTACTTGAACTCGGCGTCGTTGTTGCCCTGCCGATACAAGCCGAACATGTGCAGCAACTGCGCGGAGGAACAAACAGTTGGCGGGCGCACACGGTGAAGAGAGGCGGGAGACCGGCATGCCATACCTGATCCTCAACGCTGACGCCGCTCTCCGGGCGAGCCACGACCTCCTCGACGATCCCATGCCATTTGTTGCACGCCCCCTGGATACGCCCCCAATGGTTCGCCATCGCCTTCACCCCGCGCTGCATGTAGACGCCTTTAAAGTAGGGGTCAACGAGCTTGCGTTCGTCGAACTCGGCCTTGATGCGCTCCCAGTACGTGTCGATGCTCTGGTTCGTGCCGGTGGTCGGGTCGAGGCAGACGATTTTCCATGCTTCGGGGAGGCATTCCTCCTCCTTGGATGCCCACTTGATGCATGGCTCGCCGGACCTGGCCGCCCGCTTCTTCTTCTTGCGCCTCCTCGCCGGAACAGTCGCCTGCTCCTCTTCGTCCTCCTCCTCCTGCTCCTCTTGCTCCTCCTCGCCGTAGACGTAGCCGAGCTTGTCGTCCATGCCGCCGCTGAGATCCACCGTGTCGTCCGGGGTGACGAACCCGGAAGACGCGGCGGCCGCGGTCGAGCCGGTCGCGATGATGTTCTCCATGTCGGCCTCGGTCTCGTCGGTGTCGCCGAGGTGCGAGAAGGGAAGCGCGCCACGGCGGAAAGGTGGCGTCGGGGAGGACGCGTAGGCGGGCGGGGAGTAGTTGTATGGAGGGTACTGCACGCCGGCGAAGGCAGGCGACGACGTGCGCTGGGTCGGGTGCCCATGGGGGAAGGTGACGTTGGGGTTGAACCCACCGTGCGCGTCCCCGTCGGCGTAGCCCAACGAGGGCGATCCCCATGGCTGCGGCGACGGAGAGCCGACGCCTTGCCGGCCCCAGGGCGCGTACTGGGCATGGCTGCCGGGTGGATTCATCATCCCCGCGCGAGTCGCCTCGGCCTCGGCTTGCTCTGCCGAAGCCGCAGCCGCACGCGCCGCGTTGTCACGGGCCTTCTTGGCGATCGCCCTGTTCCGCTGGTCGGCGGTGACAGTCTCCCGTCGCTGAACTTCCACCCTCCAGTCGGCGTTTGACATGCCCGGTGGCTTGGACGGCGGCGCCCTCGGCTTCCTCTGCTTCGGCTGGGCGACGGAGGCGGTCGCGGTTGCCGCGGTGCGGGGGACGACGTACTTCTTCGGTGGCATGGCGGCCGGCTGGGAGGCGAGCGGGAGGGAGATTGGCGGGAGGAAGGAAGAGAATGGGAGGGAAGTGGGGGAAAAGCGGGAAGAAACGGCGGGAAGAGGCGCTCGACTCGCCGACAGGGCGGACCCACGCGCCCTTTTCGCTTGTGCCGGCGCCCCAGGCGCCCCCAGGGCGCCGGGTTCGGCCTGGGTCCGCCGGCACCAGTTTCGGCCTGAGCCGGCGAAAAACGGACTTCTGGGGGTGTGACAAAAACGTCTGGGGATGACCTGTTGGGGGCGCGGCTGGAGATGCTCTAAGGTTCGTTCAGGCTGAGACCATCCCAGATCGAACTCAAGGAAAACGAGACATGGTGGGACCCCACGCATCAAGATTTGTGCATCTGATCGGACGGCCCGCGACAGGTTCTCCCCAAGTCCTATAAATCTGACGTCAGAATTATATCAACTCCGCATTTTTAAACATCTCGTTTCCATTCCTCTGTTTTAAACGTTTTAGTTGCAAGCTTGCCGATAGCTACAGGAAAAAAATTGTGTGCAGACCGGTTGCAAATCAAATCCTGTGCATACCCGACCCCGATGGGTGAAACGTGTACACGCGCAACATCTGACGGCCGCCTGGTCGAGTGCGCCTCTCCACTGCGACGGCTCGTTCACGGCTCGGCTTGAAAGGATTCCACGCACCACACAAGAAAACCCTCGTCCACGCCGTCGTGGTCGCCGCGTGCGCTAGCGGCCCCCTCGTCCGCCGCTGCCACGCCCAGGATCGGCGACCGATGCCACAACGTTTTTGCCTGAGACTCCACCCTCCCCGCCCCAGTCACGCTCAGCAAGAAGCAGCAGAAGAAGGCGGCGCAGCGCCAGCGCCAGCAGCAGCCTGCGGTAGCCGGCAAGGAGACGGAGCTCTTCGCCCTGACTTCAATGCCAGGTTCAGCCCAGGTCCGTCTTTACCAGATTTATAAAAACTTGTTTATTTCAACATCTTTCCTTGTAACAAGGTTTATATGAACACTACACTTCTGATTTACTCGTCCAGGGAGATATAATCAAGCAACACATGCTCTTTACTGTATCTAAAATCAGAATGCCAAGACAGGAGCAGAAGCTGGGTATACGGCCACCAACTCGAAGATAAAATCAGGGTGGTTCCATGACAAATGCTCAAACATGTGTATATAAATTGAAAGACTTATAGTTTGATGATTCTAGCCTTTCTTTGTAATCTGAAAGTTTGCGAAGATTGTAATAGAAACATAGATCCCTTTGTAATCTATTCGGAACCCTTTTTTGTCGTTTAACAAGCATCTCATGATAGGAACAAGAGAAACAATCTCAGTTTTGAAGTCTCGTCATTCCAGACATCAGATTTCTGAGCTGTTTGTCATATCATATTTTACTTTTCAAAGGAATAAGAGAAAGAATCTTAGTTTAGAAGTCTTTATACTAATCAAACAACAAGTACAAATACCTCCTTTCAAGGCATCCATGTGTATATCACATAAAATGGCATTGTACATTGATCATGTGATAGGAAGTTCAACTATTACAATCTACAATTTACATTTTCTATTATCATGTCAAACCATCCAGAGTCTGATCAATGTACAATTTTATGAAATCGACCAAAGCAAAATCAGTCATGGAGTATCGGTGGCATCATTGTTATCATCACCCTTGTGCTGTAAATGACAGATGTATGTGAACCTCTGACTCTGATGATTGGAGTTGGACAACCTAGTTTGTCATGATCTTCACATTGTTTTGCCTTGCCGACCCTGCTCGCTGATCTAGGTTTTGGAGCTTCTCACACTGTCCAGGGCAGGATCAATGATGTCAACTTGCCAAGGAAGCACATGATCCATTAGCCATCGTTCTAACTTAAGTATACTGTCAACATTGATAATGGTTAGACGGATTCTTACGTGGGTCCAACCAAAGCATACATTGTTCATTTGAGCGGAAAATTTTAACATATGATTAAAGAGAATTCAGATAGGACTAATCACGAGAATCTGTTGGTAAGTGGTAAATCAGTTATTGTACTTGCAGCCATCTGTACAAGCATAGCATGCACTACTTTGGACTAGCTTTATTTAGTCTACTGGGCATACTCTACCTTTTCTTCTTCACTTCTCTACACCAAGGAAATTATACGAGGAATACTAGATATCCTACATCCAGAAGCAACTGGTGCCAAATTTCGTTTTTAGATTGCAACACTGTGCAACAAGCCATCTATATTATGTCTGTTATGCTCAAACAGTAGCACTAAAGAGTGAGGACTTTGTGAGAATTTCAATCCATAAAGGCATAAACAGTGACTAAATGAATCATAAGACACACGCACATCCTCAGATTTGACAACTCAAACTCACCGGATAGTTCCCGCGAAGAACAATAAATTGTCCAAGGAGATGAAGCCTCTACCTCTGTATGCAAATATGGCAAAAAAGTAAATAAAAAAATCATACATCTCAGGTTCTTTAGTTCAGCGACAAAAATACTGATATCAAGTATAGTAATTGGGACAAAGGGTAAATACAAGACCTAAAATCTATAGACGGTACTTCCCTTGCTAGCCCATCTGTTTCCATTGTTCGATATTAGCCCCAAAGCTTAATTCTAGGAAAGGAGACAAACCAAAGGGCCTTCAGTTCATATGAAGTTTCACTGAACCTTGCAAGAACATTGTGGAATATATCACACCCCAACTTCATAAAAAACATTATGGAATATAAGAACTACTACACTTGGTAACTACATCCAATTTCTGAAGTGTCATCTTGTACTGAAAGATTGCTTGAGGAAAGCACACACCCATTTCACAACAGAACACTATGGAATATCAAGCACACACCCATTATGGAGTACTAAACTATGATACCTGTATGGAGTATGGACAGTTCAGTACGGCTGCACCACCTTCAGATGCTCCAGAATTCAATCTGGGATATCGATCCCAACCAATTTCCTAGGTAAAATAATTCTCTGATTATACACAATTTCCAGCATAACAATTCACTTACAGCATTATATGCAAAGGAAATTTGCATCTGCTACCTCCATGGTCTAGTGGGGGACGAGGAGAAAGAGATCTGGGGGGAGGGAGGGAGGTGACGCCGGGACAGACGACTGAAGCAGGAATCGACGGCGACCACGCGCAGATTGGGGCGGCGCCGTGCAAGCGAAGGTGACTGCGACCCAGGCAGCGTCACGGCACGGCGAGGAGCAGGGGTGCGCCGTGGAGAGAGAAAGGCGACGGCGGTGGCATCGTCACATGAGTCCAGCCGCGAGTCCAGCGAGCCACAGTGTCTTGTGTGATGCGTGGTATCCGTTCGAGCCGAGCCGAGCGAGCGAGCCGTCGCGGTGGAGAGGCGCGCTCTACCAGGCGGCCGTCAGATGTTGTGCCTGTACACGTGTCACCCATCGGGGTCGGGTATGCACAGGATTTGATTTGCAGCTGGTGTGCACAGAATTTGAGCGGGTTAGGCGACCACGACCTAGAATTTTGTTTATTTGCGCTCCTCTTAGCTTTTGCAAACTGGAGGCTAGCTAGCAAGCTCAACGTGCCAGGGCTGTTTCCATGAGCTGCCGTCGTGATGCCTAGAGCGTAGAGCGAGACCGCGTCTGTCCCCCCCTCCCTTTGGAAAACCCTCGCAATCGCATCGCCTAAAAGCTTCTCATGATCAGACCAGCGGGCGTCCATCAAGAATCCAAAGCACTTCCGAGCTCGAATTTCTTGTTCCCGGACTGGGCCGCGCAGCATGCCGCCGCCGTCGTCCCTGCCGCGTCACGACCACGCGCTCCTCTAGCGCGCGCGGCCGGATCACCAGTGCATACGTGCCGATCGACCCAGAGCTGTGCCTGTGCTGCCGCCGTCGACATGGACGATGACGACGTCGCCGGCAGGCACCGCGGCCGGGGTGGAGGCTGCCCTTGCCTGCCGTTCTGCTTCTGGGGCTCCCGGGTACCGGCCGCGCCGGAGCGGCGGAGGCGTCGCCGGCGCAGGTTCAGGCTCAGGCTCAGGCTCAGCCTGTCGTGGCTCTCGTGGCCGTGGCTCCGGAAGAGCCGCGGAGGCAAGAGCTCGGAGGCGGGCGGCAAGAACAAGGGGAAGCGGAGGAGGAAGCTGCTGCTGCTCCTGCTCAGGTCGCTGCAGGTCAAGAAGGCGCTCGCGTCCGTATCGTCGGGAAGCAGCTTCCTGCCAAAGGTACACACCACACAGCATACGCCACATGCAAGCATGGACATCGATCGACCGCCATGGCCATTAATGATCTTGAGCTAGCAGTAATGCAGTGTCGGCACTTGATTAGATTGATTTGTCCGCTAATCTTCCGACTGGTACGGCGTTATCAGCAAGCGCTAGGCTTCGCAATTGCTTGCGTTGCGTGGTTGGTTGATTAATTAGCAGGTACGGTACTTGGTAGTTTAACGGGATGGAGATGGAGACGGGCCGGGCCGGGGCCGGGGCAGCGTGATTGACCAACCAACGCCGGCCATTCCGTGGAAGAAGAGAGACATAGACAGAGGGGCGACGAGGTTTTGGGTCTCCGGCGTGTCACTGTTATGAGGTTTTGGACTAGCGACTTTTAGCCCGCGCATCACGTGGGCGTTTACTAATGAAAACATGCGCCAACGTGCTTGGCAGCTTGCCTTATGGCGGAAGGACCTCTAAAATGGCATATTATTTTGTTCTAGAAAAGCACAAAAACTATCATAACACACAATCGGATGTCATGCCTTGCTGAATACTGCAAGGATACTAAAGGGGATGTGTGTGGTTTAGTGGTGCATGGTGACAATTCAGTTTTCTCAATCGTATGCCTAAGTACCACGTGGCGCACGGGTAAGCAATCCGAACTTTATGAAAACTGTGTACGCCGAAGTAACTTTATCATTTTTCTTAGCTATATTTTTACTCTATAAACAATACTTGGGCAAAATATATGTGGTTCATACGCAATGTTTTTTGTGTGTGTTTCGATTAATAGGTGCCGACTCACGAAAAAAGTCAACAATCATGAGTGCTTATTTCATATCCAACTAACAGAAATTAAATATCTGGCTAGCTAGACAGTAGGTTGCATCCGACTTAATCAATTCAAAAATAACTATTTCTAAGCAACTTAGAAATATCAATCCCCATTTTTATCCTTTTTGACACCTTTTTTAACCATTGGAACTGTGTTCTAGTGGTGAGATCAATGTTATTTGTTTTTTTAAGGACTTGGATCTGTTATAAAGGTCCACAAGAAGTATAAACACCTCAAACATAATAAAAATTCCATCGAGGCACCTAGACCACCGAAGGATCACTACTGGTTGCCGCCAGCAAGAGCCGATGACATACCGGAACTCGTTGGCACACATGCATGACGAGAAACTCTAACCTTGTTGTCTCGAGGCGACGAAAGGAATCTATGTGGAGCTCCGTCGATTCTGTCTCACTGGACGAATTCGAGGTGGATCGAAACCCAGAAGACCATCGACGATGAAGCGCCACCATCTGCCAGGTGTCGCATCTGCGAGACCACACCATCCTCCACATGCTTCTCGAAGGTATGAAGCACTAATGGAATAAGGGCAAGTCGGGAAGACCTTATTCCATGTTGACAGCGCCGCCTTCGTCGCGCTCGCCAATCCGAAGACATACCCTAAACTAGTCCTACTCCTAGAACTACAGGACCAAAGCCCTGAGCCCCATGTCCCTTCCCGTCGCATGAGCTTCTTATAGAAATATTGTGGCCCACTTCAGTTTTGCGTTTAACTTTTTGAGCACTTATTTTCTTTATAGGGGAGCTTCTATTGACTCACTGTGTCACGTCAAAGAGATACAAACATAACAAGTTCACATCGGCCTTTGCATAAATATGGTGGACACAACCACCACATGCATACAGACAAGTAGCAAAATATATTGCTACACATGCATGACTAAATAATGCGTACTAAGGAAGAGGGTCGATCTGTTTTCTACACCGCCATCCATATTAGGTAAGAACCTTCTTGGCCGCATGCTACATGCCTACATACACACACACCGCCATAAACAATTGTTGGTAATCTAGAGGCGGAAGAATAGACCAAGACCGGAGCCTCTGTTGGGGAAGTTTTAATTATTAAAAACTATATCATTTCTACATAGCTAAAAACGACCAAACCAATTGTAGCTCTCATCCAGATAAGGGCATTTCTAACCGATCCCCTAAAAGTTAGTGGAGTATCCAGAGGAGTAAAGTTAGTGGAGTAAATTTTTCTCCACTAACGGGGGCCGCACCTAGCCGATCCCCTATAGTTAGTGGAGTAAAAATAAAGTTATGTAGATCTTGTGTCCTAGCCGCATGAACTTCAAACACTACATAATACATATCTTTAAAACATTCAAATTAAAACATGCATATCATAACCATCATAACATAAAGTTTCATCATCGCGTTTTTCAAATTAAAACATGCAAAGTTCACTCAAAAGACATCACTTCATACACAATGTTTGATCTAAAATCACCACAAGCATAGCACCACCACCCCCTCGGCCAGCACCACTCAAACGAGGTCCTCGGCGAAGAAATCAACTCCACCATCCACTCGGCTACCATCACCACCACCATCCCCTCGGCCACCACCATCAACACCACCACCCCCTCGGCCACCACCATAAACACCATCACCGCCACCATCCCCTTGGCCACCACCATCAACACCATCACCGCCACCACCCCCTCGGCTACCACCATCACCCCCTCAGCCACCACCAACATTTCGAAGAGAGGCTTCCAAGATCTCTCCATGAGTGAGCTCCCAATACTTTCTTGCGGTTTCATCTATTGTGTTTGGATTCATGAACATGATAGCACGTTCTTTGGCCTTCTTGGCATCACAGATCCTCTCCTCCTCAAGTGTAAGCCTACGCTCCTCTGCGTTCTTGGCACGTGGGTGACTTTTGGCGGCGAAAAGCCGGCGGCGGTGGCCAGCGGGGTGAGGGAAGGGTCCGGGCTATACCTGGCCATACCTCGGGCCGGGCCGGGCCTAGCCAAGCCTGACGCAAAAAACCCAGGCCCGGGCCCGGCCCAGCCTGGCCGTTAGGCCTGGTTTTTGGGCCCAAGCCCGGCCCGAACACGTAAAATCCCGCTGGGCCTCGGCCGGGCCCCTTCAGGAAATCGAAAAAACGACGGGCTGGGCCTGGGCCTGGCCCGGCCTTCGGGCTCAAAATCTAGGCCTGGGAGCAACGTTTGGCCGGGCCGGGTAGGGCTTTTTCGGGCCGGGCCGTTTGGGCCAGGCTGCCCATGGCCAGGACTAGTCCGGGCTACCCATTCCGGTCGGACGGATGGTCATCGGTGGCGGCGGCGGGGCGTGGCGGCTGCGGCGGCGGGAGACAGGGCGGCGCGGGGGTAGAGGTGCCAGTTTTACAAGGCCGCGGCGAGAGTGAGTGTATTTAGAGAGATTTGGGGTGATATTGGGAGTTCGAGTAAAAAAATTACTCCACTATGCCGGTTAGGGAATCGGCTAGGTGCGCCGTAAGGGAGTATAACCGAATTTTTAGTCCCTTATGGCCTTTTAGGGGATCGGTTAGAAATGCCCTAAGGATTCTAAGCTTGTGATCATGTCCACATAACTCATTGCCAAACATAAAAGCAACACTACGGGGTGGGTTTAAGTTAGAAGCCACGGGAAAACTTTTATTGGAAGAGGAGAGATCTAATTGTCTCATCTTACGGTAAAAACGGCATGTCTTATTTCCAAGCTAGTTACGCCTTGCCAAATTGTCCTTATCTAGGACGAAGCCTCTACGAAGGAAAAAAAAATCAAGGTACCTTCATTTTACAAAGTAGTTTAGGTACATGGACCTCTAAGGTTCACCTTCTAAGGTTAACATGGTTTCTTTCTTTTTTTGCCGGGTAACATGATATGCCTTTGTTTTACTAATATAGAAAAGCTAGTTCCAACTATGGTCCTACTCAATGGCTAATTGTCCATTGCCAATATTCTGCAGCTGCAGGTTGGCGGCTCCGGCGGCGCCAAGAAGCAAAAAAGGAGCAAGCCATGGCAAACGGTCGATGACGACGCCGCACCAACCACGAGCTGCGCTAGAGAGACGGCGCCTGTGCGGCCGGAGACGATCAGCCCGCCTTTCCCGAGGCCGGCCGATGGCGTGTGGCGAGCCGCGTCGTCTAGGTTCCACTCGCTTCAGCTCGACCGTGGCGGCGCCGAGCCTTCCGCAGGCGGCCTGTGGACGGCGGCCACGACGCTGGGCGTGATCGTGTTCTTCGGCCGCGTCACCGCGGTGCTCTTCTTGTGCTCGTGCATGTACGGCGCGCGGTGGCTCGGGGCGGCACGGGCCGACACCAGGGGCGGCAGCAGCCGGAGGCTCGGCGACCGGGTGGCGCTGGACTACTTGTGCGCCGAGGAGCACAAGAAGGTGGTCATGTGTGGGTTGCTGGGCAGAGCCGGCGGCAAGAGGCCGTCGTCGCGCTTTTGTATATAGTGATCATGTCCGGCAGTGGCAGCAGCAGCTGGTGTTGTAAATTGCTGGGTTTGGAGTGGTTTTGGGACATGGCATGCCATGTTGGGCTTGTTTCTTACATTGTTTGGTTAACTTTGTACGGTACGTAAGAGAGCTACCAACTATAGAAATCAGGTTTAGCTCAAAAAAAAATCTATAGAAATCAGGTTTGATGGGACATTTGTGGAGTGAAGTAGAGAAATGTAACTACTCCCTCCGTTCCGAATAACTTGTCGCAGGTATGGATGTATCTAGATGTATTTTAGTTCTAGATACATCCATTTCTGCGACGAGTAATTTGGAACGGAGGGAGTACATGCGAACTCTGCTAAGGAGCTAGCAAAATTGCACTCAATTCCACTAAGAACCTAAGGTCGATAGTTGACCCAAATGTGGATTCAAACCAAACCAATATCAATTCTTGCAAAATGTTTTCTTTGTCCAGCAAGTGAAATTGTCTATTGTTTTTTTCGGAAGACAAGCACTAATTGTTTCTAAGATATCCTGCAAGATAATCTAGCACCACCGCCGAGCCTCTCATAAACATTTTCAACATAATTCACTTTGGGATGGAGGATCATATCCCCAGGTTAACGAGCCTTAGCAGTTAGCTGGCACGTGGATCCATGATGCTTTGCTAAGTCTTGCATATACAGACCTTGAGCTCTTGAAGCTTGTGGAGCATTATCAGCGATGCTGAATCCTGGGAACTCTTTTTGTCAGTTCGCCGCTCGCCTTGAAGTGTAATGGCTGTTACATCAGGTATGTGCAAGGTGATGGTTGACACGAAGCTATTGAAGTTCGTTGTGGTTACCCCGTCCAGAACAATAGGAGTCCTGTTGCATCAAACCAGTACAAGAATTTAGCACATCTTCGTGAAAAGACCAGAAGGATCGGCATCGCCAACATTCAAGTGGAATGAAGTTTTCGCCTTTGGTTGCTAGAGGTCATATATATCTTGAATTACTGGACATACCTGAACCTTTGTTCCACAAATTCGAATTCTGGCATTGGCCACTGCAACCTCTTGCATAGCTTAAAAAGAGCACTCCGTGGTCCACCTTTGTCCAGTTTAAGCCGAAGAACAACTGAAAACAAACAAAATTGCATGGTTACTGAGTAGACATGCATCTTATCCGTGCAAAGAGAAAAAGGTATATATACATTTGAGTATGTCATGTTTGACAGGCTGTAACTATCAAGCAACACAATTAAACCAAAGGACGATCAAAATGGGAATCGTCAGATACCTGCTTCTTTCAGTGAGGGAAGGCCTCCTAGGCTAGGATTGGCATCCACGTGACAATAATCAAGTGGTGATTCCAACTACAGAAAAGTAATAATAGTCATTATCTATAATAAAATACACCACTTTGTTAAAGCATTTGCTGGAAAACTATGTAGAAGCTTACACTTGCCAAAGGATACTGCTGGTCCGAAGATATAATATCCAACTGCTTAGCTTTAGAAGAACATTGTTTCATTGAAAGGCCTCTTTTCTGCTTCAAACTTAAACATCAGTTTCTGTCATAGATAAATGGCATAGACAAATCATCTACTCCCTCTGTTCCAAAATAGTTGAGTCATCTATTTTGGAACGGAGGGAGTAATTTCTAAGCAGAAAACATCAGCTAGTATGCTCAGGATATAGTTCTGCTACCGATTCAACTGAACAACAATTTAAACCACGAGGCACTGTCATGAACTACACACTAATACAGCATTCCTCTTATGTTTAAAGAACCTACCTTCAGATCTGCCAATATACGAGCTGCTGCTTTTGACTTTGCACTCTTCTTATTTCTGTCTTGTCCTTGCGCTATCAGCAGTTCATCTCGTAATTGCACTGACATCTCTATAATTACTTCTTCTCCTTTACTACTGCATTTTGAATTTATGAAATAACCAAGGTGACTACACAGCTCTAACAACTCCCGATAAGGTGGCAATACAAGATTATCAGGGGTTATCATTGGGGAAAGCAACGGTTCAACAATCTTCCAAACCACATCAACATTAAAATCTGTGTCTACAAATATTGCACCGGCAATGCTTTCCATAATGTCTCCAAGCACCTGTAAAACAAACAAAATAATCTTATTAACTTCTACGTGTAATGTTGGCTGGGAAAGGCTTCACAGAGAAAAGGCCATCGCAGAAACAATAAAAGCACAAAATTGAAAAGGTAGGCTGTTAAGATAATGAACATAAGTGAAACTGTATTTCTAACCTTAGGTACTTTACATGTAGCATGTTGAAGGAATTTATTAACCTTCCCTTGGCACTCCAAATTGGATCTAACATATTCTGTGATTTGCTCCAAAAGTATTCCAGACCCATGCTGTAGATGACTGTGAATGTTATTTCTTAAAACTACTTCTGCAAAATTCTCATTGCTAACCAAAGCGGAACGTAGGTCTGTCAATTCTCCAGGATCAACATCAGTATGGGTAACATACAGATAGCGTGTAATTAGTAGATCCAGCACAGAATCACCCAGAAATTCCAAACGCTGAAATAAAGGCACAAGTTAGACGCAAAAATGTTAAGGACAGAAGACATGGATATATCTTGTTTTGAAGCAATTTCTGATTGAAGCACAATAAGCTAATGATAACCCCACAAACCAATATAGAAATATGCTGCTATACACTGACCTGGTAACAGTAGTCAGCCCCTAATTCCTGCAGAGATGGATGAGTTATGGCTTCCAGTAGAAGGCCCTTGACTGAGAAGTTGTACTTCAGTTTTGCTTCCAACTCCTCAATAACACTTATTTTAGGTAAGTAGCATATATAAGACGCATTGAGCTTTACTTCCTGTACCAACTTCCTATCACATTTTATTTCAATACCGAACCACTTCATAACCCAAAGTGCACCAACTATGCCACCACCGACATAATATGCTCCAACTAGGGCTTCAACACAATCAGATATTGCTTTCGAGCACATCCATCTGTGAGCTCTATCACATGGTTTTCCAACGACAAAAGATGGGTCGTCGCTGATATACCTTCCATTACTTGGAACAAATGCAGTCTCAATTCTGCAGTTACAAGGAAAAGGGCGCAAAGATATCTGCCCAGGAGCAACCCAACGCCGTGGGTCAAATGCACTATCCCGCACGTAACCCTGGAAAGCAAAATAACAAATAGCCAGTAAATATACACACCTTGGAATTGTATTCTCAACCTTGCAAATCTCAACGGTATCTAGGTTATATTCTATCTCCTATACGCAACTTGACTCTGCTCGTATATAACTTCTGCCTTTTTACAATATCATCAAACATGCTTTTTGAATGAACATTGACGAAGCACCTCTAGAAAACATCTGACTGGCATGGGCTCAAACAAAATTAAAACTCAAGAACAGAACAGAAGAAAACCACTTGCTATACGAAGTTCATATGTGATTGTTGGCCCTCAGGCTAAATTTTTTATTTATTTACTGCGGGGAAGACTCAAATATAACTGCTTGACTGGCCAAGTGCACATGAACTAACTAAATCAAAATTATTTGTCTAATACTAGAACTCATCATAAACTTCAGGAAGTGGAAACCATTATAATAGGCTTGGATTTAGGCCATCTACCTGCAAGGATCGCCAGATTCCGTGCTTATGAAGTGTAGCATTGCAGACAGCATTTGATCTCATATCAGAAAGATGACCTTCATGTTTCATAGGATACCTTAAAAACAGGTCACATCCTATCACATATTTTAGTACTGAGTCTCCCAATAGTTCTAAACGCTCCAGGGAAAATGTTTCGCAGCACCTTAAAGTTGTGATAGCTTCCAAAATCTGACATTGAAACGGATCAAATTATTCAGGTATGCATAACCAGCCATAGCAGTAAAATTATATTCTCACGAAAGAGAACAGACCAGGTAACTTGGTATATGTTGAGTGTAACCAATATCTCTGCGGAGCTGGCTGGCTAGCATGAGAGACTGAAGTCGATGCATTACAGAAGGCAATAAATAAAAAGATTTGAGAACTTCAATTGTCACATCAATGTGGATTAACAATTCAGGTGGGACCCGGGCGTGTATTTGCTCTTTTTCCATGAGCAAAGGATCGCCCGTAGAACCATCTGCCATAGGTTATGTAGAGTTTCATGTAAAAGCAGACCAAATAGTAAAGCAACAGCTATCTTGCAATTCATCATAATGGGAAAAGGGGAACTGGACCAGACTAGGATTTATAGCTAGTACCTATGTACTTCGATTTTGAAAAAAGAAGATTGTGTGCATTGTGGCTTTGCTTTAACAGCAACAACGGTTGTTTTGGATGTTGAATAACAATACCATACCTACAAAAGAGTGGTAAAAAGATAAGTTTGTCAGGAAGCATGTCAGAATAAATTTTACTAGTAATTAAGAGTTTAAGACATGTAATAGAGGTATTACTTTTCACGGTAGTAGTCCACGAATGAAGAAAACGGTGAAGCTTTTCCATTATACATCTCTTCAAACGAGTCTTCAGCAGTTGTGCCATAGATCAAGTCAAGAACAGAGTATATCCTTCCAGTATGAAGCGATAGCACAACTGAATCTTTGATGCTAGAAAAATGAAGAGATTTGTTGGCCAGATGAATAATGTCTTTCTCCTTGATACTTCTATGTTGAATAAAATTTGCACGGATATTTTCATCTTCCAGATACAAATTTCTCAACTGCTCCACCGCCTGGGTGCAGGATTCAACTGCCTCCCAGTATATGTTTAAATCTTGCTGGATGTGTGGTGAATGCCTCAAAGGTAAAAGTAAGTACATGCTCTGTGAGCTCCATTGTATTTCATGACCTTTTCTGAAAAGAAATTCCCTTTGCACTCCACTTGTTCGAGATCCATGAAATAATCTACCAAATATTCCATTGAAAAAGAATTCTTGGAACAACTTCCCGTCACGTAGCTGAAGAAATGACAAAAATAAGAGATGGCCAAACAAACTTTATAGAAGAGAATTACAGTATGCGATTATTCCTTGAACAACCTGTTTTTTGTCCAGTTGAACTTTTCCACACGGAGTTACGGTGGTGTAGACCATTTTATTAGGGATCAGGAATAGATCCATTTTTGAACAAGCTACATCATCATCAAGTGCTGATTCCATTAAGAGAACAAACCCAGCATAGTTTTCACCCTCTTGGTCACAAAGAAAATCGAATCTATAAGCATTCAATGTGACACTTTCACTTTCATGAATCCACGATCCTGACAGGGCAAGAACATTTCTTGTTCCATGGAGCTCCTTTCTTTTAGTCGTTCCTGCCAAAATGAGAAAAGAACAATGGGAACATCGTTATCATCTACGACGAGAGAAGCACGCATACCATTTTGGAAGAAGGGATTGCTGTTGAAACTTGCACAGTTCACTACAGACAGCAGTATGCAATGTAACAGCACCACTCAGATGAAATGGTAAAGTAAAAGAATGGAGAATAACTATGTAAGGTCAGCAGATCTCAACAGTCGGGAGATACTTCATATTTGCCCCAAACCTTGCACAAACATGACCAAAAGACAACCTCATACACACAGAGTTGCATTACTGTGCAAAACAATAAAAACAAAGCCCACCAGCATTAGTTGCACAAGTTTAACCATGAACGACAAATGGGCAAGCTCAGTCTTACTCTGATCACTGTTATATTGATGAAGTGTATAAAATAGATGAGTGAAAGAAAATAGAAAAACAGGCAAATAAATGTTCTTATCTAAAGAATTTTAATGAGAGCAAGACTGAAAAAGGGTATACACATACCTGGTCCAGAAAGGAATTTCCCATCTCTTAAAGCAACATCAATATCAATAGGTTCTTCGGTGAAGGGTAGAAGATGATCATTGAGTTCTCCTAGCTGATGCAATTTCTTGCACGCATCTAGGGATACAAGCTGCTTGGCTAAATTACTTGTACTGCATAAAGGGCCAACTATCCTTTGAAACGCCGCATTTGGAGGCAAAGTCAAGGTGCATTGGTATGATCCATCTTCGATAGCCACCGCAAAGGAAGGCTTTGGAATGTAATACCTGCAGAAGAATGTTACAATGATCAATCACTTCTATCTAATGAAAGACAGTAAGATCGTGCCATGGGAAGTACGAGAAATAGTTTTTCGTTGTGCTGTGTGTGACAATCAAATTAACCGACTTTTTCACCAACATGCTATCCATGTAATTGGTTGCATCACAGTTCAGGAATCTTAAGCACACCAGCATTCTTAGTGATTATGCATGAGATGCATTACCAAGCTGGCTGACAGAACAACAAAAGCTACATGAATGGTAAGCATATGTGTACCTATCTTTAGGAAGTTTCTCACAATATTTACGGATCAGATCAACACAGCAGTCTGCAGTTATAGTTGCTCCTGTTGAATCAACATGGTATGCATACTTATCTTGCATAGGCCACTCAGAGGATGAAACATTGGGGTTTCTGTGCCTATACAGAGCGAAGTGTTTAATATAGTACTCAGTCTGTATTATGCGGAATATGTGTTCCTGCTGATCCATGTTTCCCCTGAAAATTTCATGTGAAGTATCAAAAGGTGAATAGGTAGTCATAAAAATTATTAAAACAATGTTTAAACATGGTTGTAACGTTTTTTAGATGAGAGGATCGGGATTCAGGAATTCCTGGGCTAGAAACTCAGACTGCTGACTGACAAAACATACCGTTCATGCCAAACCAAATTATGTAGAAGAGCATATCCTTTTCCAGAAAAATTAATGATTATGAGGCATAAATTGTACCCAATCTATGAATATAATATGCATGATAAATGTGCTTAGAATAAGAATAAATGGTGGCCAAAACATTTCTCTATAATTTAATATGCTATACCAGCACGCAACTTATGAAGTGCGACGATTATTGTACCTCTCAATCATAAGAACATAATTTGAGCTGCTCCTTCTGGCACGACCACGAGATTGAACGTAGCTACAAACAGTTCTGGGCAGGTCGAAGCGTATGACACAAGAACAGTTAGGTACATCAATACCCTCTTCAGTTACATCTGTGGTGAAAAGCAAGTTCACCTAGAAATTGACATGGAGTTAATGTATCATTTTGAATCCTGTTTAAATCAATCTTTGCAATTTAAATGGCATACCTTTCCAGATCGGAACAAGTCCAAAGTATATCTCTGCACTGCTGGGCTCAGAGAATCTTTTGATGTACTCCCTCCAGTCAAGTAAGAAATTGAAAAACTAGAGAAATTAACAATTCCTCTCATGAACCTCTCAACAGCTTTAGCTGTCATAATTCTTTCTACAAAAATTAGGCAAAGCACTTCGTTTGATGACCTGTGGAGAAAATACATGTGGATTTACCCTTTTTTGCTGACATGAGAGCACAAGTAGGCAAAACTAAGCATCTTGAGCAGAATATGGCTTTACCCAAATGATTTAAAAATGTTGATTAGAGCATCCACTTTTGAAGAAATATACCCGCTTTTAATTAATTCCGCAGAACCAGATTCTGATTTCATTAGTTCACCATAACCTATGATGCAATTATATCAGCAGAATTAGAAAAAGAAACTATCAATGCACTACATTGTAGTTTCCAAGCTGCTTACAGTCTAGTGAGATATCAATAATACAATGCTTCAGAAATCAAAACACATAGGTGCATTAAGAAACAGGCGATTTCAGTCTTTAAGGCTATAGATTCACACAACGAGGAGTGCCGTACATTCAACCCAAAATAATGGACAGTATATGTGCAGCACATATGGCTACTGAATGGTTGATGTCACCCACTTAACTCCCTATTCGGCTATTTGCTATAGAAACTGTACACGTTGCAGGTACTTCCTCATAGCTCACCTCTATAGAGTGTGCAAATTAAGAGGTTTGTGTAGAACCATTATTTTATTTCGAGATATAGCAGGCAAAGTACTGAAATAAATACAACTTATCTAAGGATTCGGAGGATCTTAATGCAGTTTGCAACTGATTTTATAACCTACCCCTTTATTATATACAGAAAGATACTGCAGATTCTAGTTGTATACTACTCCCTCTGTCCCCATAATGTAAGACGTTTTTTCACTTTAGTGTAGTGTCAAAAAACGTCTTACATTATGGAACGGAGGGAGTATATTACTATTTATGAGCAATAACAAGTGAAAACAGACAGATATAACACATCTAACTGATGGATATTTGTTTGTGGCTTACCATGTGGCAATACTTCCTCAACTAAATCTAAAGCTTCTTTAAAATAAGCTACATGCAGGCTGAAGCTAGCTTTCGAGAAGAGGCAATCTTCAGAATCACCCAGTGTCTTAATGCTTTCATTATATATCTTCACTACCTGTTAAGAAAACAATACACAGTTTGTTCTCCAGGGGAAAAAATCTAGTATTTCATATTATAATAAATGGTATGGAAGAATAATGAAAAAGGTATGCTAACTGCGACAGGCAAGGGAAATGGTTGGACCAGAACCTTCTTAATAAGACTGGAACTGTGGAAATGGTAGGGAAGAATCTAGTATCTTTTTCCGAATAGTATACATTAAAGAGACCCAATTTACAATTTATATGGTGAGGCACAAGAAAATGGAAAAATGCTACCATTATTCTCATGAAATCTCAGTGTATGGTTTCTTCGTGATGTTTCGTACAATGTCCCAGGAGCAAACTCTACCACTCAACTCAATATAGGTAAACTCCAGTTGCAGCTCAGATGGTTCAGCAACTACCTCAACTAAATTATTCTGTCCGACTTCTAACTACGCTATTTTGCCTCATCTAACACATTCGATCCGTCACTAAATTATTCTGTCCGACTTCTAACTACGCTATTTTGCCTCATCTAACACATTCGATCCGTCATGTTACCAAAGCAATATTACCAAGATAAATAGCTCTAAGTGTAATGGTCAGTTCACAGCAAAAGTAGTATTGTGACCAATTAATACGCTTCACAATCATTTGAATGACAATACCAGTTGACCTTTTAGTAGACTCAAGCTTCTCCTCACATGCAACTTATACTTCATGAGAAGGATATGTTCCATATTCAACATAAAGCGATCCTTTGTTAACCAACAATCCTGGCAATGGTAAATTCATTCCTCTTGCAGCGGATGTGATCACAATGGAGGCAATGGCAATGAGAGATGGACTTGCTCTTGCTAATTCTCTCAGATTTAATCGAGTAGAAGCAGAATCAGACTCCCTACAGGTCATTAACTATTACACCGGGCAAACTAGTTGGTGGGATTCGGCGGTGGCAATTTTCGCGGAATGCGTCGATATTAGTTCCTTGATTGGGATGGTCATTTATAAGCATTGTTATAGTTCATGTAATCAAGTGACTCATGTCCTAGCAAACTTTAGTTATTGTAATAGGTCTTCCTTTAGTTGGTTGGACGAGCCACCTGACTTTGTGGTCAGTAAGCTCATAGACGATGTAAACGTTTTTTGAAGTTAATAAAGCTAAGTCGTGATGGCCTTCCCTCAAATAAAAAACAATCCTGGTAATTTAACTGTCCATTTACTCCATTATTTTGTCCTTCAAGGATTAGGGACGAACTCAACAGCAGCATAATGCTAAGAAATATACTTTTCCGTTGAGAGGAAAATGATAGGTTCATAGGTAGCTAAATCGCTAGTCTACTCGTGATGCAGCATTTCTTCCCTCAAAGTGTACAAGAGACTTCATGCGCATGATTTTCTCCACACTAAAAACATATTAAATGACCTTGCAAAGCAGTTAATCTTCTTAATGTTAGGTAAATTTTCTGCCCATCATCGCTAATTCAGAGATCTTATCAGCAACTGCTGAACATAAGGGATATTGTGATAGTATATCGGCTAGGAATTTGCCAATGCAAATATTCTACACATGGCCAAAAAGTTTGAATAACTTCAGTTGGAATCAGGGACTTATGTGAAGTCAACGAACTAGATCAGATAGAACAATAACCATTGTAACTCTTACGAAAAATTTGGTAAAGCTACTCAATTATTAGATTATACAATACCTCAGCGGTGATGATTGGACCAAGATAATTTAGGCCATAAAATATCTTCTCATGGTATCTGAACAAGGTCTTTCTTGATGTCTCTAATATGTTATTCGTGTCTTCAAATTTATTTGGTGACGATTCTTGCAGACTAGCCAACAAAGCATCATACTGCCCAACAATGCCAACTTTTAACAAATAAACATTTGTACAGTAATATAGATGCAAAGCAAGAAATACAACGCATTATAGGTGTGGCTACTCCAAAGTCCAAACTACAGATGTATCTTATGAATGAGTCAAAACATAGTTAAATTAAATCACCTCTTCATACAATATCTGGAGCTTCGATTTCAGATCTTCGAAATCAATCGAGTAAGCATCATAGTATTTGTTCACAATTGTTGCAGGAGGGGAAAAGCTCTCAAGTTCACTACGATCTTTTATGATATATACCTGGAATGGCATGTAAGGTATGGAGGCTATTTCCAAAGGCTCAATGAAATTCAAAGTGAAAGAAGTTGAGGATGCTGAGGTAACCTTCGCATCCAATGTAAGTTCAAGTTGACCAATGTGTGCTTCACAATCTTGTACCGTGCAAGTGCCTGAAAAGGACGGTAATTTTTAGAAATGAAACTTGCCTCTCCTCTACTGAAGTTAGCGTCTAACAAATCATCCTAGTGCAGGAAAATAATTTTGATTTGATAAATTGGTCCCAAGTCACAAGTGCCTTCAGGTAGGATGAATAGCAGGCACAATTTTCCTTTTTGTCAAAATGAAATAAACCAATAAAAATCATGTCAAAGGTACAAGTTGTGTTCCCAGTCATCCAGATGAAGAAGGAAGCAATCATGTACAGGTAGCTAACTGCAATTTATATATAGTGTACAGCAGTAGGGCACTGTTGGCACAACAGAGTATCGCACTTCAGGAAGTGTATGATCTTGTGGGGGAGAAGATAAGAGCACTGAGCACGACACATGGTACATAACAGTCATACAACATGCTGATTTCAAGAACCAAAATAGTGGTCGTTTGCCGGAAATATTGCTGAAGAATAATCGCAGAGGGTATAAAGAAAGGAAGCACATGAGTCATGTGTAGAATGCTTACCTTTAGTAGCAACAGGAGATGCTGTCATTCCAAATACAGCTGGCCTCCACTGAGAGCCAAGGTAAAATTCCTACAGACTCAAAAGAGAAATAAACCGTTAGGAAATTCGACATGCCAAACTATGAAAAATACTGCTATTCTACGAAACTTCTTTACTTTCAAAAAACTGCATGAGAGGCAAGCCAAAGCATATCTACAGATGTTGTTAAAACAAGAAAAATCCCATTACCTTCATTATTCGTGTATATGGGTGGTTTCCACAGGCACGATGGCATTCATCAAATATTAGCAGGCTCACTGCACTCATTGTTACAAAGGCATGCCTCAGGGCATCCAACAATATCTGGGGCGTCATAACAGCAATCTGAAACACATAATAGAACGCATAATAAGATCATTGTTCCAGGAAAATTCATATTTTCAATCAAAGTTGTCAATAGAACGCATAATAAGCGCAATACGGCAGGTAAAAAACATAGGAATATCCACAAAACTGGATTAGAATTTAGAAAGACACATAATCCAGATAACTTTACCAAGTGGCAAATTTGCAAGAGTTTTTTTAAGCAACATATTTACAGGAGTTGTGAGATCTTGCGGATTCAAAGCAGTGTCCAAATTTAGCAGTGACTGCATTGAAAGGAAATTTTCTTTTATTAGGACTTGTGTCCAGACTCGAGACCCCAGCTATTTCAAAGTCACGGCCCTTCAGCAAATTGCTTTAGTCGACTGCCCTCACGCTAAAGAATACTACTCAAATAACAATGGCATCGATCTACATGCGATCCGAAGCTGCTATCACCCAGAAACCAACAATGTTGGTTCCTTGTCAACAAGTCATTCATCAAGCACTTGGTGAGCACGGTACGTGTACCAATTCAGTGTGCATTCGGATCAACCAATGACCGTGCCGCGGGATAGAGTAAACCCCGACACTTACCTCCTTGCTCCCAACTTCCTTGTTCCAGCGGTCGGTACTCCAGTCGCCGACCCCCGAAGCTCCGTAGCACTCAGCGGCGTCGAGGTCCGTGTACTCCCGAATCACCTCGAATTGCTACAGCGCGAGCCCAAGCAGCATTCGGCGATCAGGGCCATGGCAGCTGCGAATGCGAAGCGAGAAAACGGCGCAGACGTTGCCGTCGCGAATCGGTCGCTGCAGAGTCCAGAAGCGCACCTGGTGGACGAGGTGCACGGTGGGCGCGAGGAAGACGACGATCCGGCGGGGCACCTCCCCGGCGCGCACGCGGCCCACGTGGTGGCGCGCGAGCAGGACGGCGACCATGGTCTTTCCGGAGCCGGTGTCGAGCACCGCGATGGTGTTCCCCTGCAGCGCCGCCTCGAACACCTCCACCTGGTACCTGCGCCGACACAGACACGGAATGGGTAACCCCCATCAGCTCTAGGAATGCGGGCGCCAGAGAACTGCGGAGAGAGTAATGCGCGACCTCCTCGGCTGGAGCTGCCTGTGGGGGCGGCGAGGCGGCGGCGGCGGCGGAGGCGGGGGGATGGGGCCGTCGTCGTCGGCCATGGCCATGGCCATGGGGTTGGGTTCGGTGCGGGCGAGTGGGCGAGGCGGGGGTGGGGGAAGCGCATGTCTGTAGGCCAGCCGTGTATATAAATCGGCGCCGGGGATGGGACGGGAGGTGGGAGACTGGGCGGAGGAGGGGAGAAGGCAAAGTGCGTGAAGTGGAGGTGTGGGTTGCGCTGCGTTCGTTGGCGCGGAGAGGAGGTTTGGGGGGAGGAAAATGACTCAAGAGTGATGGAGGCTTCATCCGAGCGGCTGACTTGTGGGGTCATCTTGTCAGAAAGCGTGAATGCTTTTTGTCCGCGATATTCTTTGTGGGTCATCATGCCAACCGCCTGAGCGTCTCAAACCTTTGCACCCATTGTTTTTCTTGTTCTTTTTCCCTTTTCCATTTTCGAAGAAACGACAGTTTCTCGGCCATGGACATACGTTCTTCAGTGTACATGGCCTACCAGCGTTCTTTGTCTGTGTGGTTTCGACCCCAACACTCCGATTGTTGTGTCCTTTTCAGCCTTCGGCTCGTCGGCTCCACCTCCGACAGTTCGGATCTGCCTTCCCTTTCAGCTCCTGGCTTTGCCCGTGGCGTCGGCACTCTCTACCCTGACGCCTTCTCGGCCATGTCCATCTCATGGTGTGCCAGTCACAAAGCTCGCTTTTTTCGAGGATGCCCGGGTGCCACCCTCTGCCGACAAGCGCAACCCCCCTCCCCCATCCTGAGGTGGTGGTCTCGACCAGCAGGCTAACTTTCTTACCCCTGGACCTTGATCTGGCGGTAATGGGATTGCTCTAACTCGGGCCAGGGCGAAATCCCAGCTCAGCTCGCCCACGATGGCAGCAATGGCGCCGCTTGCGGGTGTTGTTTTCCTTCATGGAGGCGCTGCCATGGCCTTTATCTATGCCCCTCTTTGAGCAACGGGGGAAATCTTAGGTCTGGTTCTTCGAATCGGATGGTGGTGCCTCATGGCATCACTCCCCTTTTGGAGACGCTATCTTGCTTGCTCGCGACGTCGACAATGTTGGCTTTGGAGATGTTTGACGTCATGTCGGTTCGCCCTGGTCCTAGGCTTGATGGTTTTAGTTTGTGTTTTTCCTATGTTCGGGCTGAGCACCCCTTGTCTCTCTGCTCTAGGTACCATGTCTATGTCTTCTCATATATTTGTTCGTGTCATGTGTTGTATCTTCTCATATAATACTTTTTATGTCTCTTTCTATCAATTAAATAATATGCCCACGCCTTCTCATGTATTTGTTCTTGCCATATGTTGTATCTTTTCGTGTACTCATTTTGTTTCTTTCTATCAATGAAATGTGTCTTCTCATGTATTTTGTTCCTACCATGTGTTGTATCTTCTCATATAATATTTCTTATGTCTCTTTCTATCAATTAAATGATATGCCCACGCCTTCTCATGTATCTGTTTTTGCCATGTGTTGTATCTTTTCATCTGTTCTTGCCATGTGTTGTATCTTTTCATGTACTCATTTTGTTTCTTTCTATCAATGAAATGATAGGCATTACGAATGTTTTCGACCTAATTTTGCATGAACTTCACATGAGATGTTCAGTTTTCGAGGAGATTCCCGCATCACCAACAGGATCTCCGAACCAGCACGTTTACGAACACCCAGCAGTAGAGAAATGAGCTGCATTTTATTCTTTTTTCTTCAGATACACAGTATAGTTGAACAGCTAGCACACGCCAAAAGGCACATGAATAAACTCGTGAAATAAGACCAATCTTTTCTATATTAGTGTATGGGAATGGGATCAACATATAGCCCGCCTATTCATCCTACATTATCTCCAATGTGTACAAAAGAATACCCAAGGCTCTGTGTCATCTTCTATAAGATTATGTGAAGACAAGTAACGCCTCTACCCGCCACAACATCTCCAACATATATAGCATGACGAACCATGCAAAATCAGAGGCTGCCATCGAGGTCCTTCCTGCCTTGCTTTCGTAGCTGGGAGGACCGGTGCCGGCCTGAGCTCAAGCTCCTCCACAGGCTTACATGGGATATAGCCAGAGTTCAGGCAAAGAATCAGGTGGGCGGCCAAGAGATGGGGAAAGCTGCTAATCTCGGGCCGCCTTGTTTTTCCAAGCAGCGATTGGCTTTGGAATGCTGTCAAAAAGAGGAAGGGCGAAAGCGTCTGGTTTCAAGCTCCACTTGCTTGCTGACCATATGGACGAGGAGCTGCTGTTGCTCTCTGGCTCTTGGAACTCAGGGGTGCTCGACGATTTCTTTACGGTTTGAAGCCCGCCGTCAAACGAAGGCTCCGACATCGCGATAAGATTCTGATGGCTCTTGTTCATGTCTGGTCGAGTGCCCGACTTTGGCCTCAATGCGAGGCCTTTTCCCGCCCGTGACAACAAGGCACTGCCATTTTCCTCCCTAGGTAGCAACTCGCCGTCAGCTTTCGGGCGCCTCCTTACTGGCCTTTCGCCGTCTCCATTCTCCTCAGACTCACCATTCACAAGAGAACCTATTGTCTGGCTTCTGGGTTTCCTATGCTCAAACATGAACGTGTTGGGATTTGGTGTCTCTGCAGACCAGGGCTCATCAACCAAGGAAATTGACTTGCCTTTTCCATATACTGCTATCTCGGTGCCTTCCTGTGTCGGGTTCCTCTTTGGAGGTGGTGTGAGACCATAGTATCCCTGCAAAAGGCTCATGGCTGGCGAGACTTTGTGTCTTGGTGTTCGCAAAACTGAATCCAGTAGATCATCATGAAGACGCCGTGGAGTACATTCCCTGAAATAATATTATACTGTAATACCTGATGATACATAAAGTAGAGCCAGCAAAAAACATAATAGTGCAAACAGAAAACATAGCAAGTACTCCCTCCGTTCCATAATTCTTGTCGTGTGAACTAAAACCATGACAAGAATTATGAATGGAGGGAGTAGTTGGTTCATGAAGTGTTGTAAAATCTAAAAGGCAGAAACAGAAGTCATTTGCGATCCCAAGTAGAAAAGAATATTACAACATATTATGGAGGCAAACTGCTGTAATCGAATTTATCCAAAAGAACCTCACGCTCATAGTGAATGCTATTTTGTTGACTTTGTTTCAGAAAGTGACAAGAATCTACACGCCTTGTTACAAAGGAGAAACCTGTGGCCAGTATGCGTAAGCACAAGAACATTGAGGGTTTGAGACATGTTCACATGTTCGTCAAAATCTGTTTTCTCCATTTTCCCTGCCTTCAAGGCCCTTGGTGTGTCAGCTTAACTTACGTTCAATATGGTAAATTTACGAACTCCAGGGCATGACAATTTATAGCACACGCAAATAATGCCAAAATAAACATGTAGTCATCCATTCGTACAGTCAGAATCCAAAATTCCGAAGTTATGTAACCGCCAAACTGATTAATGGCACGTCACACAGATAAATTGGCTACTGAGATTTTGTTTCAGCTTTAACTCCTCCTGATACGTGATAGGACTTACAGCATGCATGCATTCGTGAAGGAAAAGCTTCATGCAAAAGCAAAACCTTTTTTTTAGGGGCGCAAAAGCAAAACCTTAGTTTCATAAAAGAGACATGGTTAAGAGAAAATAAGGTAATAATTCTGGCTCCATTTTGAATGCCTAAGTAGTTGTTGCATGCGACTACGAGACCATAATCCCCACTCCAGCTTCACTTAACGCTACAATTTTGTATCCAGAACTACCTTAACCAGTGCTCCAATAAAATCCAACGCGGAATACTCATTTGATCCTGATACACATTTGAAAAAACTCGTAGCGATGTAGTAACAATTCTTGACTATCGATACACACAACACTAAGCTGAACACTTGATCAACAGCACTGCCAACTCACTAAGGGCATGGTTTAGAAGTAGTCACATGTTAATGCCTTTCCAGAATAAAAAGGGAAGCAACATACTAGTATTCCTTATACCTGTCATCACACTCGTGTGAACCATTCTGCTGGAAAGGTGGAGGAGGATGCCTTCCAGGGAGCGGAATCCGCAGCGTCTTGTGCGCAAACATCTGGAGGTCAGTCGAGAGGCTATTCAGCCTCTTGACGTCAGCTACCTACGCATCAATCAAAAAACACAAATCATTCAAACACCTTACTATAGTAGAAGTTAAACACAGCTATTTTATATCCCCTCTGCCCCTCTGGTATTCCAATGTGTATGCATATAGTAATATAGAAAGCCGGAGGCCTTGAAGAGAGAGGAGTACTCCCGTCGCATTACCTCGACTCCGTACTTGATAGCGACGCCGGCGAGGGTGTCGAACTTGCCGACCCGGTGCAGCATGTACTGGCCGCACGACGACATCGGCAGCGACGACGCCGACGACGGGGAGGTGGACTGCGACGGCGACCCCGACCAGGACTGGTCGGCGGCTAGGGCGTCCGCCTCCTCGATCTCGCAGAGGCGGCGGTCGAAGAACCCATTCGCGCGCGGGAAGGCGTGGTCTTTGGGCAAATGGGGGCGGCTGGCGGCGGTCGAAGAACCCATTCGCGCGCGGGAAGGCGTGGTCTTTGGGCAAATGGGGGCGGCTCATGACATCCGGGGGCGCCGCGGGGGGGGGGCGGATCTGGGCGCGGGCGGCCCGGATTCGCGGGCGGGGCGCCGCGGGCTCGCCGTCCGATGCGGCGGATTCCGGTGGCCGCGAGGGCGGGGGTGGATGATGGCGCAGGAATTGGCGAGCGGGGAGGAGGGAGAGAGGAGAGAGAGGAGGCCGGGTGCGGAGGAGAGAGAGAGAGAGCTCCCACGAGGTTGTTTTGTTTGACGCGGCTCGGGGTCGGGGGAGAAGGGCACGCAGGAAAGAGAAACGTGGCACTCCTCCGTCTCCTCTTGTGAAGCATTTGACAGTTCAGCTCTAAACTTATAAAACAAAAAAAAAACGTTCGGCTGTTTGATGTGCTTGTGATTTTTCTAAAGTGGTTCAGATATGGTTTGAGCTGGCCGCTACTATATCGCTCGCCTGACATTGCAGTTTCGGATGGTTGGCTGGTTGCGTATTTTGGCCAAACTGGTTTGAAACTGATATTCATTGTTAAGAGAAAGTTTTTTTTAACTGAAGTTTTTAGAAGAGAAAGTTTTTTTTAACCGAAGTTTTTAGAAGAGAAAGTTCTTTTTTTTTCATGGTAATATGTGTCTCATTTATATCATAAAGATTAAAGTACAAGTCACATAAAGACCGACATGACAAAACTGAAAAGATAGCAGAACGTCTCTGAACTTGACACCAACCCCCGTCATATGCCTCCGGCACCACCATAGCAGCCACCGAAAGAAAAAATGACGGATCACCTTCTCACCCGAGCTCAACGCGGCTCCATCGCTGATATGCAGCTTTGCGGACCTCCAAGGTGGCTCGTCAAAGATGAAACCATTGTTGTTGAACGAATCAGACCGGGGCAACACCCCGGACACGCCATCGAACTCCAGATCTGGCACCCCCACATGACTAAGACGTCGGAGGAGGAAACCATACCTGCCATCCACGAACCACGAGCCTAGCATATGTTCCGTCTTTCAGATGTCGTCGATGCAGACCATAATCTGCATCCGCTCCTCGACTACCTCCCAAGCTCCGCGCCGACGTTGGAGCAGACGCCGTCGCAACGGCAGAGCCCGAGGACACATGTCCACCACAAGGATGCCGCCACCGCCATGACATCCCCGCTTGAACAGACTGGTTCCCAGATCCTTCACCAACCATAGAGACGATCGCCTCGCCGGAGAAGAATCCGGAGCTTCTTTATTCAGCATCGTCGACGCCCCCGCTGAAGCCAAGACGTCGAACGATCCAAAACCCTAAGCTTCTTGGGCCCTAAAACCTAAAGCTATAAACGATCCACACGCGCACCAGTATATACACATCATCATACAATGTCTATTATCTCGCAAAAAAATCATAAAATATCTATTGAAGGCTTGAGTTAAAGTCACCACATGCGTGTCATTAGGAATATTGTCATCACTAAGAGCATCTACAGACTTCTTTTTTTTGACCGGTCAGTGATTGATCAGTTTTTTCTGACCCAACCAACCTCCTCAAACACCCCTTATACGTTTGGGTTGATCGACACCCTTTATATCCAATTCATATATGGGGTGGACCGGGCGCGTCCGCCACATTCGACTGGCATATGCTGCGCGGTGTCACCCTGCCTACTCTCTTGTAAGAGTCGTTGGGTAACCCTAAAGTATAAAGGTGAAGTAACCTAGCAATAAGTATTTCCCTCGGTAGAGAATCAAGGTTTATCAAATTAGAAAGAGTTTTTCCAGCAAACAAAGTCACGGGTACCTGCATACAAAACACAATACAAACTTGTCCCCAACACGTCAAGAAGATTGTCAAGATTCTTGTCCTGCTAGTTATATGAATAAATTGCACGATAGAGTAGGAACTGATAGATAGATAGAATAAATAATTTGATACAGAAAATAATAATATATTTGGTGATGTTTTTAGTGAAGTAAAATAGACCTCAGGCCGTAGGTTCACTAGTGGCGTCTCTCCAAGCTGACAAGTGTAGCGTGGTAAACAAATTACAGTTAGGCAACAATTAAATTGCAATATTTATATTTATGACTATGATCATGCACGGTATAATCTCATATAGGCATTACGTCTGTGATACGTAGACTCTTATCCAACTGCATCTACAACTAATATTCCACCCCAAGACCGTTATCCAACATGCATCTCGAAGTATTAAGTTTATAATAAACAGAGCATTGCAGTAAGCATGATGGCATAACGTAGACAGTAAAACTATCATCTAAGTGTGATAAAGAAACCATTGGTTTCTCCTTAGTGGCAACAATACAATACATGTCTTGTATGTTTCTATCATTGGAATATAGATCACCGCAAGATTGAACCAACTACTTTGCACCACTCCCTTTGAAGAACTACGGGTCAAACTTGGCCAAAGTAGACAAATAAATCAGAGAGCATACAAAGCTGCTTAATTATATAGTAAAGAAACTTTAAAAGAATCAGTATATTTCAATGAACAATTTGATCATAAAGTGACAATTTATCATATCCCAACAAACACACCACCGATTATATCATATGAATTCGATCATGTGAGGCAACTCATGGGGACTTTGTATTGACTCACAAGAGAGAGGGGTGTCATCTAGCTAGTGTTGTGGACCCTAATGTCCTAAAGGAACTACTCACACATGGTCATGGAATTGGCAAGGTTGATGAAGAAGCCTCTGGTAATGCATCCCCCCTCCGAGAGGGTGTCGAAATAGGCCTCCAAGTTGGATCTTCTCATAACAGGAACTTGCGTTGGTGCAAAAAAAAGAGAAAATTGGCACCGAGGGTTTCTCGATTTATAGAATTTATAGGCAAAGGAATGGGCGAAAAGCGGTGCACAGGGGGGCCACGCGGCCTAGTGGCGCGGGTCAAGCCCTGACTGTGCCACTTGGCCACGTGGGGCCCTGGATGGCCCCCCGGCAGGTCCCGACATTTTCTGGAATCTTCATGACGCAAAAAATGTATTAAATCCTCAAGTTCTCTTTTACCTAATGATCCAGAACAAGTATCCCCTTCCCAGAATCAATGACCTATATGATCAACTTGCCGGTTCATTGATCTTCTCTAAACTAGATTTGAGGTTAGGGTACCATCAGATCAGGGTTCGCAAAGAGGACATTCCAAAAACTACCTTTGTTACTCGCTACGGTTCATACGAGTACACTGTCATGTCCTTTGGCTTAACCAATGCTCCAGCCACCTTTTCTCGATTGATGAACTACATCTTCATGGAATACCTTGACAAATTCGTCGTGGTTTATCTTGATGATATTCTGGTCTATTCCAAGAATGAAGAAGAACATGTCGAGCATCTTTTATCCGTACTAAAGAAGCTTCGGGAACATCAGCTTTATGCCAAATACTCCAAGTGCGAGTTCTGGTAACCTAAAGTGGCCTATCTAGACCATGTAATTTCCACAGCAAGCATTGCTGTTAATCCAGAACAAGTTCAGGCTATTCTTGACTGGAATCCTCCTCAAACTGTCAAGCAAGTTATAAGTTTTCTCGGACTAGCCAGTTATTGTCATCGTTTTGTTGAGAACTTCTCCAAGATTGCAAAGCCATTGACTAACCTGCTCCACAAAGGCAAGAATTTTGAGTTGACACCTAAATGTCAGGAAAGTTTCCAAACTCTGAAAGAAAAGTTGACTTCTGCCCCAGTGCTTGCTCCCCCAGATACTCACAAGGACTTCGTGATCTATTGCGACACCTCTCGTCAAGGATTAGGCTGTGTCCTGATGCAAGAGTGTAAAGTGATTGCTTATGGCTCTCACCAGTTGAGTCAGCATGAAGAGAACTATCCAACGCATAATATTGAACTTGCAGGAGTTATCTATGCTCTGAAGTTATGGCGACATTACCTTCTTGGTAATCGTTGCGAGATCTACACGAATCATCAAAGTCTGGAGTACTTATTCACTCAGCCAGATATGAACCTTCATCAACAAAGATGGATGGAGGCAATATCAGACTATAACTTGGGTATTCCTTATACCCTAGTGCTACTTGTGAACTGCGTTGGGATTTCCCCGAAGAGGAGAGGATCACGCAGTACATTAGAGATAAGTATTTCCCTCGGTTAAGAACCAAGGTTATCAATCCAGTAGGAGGAACAACCAACAACTCGTTAGCAGCACCTGCTCGCAAACAACAAATCCTTGCAACCCAACGCGAACAAGGGGTTGTTAATCCCTTGACGGTTATGAGCAAGATTAAATTGTATAGTTTTTGATTGATAGATAGATCAGACAAAAATACAAACTAAAATAAATAAAAGAAAAACATAGCAAGGTATTTTTGGTTTTAATATATGATAAAAGATAGAGCCGGGGGCCATAGTTTTCACTAGAGGCTTCTCTCTTGAAAATAGCATACGGTGGGTAAAGAAATTACTGTTGGGCAATTGATAGAAAAGCAAATAATTATGATGTTATCCAAGGCAATGATCATATATAGGCATCACGTCCGAGACAAGTAGACCCAAATGATTTTGCATCTACTACTATTACTCCACACATCGAGCACTATCCAGCATGCATCTAGTGTATTAAGTTCATGGAAAACAGAGTAACGCCTTAAGCAAGATGACATGATGTAGACAAGATAAACTCACGTATGAATAAACCCCACCTTTTTACCCTTAATAGCAATGATGCATACATGTCATGTCCCCTTCTGTCACTAGGATTGAGCACCGCAAGATCCAACCCATTACAAAGCACCTCTCCCATAGCAAGAAAAATCAATCTAGTTGGCCAAACCAAATCAATAGATCGGAGAGAAATACGAAGCTATAGTAATCATGCATAAAAGAGTTCAGAGAAAACTCAAATAATATTCATGGATAGATCTGATCATAAACTCGCAATTCATCGGATCCCAACAAACACACCGCAAAAAGTCATTACATCGAATAGATCTCCAAGAACATCAAGGATAACATTGTATTGAAAATCAAAGAGAGAGAAGAAGCCATCTAGCTACTAACTATGGACTTGTAGGTCTATGGTAAACTACTCACGCATCATCGCAAGGGTGGCAAGGTTGATGTAGAGCCCCTCCGTGATCGATTCCCCCTCGAGCAGAGTACCGGGGGAGGCCTCCAGATGGGATCTCGCGAGAACAAAAACTTGCGGCGACTGAAAAAGTATTTCGGCCGTCTCTCTAATGTCAGGGGAATATTTGAGTATTTATAGAGGTGGAATTAGGGTTTGATGTGCCACGAGGGGCCCACAAGCCTAGGGGCGCGCCCCTAGGACTTGTCGCTCCCTCCTGGTTCTTTTGGCCTTCTCCCGAACCTTCTAGGGTCTCTTCTGGTCCGGAAAAAATTAATCCAAAGGTTTTTCTCTGTTTGGACTTTGTTTGATATTGATTTTCTGAAAAGCCAAAAACATGCAAAAAAAACAGCAATTGGCACTGGGCACTAAGTTAATAGGTTAGTCCCAAAAAAATGATATATAATTGCATATAATGACATATAAAACATCCAAAATTGATACTATAATAGCATGGAACAATAAAAAAATTATAGATACGTTGAAGACGTATCCAGCATCCCCAAGCGTAATTCTTGCTCATCCTCGAGTAGGTAGATGATAAAAAAAATTATGTGGAATGCTACCTATCACATTCATGATATAATCTTTTCTTTTGCAGCATGGATATTTGTACTTGAGTGATTCAAAGCAATAATCTATAATTTCACATGAAAACATCAATACTCAAGTATACCAACAAGCAACCATATCTTTCAAAATATCAACACTAAAGAAAGTTATCCCTAGCCCATTATGCTCAGTCATTGATCCATTCATGAAACACACTCAACATTAGCTACATCCAATGCACAAGTACGACAATAGTGTTCTCTAGTTGGTGCTTTATAAGAGAAGATGAAGGCTCAAAATAAAAATAAAAATTGCATAAAAGTAAATATATAGGCCCTTCGCACAAGGAAGCAAAGATTTGCAGAGGCGCCAGAGCTCAAGGTTTAAAATAGAGATAAAATTGTTTTTGAGATAGGCATGCTTTTTCTGTCAACGAAAACGACCGAGAATTCCGAATATCTTCCATGCTAGACAAATTATAGGCGGTTCCCAAACAAAAAGTAAAGTTTATTTCCTTTCCACCATTCTTTCACAATCCATGGCTAGCCGTATCCATGGGTGCCTTCCATACCAACACTTCGCAAGGAAATTATTATTATTATTATTATTATTATTATTATTATTATTATTATTCATTTCGGGACTGGGCATTCCTATTACCTGCCACACTCTCGTGTAATGACAAGTGAATAAACACTCACCATGAGAATAACATACCTAGCATGGAAAATATTGGCCACTCTATGCCGCTTCATGAGCGGTACGGGCACACAAAACGGAAAATTTCTTTGAATGATTAGAGCTGGTACATGCAAATTTACTTGGAACGGCATGTAAATACCGCATATAGGTAGGTATGGTGGACTCATTTGGCCCAACTTTAGGTTTAAGGAATTGGATGCACAAGCAGTATTTCCGCTTAGTACAAGTGGAGGCTAGAAAATAGATTGAGAAGCGACCAACCAAAAAACCAAAACAGTCATAAACATGCATTGAACATTACTAACACTGAATAATGCACCATAAGCAGGATGTAATTTTGTTGCATAACTATATACTTTACGTGCATGCATAGGGAATCACAAACCTTAACACCAATATTCTTACTAAAGCACAATTACTCACTAGCATAACTCACATATTATCATCTTCATATCGCAAAACTATTGCAAGGAATCAAGCTTATCACATCTAATGATCTATATGAAAGTTTTTATTACATCCCTCTTGGATATTCATCACATTGGGACCAAATTCATATCTTGTGCAAATTACCATCACTATTATCAACTCTCAAAAGGATATAAGTGAAGCATGAGAGTGCAAACATTTCTTCAAAATTTAATCTTATCAACTCTCAAAATAATATAAGTGAAGCATGAGAGTGCAAATATTTCTTCAGAATTTAATCTTGTAAACTCTCAAAATAATATAAGTGAAGCATGAGAGTGCAAATATTTCTTCAAAATATAACCACCGTCGTGCTCGAAATGATATAAGTGAAGCACTAGAGCAACTGCCTAGCTCAAAAGATTTAAGTGAAGCACATAGAGTATTCTAACAAATCATGATAAACATGTGGCTCTCTCAAATAAGTGTGTTCAGCAAGGATGATTGTGACAAACTAAAAAGCAAACAAAGAAAAGACTCATATAATACATGATGCTCCAAGCAAAACTCATGATATGTGACGAATAAAAATATAGCTCCAAGTAAAATTACCGATGGTTGGTAGAAGAAAGAGGGGGTGCCTTTTGGGGCATCCCCAAGCTTAGTTGCTTGGGAGTCCTTGAATATTACCTTGGGGAGCCTCGGGCATCCCCAAGCTTAGGCTCTTGCCACTCCTTATTCCTTCATCCATCGTGATCTCACCCAAAACTTGAAAAACTTCAACCACACAAAACTCAACGAAACCTCGTGAGATCCGTTAGTATAATAAAGCAAATCACTACTTTAATTATTGTTGCAAACCATTCATATTTTATTTTTGCATTATAGCTATTGTATTCTAACTTCTCCATGGCTTATACCACCCGATACAATCCATAGTTTCATCAAAACAAGCAAAACAATGCATCAAAAATAGAATGTGTCAAAAACAGAACAGTTTGTAGCAATCTGAACATTGACCATACTTCTGTAACTCCAAAATTTCTGAAAAATTAGGACAACGTGGGCAATTTGTATATCAATCATGTGTAAAACTTCAGAAATTTATCACGCTCCAGCAAATCACATTAATTCTGCTACTAAGCACAAAAGTTTCTGTTTATGCACAGAATCAAAGCAACTATCAACCAAATCATGCCAAAGGCTTTGCTTGGCACAAAACTAATTTGAACACTAAAACACAATCATAACAGTAGCATAATGCCTAGTTCTTCACCGGGAGGCCAAATATGGAGTCCGTTCGGGGCTCCAGAGAGGGAGATTCATCGGCATCATTGATAACCCACAAGTATAGGGGATCGCAACAGTTTTCAAGGGTAGAGTATTCAACCTAAATTTATTGATTCGACACAAGGGGAGCCAAAGAATATTTGCAAGTATTAGCAGTTGAGTTGTTAATTCAACCACACCTGCAGATTTAATATCTGCAGCAAAGTGATCAGTAGCACAGTAATATGATAGTTTCGATAGCAGTGCTAACAGTAGCAATGGTAATGGTAACAGCAGTAACAGTTTTGTAGCAGTTGTAATGGTGGCAAGAGCAATAGTAACGCAACAAAAACAATATGTGGAAAACTCGTAGGCATTGGATCGGTGAATTCGTTAGATTTCCTATAACAATCATAACCTAGGGCGACACAGAACTAGCTCTAGTTCATAAATATAATGTAGGCATGTATTCCGTAAATAGTCTTACATGCTTATGGAAAAGAATTTGCATGACATCTTCTGTCCTACCCTCCCGTGGCAGCGGGGTCCATAAGGAAACTAAGGGATATTAAGGCCTCCTTTCAATAGAGAACTGGAACAAAGCATTAACACATAGTAAATACATGAACTCCTCAAACTACGGTCATCACCGGAAAGTATCCCAATTACTGTCACCCCGGGGTTTACGGATCATAACACGTAATAGGTGCATATGGCTTGCAAGATCGGATCTAAAACATAGATATAATGGTGAAAACATAAACGGTTTAGATCTGAAATCATGGCACTTGGACCCTAGTGACAAGCATTAAGCATAGAAAGTCATAGCAACATCAATCTCAGAACATAGTGGATACTAGGGATCAAGCCCTAACAAAACTAACTCGATTACATGATGAATCTCATCCAACTCCTCACCGACCAGCGAACCTACGAAGGAATTACTCACTCCCGGTGGGGAGCATCAGGGAATTGGTGATGAAGGAGGGTTGGTGATGACGAAGACCGAAGATTCCCCTCTCCGGAGCCCCAAACGGGCTCCAGATCTGGCCTCCCAATGAAGAACAGGAGGTGGCGGCGGCTCCGTGTCATAAAATGTGATGAAACTTCCTCCCCTATTTTTTTTGGAAAAATAGGATTTTATAGCATCGGAGTTAGGGTCAGCGAAGCCCGAGGGGCCCACCACCCACCAGGGCGTGCCAGAGGGGGTGGGCGCGCCCTGGTGTCTTTTGGGCACCTGTGCCCCCTCCAGTGGGTCTTGGCTCCATAATTTATTATATATTCCAAAATAATTCTCCAAAAAGTTTCATCCAAATCTGAGAACTTTTATTTCTGCACAAAAAAAACACCATGGTAGTTCTCCTGAAACAACGTCAGTCCGGGTTAGTTTCATTCAAATCATGCAAATTAGAGTCCAAAACAAGAGCAAAAGCGTTAGGAAAAGTAGATACGACGGAGACGTATCAATCATCATCACCAACCCTTCTTCATCACCAATTCCATGATGCTCACCACCAGGAGTGAGTAATTCTTTCATAGGCTTGCTTGACGGTGATGGGGTTGGATGAGATTTATCATGTAATCGAGTCAATTTGTTAGGGCTTGATCCCTAGTATCCACTATGTTCTGAGATTGATGTTGCTATGACTTTGTTATGCTTAATGCTTGTCACTAGGGCCCGAGTGCCATGATTCCAGATCTGAACCCTTTATGTTTTCATGAATATATTTGTGTTCTCGATCCTATCTTGCAATTTATGCTCACTGATACGTCTCCATCGTATCTATAATTTTTGATTGTTTCATGCCAATATTCTACAACTTTCATATACTTTTGGCAACTTTTTATACTATTTTTTGGACTAACATATTGATCCAATACCCAGTGCCAGTTCCTGTTTGTTTCATTTTTTTGTTTCGCAATATCCATACCAAACGAAGTCCAAACATGATAAAAACATACGAAGATTTTTTTGGAATATATATGATTTTTGGGAATTGGAATCAACGCGAGACGATGCCTGAGGGGCCCACAAGCCCTGGAGGCGCGACCAGGGAGCTTGTGGCCACCCCGTAAGGCGGTTGGTCCTTTCTTTCGCCGCAAGAAAGATAATATCCGGATAAAATTCATGTTAAAATTTCAGCCCAATCGGAGTTATGGATCTTTGGGAATTTAAGAAATGGTGAAAGGCCAGAATCTGGGAATGCGGAAACAGAAGAAAACAGAGAGAGAGAGATCCAATCTCGGAGGGGCTCCCGCCCATCCGCCGCCATGGAGGCCAAGGACTAGAGGGGAAACCCTCCTCCGATCATAGGGGGAGGTCAAGGAATAAAAAGAAGGATGGGGTCTCTCCCCCTCTCTCCCGGTGGCGCCGGAACACCGCTGGGGCAATCATCGTGTGACGGTGATCTACACCAACACCTCCATCATCTTCCCCAACATCTTCATCACCTTCCCCCATCTATATTCAGCGGTCCACTCTCCCGCAACCCGTTGTACCCTCTACTTGAACATGGTGCTTTATGCTTCATATTAGTATCCAATGATGTGTTGCCATCCTATGATGCTTGAGTAGATTTCTGTTGTCCTATCAGTGATTGGTGAATTGCTATGATTGGTTTAATTTGCTTGTGGTTATGTTGTTGTCCTTTGGTTCCCATCATATGAGTGCGCGTGTGGATCACACCATAGGGTTAGTTGTATGTTGATAGGACTATGTATTGGAGGGCAAGGGTGATAGCAACTTCAGCCTAGCATGCATAGAAATTGATGCATACGGGATTGAAGGGGGACCAATATATCTTAATGCTATGGTTGGGTTTTACCTTAATGAATGTTAGTAGTTGCAGATGCTTGCTAATAGTTCCAATCATAAGTGCATAGAATTCCATGTAAGGGATGACATGCTAGCAGTGGCCTCTCCACATAAAACGTGCTATCGGTCTAGTAACGTAGTCAATTGCTTAGGGACAATTCCGCAACTCCTACCACCACTTTTCCACACTCGCTATACTAATTTAATTGTTTATTTATCTAAACAGCTCCTAGTTTTTATTTACGTGCTCTTTATTATCTTGCAAACCTATTCCACAACACCTACAAAGTACTTCTAGTTTCATACTTGTTCTAGGTAAAGCGAACGTTAAGCGTGCGTAGAGTTGTATCGGTGGTCGATAGAACTTGAGGGAATATTTGTTCTACCTTTAGCTCCTCGTTGGGTTCGACACTCTTACTTATCGAAAGAGGCTACAACTGATCCCCTACACTTGTGGGTTATCAAGACCTTTTTCTGGCTCCGTTGTCGAGGAGCAATAGCGTGGGGTGAATATTCTCGTGTGTGCTTGTTTGCTTTATCACTTAGTAGATTTTATTTTCTGTTCTAAGTTGTTCTCTATCTTTAGTTATGGATATGGAACACGAAATACCAAAAAAATTAGGTGTACTAGCTACTCATGGAGATGGGGAACCTCCTAAAATCCTCGATGCTCGCTATGTGGAAAGTATTAAACACTACTTTGATAATCCCGAGAAAAGGGATTATCACTTGACTCTAAAAGGGAAACTGTTATGGGATCAAATTCATATGTTGCATTGGTATGCTTGGGATTTATGCCGGAGATATGATTATACTTGTTTCTCTAGGATGAAGGCTCCACACCTTCCCCATTCATGTAAATTTAGTGATAATGAAACCTTGGATTCTTATGCTAATGGTATATATGATTACTATGATGTGGAACAAATAGAAGAAGTTGTTGCTTTTAAGGGTGCTTATGAAATTGAATCTTTGTTTGAAAAGTGTGAAAAATTTGATGATGCTGTTTACAGACCTGAAAATTATGTTATATTTAAATATTGCTATGAGAATTATGAATATAATGCCGATATTAATGAGTTTATTGAGAAAGTCTCCGCTGTCCAAGAAGAGACTAATATTTTGCAGGAATCTATGGAAGAAGAAATTGATGAGACTGTGTGCTCATTAGATGAAAAAGATGAGGAGGAGAACGAAGAACAAAATGAGGAAGAGCGGATTGATCACCTGTGCCCACCTTCTAATGAGAGTAGCTCTTTATCCCATACATTGTTTAATTTTCCTTCATGCTCACCGAAGGATGAATGCTATGATGATTGCTATGATCCCTTGAATTCGTTTGAAATATTCCTTTCTGATGAACTTGATGCTTGCTATGCTTGTGGCCATGATGCCAATATGAATTATTCTTATGGAGATGAACTTGTTATAGTTCCTTATGTTAATAATGAAATTGTTGCTATTGCACCCACGCATGATAGTCCTATTATCTTTTTGAATTCTCCCAACTACACTATATCGGAGAAATTTGCACTTAGTAAGGATTATATTGATGGGTTGTGTTTTACCATTACACGTGATGATTTTGAGAAATATAATATGCATGTGCTTGCTGCTCCTACTTGCAATTATTATGAGAGAGGAACTACATCTCCGCCTCTCTATGTTTCCAATACGATAAAATTGCAAGAAACTGTTTATACTATACATTGCCCTTTACTTGATGTGCATGAGTTGTTCTTTTATGACATGCCGATGCATAGGAAGAGAGTTAGACTTCGTTATTGCATGATATATGTTGCTTTGTGCTCACTACTAATTTACAAATCATTGTTAATTAAAATTGGCTTTGATATACCTTGGGATCCGGGTGGATCCATTACTTGAGCACTATATGCCTAGCTTAATGGCTTTAAAGAAAGCGCATCGAGGGAGACAACACGGAAGTTTTAGAGATTCATTTATTTCTGTTGAGAACTTTTAAAAAGTTTAAAAATAAAAAAATAAATTGGGGAACCTAAAACTTTTCAAAAAGGAAAGTGAAAGTAAGAAAGACGAGCACCGTTGAAGTGGGGGAGCTCCTTGAACTTTGTTCATGCCCATGGAAACTTTGCAAACCTTGATTACAGAAACTTTTCAACAAAAATAACTATCCACTTGTACAAATCCATTGTATTATAAAAATAATGTGCCAAGATTTTCCTTTAGGATGATTAGATTGCTTGTTTGGTTTGTGCAGTGCAAAAAAGGAAACTTTAGCTGTAGTGCGTGAATTTACATTTTTTACTGGAATGCCAAAAGTTTCTGAAATTTTTACACGGTAATTCTATACAAATTGTTTATTTTGTCCTAATTTTTCAGAATTTTTGGAGTTACAGAAGTATGGTAGATGTTCAGATTACTACAAACTGCCTTGTTTAAGACAGATTCTGTTTTTGATGCATTGTTTTGCTTGTTTTGATGAAACTGTCGATTTTATCGGTGGTATAAGCCATGGAGAAGTTATAATACAATAGATACAATGCAAAAATAAAATATGAATGAGTTTGCAACAATACTTAAAGTGGTGATTTGCTTTATTATACTAACGGATCTCACGAGGGTTTTGTCAAGTTTTGTGTGGTTGAAGTTTTCAAGTTTTGGGTGAGATCACGATGGATGAAGGAATAAGGAGTGGCAAGAGCCTAAGCTTGGGGATGCCCGAGGCACCGCAAGTCATCCCCTCTTTCTTTAATTTTACTTGGAGCTATATTTTTATTCGTCACATGATATGCGTAAATTCTTGGAGCATATTTTGTGTTTATTTTTCATTTTTCTTTTATGCACCATACTGGTATGATATAGTCCTTGGTTGATTTATAGAATGCTCTTTGCACTTCACTTATATCTTTTGAGTATGCCTTTATAGAATGCTTCATGTGCTTCACTTATATCATTTGAAGTTTGGATTGCCTGTTTCTCTACACATAGAAAACCGCCATTTGTACAATGCTCGTTTGCTTCACTTATATTTGTTAGAGCGTGGGCATATCTTTTGCAGAAAGAATTAAACTCTCATGCTTCACTTATATCTATTTAGAGAGTTGACAACTGTTGGTCATTCACATGGTTAGTCATTAAATCCTACATAAAACTTTAGATCACTGAATATGATATGTTTGATTCCTTGCAATAGTTTTGCGATATAAAGATGGTGATATTAGAGTCATGATAGTGAGTAATTGTGGATTGGTAGAAATACTTGTGTTAGGATTGTGATTCCCGAAGCATGCACGTATGGTGAACCGTTATGTGATGAAGTCGGAGCATGATTTATTTTCTGATTGTCTTCCTTATGAGTGGCGGTCGGGGACGAGCGATGGTCTTTTCCTACCAATCTATCCCCCTGGGAGCATGCCTATTAGTACCTTGTTTTGATGGCTAATAAACTTTTGCAATAAGTATGTGAGTTTTTTATGACTAATGTTGAGTCCATGGATTATACGCACTCTCACCCTTCCATCATTGCTAGCCTCTTTGGTACCGTGCTTTGCCCTTGCTCACCTCGAGAGTCGGTGCAAGCTTCGCCGGTGCATCCAAACCCCATGATATGATACGCTCTATCACACATAAGCCTCCTTATATCTTCCTCAAAACAGCCACCATACCTACCTATCATGGCATTTCCATAGCTATTCCGAGATATATTGCCATGCAACTTCCATCATCATCATATACATGACTTGAGCATTCATTGTCATATTGCTTTGCATGATCGTAAGATAGCTAGCATGAAATTTTCATGGTTTGTCCATTTTTTGATATCTTTGCTATGCTACATCATTGCACATCCTGGTACACTGCCAGAGGCATCCATATAGAGTCATCATGTATTAGTTGTATCGAGTTGTAATATTGAGTTGTAAGTAAATAAAAGTGTGATGATCATCATTATTAGGGAATTGTCCTAGTGAGGAAAGGATGATGGAGACTATGATTCCCCCACAAGTCGGGATGAGACTCCGGACTAAAAAATAGAGGCCAAAAAAAGAGAGAGCCCAAAAAAAGAAAACAAAAAAAAGAGAGAAAAAGATAGAAGGGGCAATGTTACTATCCTTTTTACCACACTTGTGCTTCAGAGTCTCTTGAGTTATCACTTTCATATACTAGTGAGAATTTTTCATTATAGAACTTGGCTTGTATATTCCGATGATGGGCTTCCTCAAATGCCCGAGGTCTTCATGAGCAAGCAAGTTGGATGCACACCCACTTAGTTTCATTTGTGACCTTTTGTCGGTGTACAAAAGTAGGGGCCTTCTGTACCCCTTTACTTGTGCACGGGCAGTTGTAGCCGCACCTGCGGCCACGCTTGGCGGGGTAGAGGAAGCAAGGAACAAGGCTACCAGAGCTGCGCTGAGTCCAGAGGCGCGAAGAGCGAAGGGGCAAGGTGGGTTTCCCCCGGCAAGAGCCTTGCCGGGGATGGCCTACGCTGCCCCGGCAAGGGCCTTGCCGGGGCAGCTTACCCAACACCAGCGGGACCGCCACCCTTGAGCCTGAGAGTTCCGACACCATCGGCAACATTGGAATCAAGGCTCGGGAGGCGCCTGCATGGTGGCCTGCAGATCTTTGTGAGGACTGAAGGCCTGCAAGAACAGATAAGAACCATAAGACGAAGGCCCGCCCGGCAAGACCCTTGCCGGGGACGCTCACAAGACCCCGGCAAGACCCTTGCCGGGGACATCTACGGGGCCACAACCAGGCCCGCAGTTACCAAGGTTTCACTACCACATGGCCGTCCCGACGCAGCAGCCAGCCTGCCAACTAGGCACGCACCTACGTGGCAGCATGCAAATCCTAGGCCAACCAAGCAAGCACCTGCGTGGTGGCATGCGAATCTTCGTGAGGACCCTGCCACCGCACCAGCGCAACAACTAGCCAGCCAGTGTAGCGCTGCATGCCTCGTCAGCTTGGACGCGCGTCTAAGCGAGGCAAGGCGGCAACGGTCGATACAAGCTTCCTTGCCGTCCCCGATAAAGCAAGAGGACGCGTCGGCAGCGCATTTAATGCGTTTTGTCCCATGATGTCAGAGATAAACTTGTACGCTATAGACACTTTCCACCTCCTGTGTGCCGCTGTGGCAGCCCCTTTGACATATAAAAGGAGGCCCGAGGCGTACTGGGGGAGGATTTGGACTTTTTGGGCTAGGCATGCACTGCAGCTAGTTCAAGATCTCAAGAACACCAAATATACACCAAAGCAGGACTAGGGTATTACGCATCACTTGCGGCCCGTACCTGGATAAAATTCCCCCGCGTTGATCTTCTAAACCCGCTCTTTTTACAGCCCCGCGCCCCGGCAACCGTAGTAGGGATTCCCTGTGATCCCATAGGTGTCATTCTTGAACCCCGACATCTTTGGCGCGCCAGGTAGGGGGCGCAAGCTGTGAAAAATCCGGTTTTGAAGCCAACTCACCAACTTTATCATCGCCATGGCCCCCAAGAAGAAGGGGATCACAGCGATCGGGTCGTCCGGAGCCGACCCGTCCGGACCAGGGCAGGCGGGCGACAGGGTGGCCGCGGGTGATCCCGCGAGCACCCACGACACTCTGGCAATCGCAGCCAGGCAAGCGGCGTCGTTTGGGCCCAAGACGACGAGCCACGCGCCGCTGGGTCTGGAGGCGGGGCCGTGCTGCCCACGGGCGGCGCGACAGCCTCTATGACGCCCCAGCTGGCGCCCGCGCCGCGACCTTCCTAGGCCGCGCGCGATGAGCAACACCGCGATGATGGTGCCCCTGGGCGGCGCCGCGGGAAGAGCCCTTTGCGTCATTCTCAGGACGCATCGGGCCGGCGTGTACGCCTGGACGCAGGCGGGAGCGGCGCGCAACCGTGAGACCGTGATAGAGCTCCTTCTAACATGGTTGGAAGTCGAAGCGCATCACGGTCCACGCAGCTTTCGCCACCTCCCACGCCAGCGGAAGCGTTGGCGCGTGCGCAGCTGCTCCTTGACTTCCCTCCTGCTGCGGAGAAGCTCCACGAGTGGAGAGCCACCATTCGGAGCCTCATCAGCTTCGCCAACAAAGATAAACCGCGACCAGCGGGACCCTCATGCCGGCGCTCTGTAGAGCCGGCACACGCCGATGGTGGGAGGACCGGAGGCGCTGCAACCATGGTACACTCTCCTCCCCCACGCCAGCAACAGTAGCCGCCAGCTCGTCGGGCCGACGCCTGTGACGACGTCTCCACAACGTCGTCCGACCCACGAGCCCACCGCGACCAACGTTAAGTTCTTCGGGAGCGAGCCCAGGAGGATGCTCGGACCACCATCGAGCGGCGCCGGGAAGCGCGTTACCAGTCAAATAGGCGTGCGGGGCCCACTAGGGACCACCCAACACCGGGGGGTTCCGGCGACCTACCCTACGAGGTGGGTTGTCCGGCCTTTACCCGCGAGCTACGGCAGTTCCAGTGGCCTTCCCACCGCACGTTCAAACCTGATGTTGGGGAAAAATACAACGACAAGACTCACCCGTCGGAATTCCTCAGCATCTACACCATCGCGATGAAAGCCGCCGGGGCTCGCGATGACAAGGTGCTTGCCAATTATTTTCTATTGGCACTTAAGCCCAACGTCATTTCATGGTTGATGCACTTGCCAGTGGATTCCATCTCTTCTTAGTCGGATCTGTGCCACGAGTTTGTTGGCGCCTTTACTGGAGGCCACCAAGCTCCTAGCCAGGCAAGTGATTTGCATGTCATCCCCCAGAAGGATGGCGAGAATCTACGCAAGTACATCCAAAGGTTTAGCCGTGTGCAGTACAACATCCCAGATGTTCACCCCGCCGCCGTCATCAGTGCGTTTCATCAGAACGTGCGCAACCGCAAGATGCGTGAAGAGCTGGCGATGAACAAGGTCAAGGATGTAGCCGAGCTTTATGTTCTGGCTGACAGATGTGCTCGGGCTGAAGAAGGAAGGAAGTACCCCGGCGAGGACGCCGGTGTGGAAACCAACTCCAGAGACGAAGACGCCGCTACCCCAGCAAAGAAAGGCCGACGCTGCAACGGGAAGCATAAGGGCAAGACCGTGCTTGCCGTTGAGGGATCCGGCGACCCCGGCGCCGCCAAGAAGGCCAAGGCAGACGACCTCGGCAAGGAAGTTGCCGGATGCACCGCCTGCCCGGCCTTGGCGGCTGCCGACAAGCCAGGAGGCTCCGACAAGCAGTACTGCAAGATCCATCGCACCAAGGGCCATGATCTCCAGAACTGCCGACAGGTTCAGCTGCTTGCGGAGAAGCAGAAAGCTGAATATGAAAGGCGGGACAAGGAGAAGGATCAGGATGGCGCTGAGGGGTCCGGCAAGAAGCGTGACGGCCAAGGAGGTCGTCGCGGCAAGGATAACCAACAAGAGAGGGCCGCTCGGGGCCGTGACAAGAAGGAGGAGGATGATGATCATGGTGAGGACGACGAGTCCGGCGAGCACGAGTTCCAGAAAGCCACGGAGGCCATGTGCGTCGATGGTGGTGCTTCGTTGCACACCTCTTACCGCCAGCTGAAGCAGTGGGCGCGTGAGGTCACTGCCGCAGAGCCATCGTTCGATGCCCAGAAGCCACTAAAGTGGTCCAACACACCTATCATTTTTGACACCGAGGATCACCCTGATCGCACAGCTGCGGTCGGGTGCCTGTCGTTGTTGGTATCACCAACAATACGCAACCTACCAAAGTGCTAGTTGATGGTGGGGCCGGTCTGAACTTGATCTCACCCGCTATGATCAAGAAGCTGCAAATCCCCGATGGAGATCTCGAGGAAACGGGCACGTTTCAAGGGGTCAACCCAGGGAGGAGTCAGCCAAAGGGTAAAATCACGTTGCCCGTTACTTTTGGGGGCGAGCTGAACTATAGTACGGAGAAGATCGTCTTTGACGTCGCCCAGATCCCCTTGCCCTACAATGGGATCCTTGGCCGCCCAGCGCTGGCCAAGTTCATGGCGGCGTCACATTACGCCTACAACACGTCGAAGATGCCCGAGCCACTGAGCATCATCACCGTCCCCTCTAACAAGAAAGACACGCTCATCTACGCCGACTAGCTCTACCGGGAGGTAGTTGCAGCAACCCCGCCAAGGCACTTGCTCCTGCGTTGTAGCCCCAGGGGAGAAGAAGACCGGCAAGACCTCTTCCGGCAAGACCTCCTGTACCCACTCCGGCAAGCTGCGCCTCTTTGGAGTGCAGCGCTCCCGTTGAGGACGTGCCAGAGAGCTCCTCCGGCAAGAGCAAGAAATCCAAGGCAGCACCACCAAAGACCAAGAAGGTGCCCGTCAAGGAGGACGGCACGGGCGGAGCTTTTACTATAAGCTCCACCCTTGACAGCAAATAGGAAAGCGCGCTCGCTGCCTTCCTGTGGGCAAATGTCGACGTGTTTGCATGGCAAGCATGCGACATCTCCGACGTTCCCAGGGAGGTGATTGAGCACCATCTTGCTGTCTGTCCTCATGCGCGGCCTGTCAAGCAGAAGGTCAGGAAGCAAGCTTTGGAACGACAGGAGTTCATCATCAAAGAGATCAGGAAGTTGGAGGCAGCTGGCTTGGTTAGAGGAGTGCTCCACCCCACGTGGTTGGCCAATCCAGTGGTGGTGCGTAAGTCAAATGGGAAGTGGAGGATGTGTATTGATTACACAGACATCAATAAGGCGTGTCCAAAGGATCCCTTCCCTTTACCATGCATTGACCAGATAGTGGACTCCACTGCCGGGTGTGACCTGCTATCATTCCTCGACGCCTATTCAGGATACCATCAAATCTTCATGATGAAGGAAGACGAGGAAAAGACCGCGTTCATCACCCCATGTGGTACGTACTGTTTTGTATGAATGCCTTTCGGGTTGAAGAGCGCTGGTTCAACGTTTTCCCGAGCGGTCCAAATTGGTTTTGAACCCCAGCTACATAGAAATATGGAAGATTATATGGATGATATAGTGGTCAAAACCAAGGACAGGGCCACGCTCGTGCAAGATCTAGAAGAAACATTTGCAAATCTGCGCAAGATCAACCTCAAGCTCAACCCAGAGAAGTGCGTGTTCGGTGTCCCATCCGGCAAGCTTCTTTGGTTCTTTGTGTCTCAACGCGGGATCGAAGCAAATCCCGATAAGATCAAAGCAATTGAGCAGATTGAGGCGCCAAGGCGGGTCAAAGACGTCCGTAGGCTCGCCGGCTGCGTTGCTGCCCTGAGTAGGTTCATCTCCAAATCTGCTGAGCGCGCCCTCCCCTTTTTCAAAGTTTTGAAAAAGGTGGGTCCAATGAAATGGACTCCGGAGGCAGAGGCAGCACTGCAAGATTTGAAGAGGTACCTCTCATCAACGCCAATACTAGTCGCGCCCAAGCCACATGAGTCGTTGCTGCTATATCTAGCGGCGACGAATCAAGTGGTCAGTGCTGCGCTGGTGGCACAAAGGGAAGTTAAGGAAGAAGCAGCAGTAGCAGCGGAGCCGTCGGATGATGGGCCGGGGCTCTCCCCGGTAGGGCCTGACGCCGGCAAGGCGGAACCCCCAGCAAGCCCCGGTCCCGGCAAGACAGGGCTGGCGCAGATGGGCGAAGTTGAGCAGAAGAAGAAGGTGGTGCAGCACCCGGTTTATTTCGTCAGTTCCCTCTTGCAGGGAGCTAGATCGAGATATTCTGGTATGCGGAAGATGCTTTTCGGCCTCCTTATGGCCTCGAGAAAGTTGCGCCACTATTTCCAAGCACATGAGATCACTGTCGTCACCCGCCTCCCTTTGCAACGAATCTTGCACAACCCAGATGCAACTGGGAGGATTGTGGAATGGGCATTGGAGCTGTCAAGCTTTGGCCTCAAGTTTAAAAGTACTTCGACAATCAAGAGCCGAGCCTTGGCAGAATTCATAGCAGAATGGACCTCAACGCCCGACGAAGAGATTCAAGAGACCACCCTTCCCGGCAAGGAGGCATGCCGCGACTGGATTATGTACTTTGATGGGGCATTCTCACTGCAAGGTGCTGGTGCTGGCGTGCTACCCGTTGCGCCCACCGGAGAGCGCCTCAAGTACGCAGTCCAGATGCACTTTCCCCGGGAAAAATCAACGAACAATACGGCGTAGTACGAGGGATTGCTTGCCGGTCTCAGGATCGCGGTAGACCTTGAAATCAGGAAGCTCATCATCAGAGGTGATTCGCAACTCGTCGTCAAGCAAGTTAACAAGGATTACCAGAGCCCATTGATGGAGGCCTATGTGGATGAAGTGAGGAAGTTGGAAGAGCGTTTTGACGGGCTGCAAGCAGAGCATGTTCCCCGAGCAGAGAACAGCATTGCTGACGACCTGTCGAAGCGCGCTGCACTCAAGTTGCCAGTAAAACCAGGTACCTTTGTGCTTCAATTAACTCAGCCATCCGTTGAACCATCAGCAGGACAGAACAAGCGAAGGAAGGCGGGCCCCGGCAAGTACTTTCCTGCTGAGCTCCCAAAAGCCACCGGCAAGGGGGCTGCCAGGTGCCCCAAGCCTGCCGAGGAGTAGCAGTCTCCGGCGGGAGCTCAGGCCCTGGCCGTAGAGACAGCTACCCCTACGGTCGAAGACGAGCCCTTAGTCCTTGCCGTCGAGCCCCAGGCTCCGGCATGGGCACAGCACACCGTCCATTTCCTCCAGACAGGGGAGCTCCCTGAGGAACAGGAAGAAGCAGAGAAGGTAGCCCGATGGTATAGCATGTACCAGTTTGTGGATGATGCCCTATACAGGAGAAGATCAAACGGCGTGCGATTGAAGTGCATTCCTCGGGAGGACGGACTGGGGCTGTTGGTAGAGATACATGGAGGCGTGTGTGGCTCCCACATAGGGTCGAGGGCCCTTGTCGGCAAAGCATTCCGGCAAGGTTTCTTCTAGCCCACCGCTCTCCAGGCTGCAAGTGCACTAGTAACCAAGTGTGAAGCGTGCCAGTTCCATTCAAAGAAGCTTCATCAACCCGCCCAATCTCTCCAGACAATCCCTCTTTCCTGGCCATTTTCAGTCTGGGGGATCGACATACTAGGCCCCTTTCCCTGTGCTGTCGGGGGCTTTGAGTACTTGTACGTCGCAATCAACAAGTTCACAAAGTGGCCGGAAGTGGAGCCGGTGAGAAAGGTGATAGCACAATCAGCCGTCAAGTTCTTCAAGGGGCTAGTCTGCTGTTTTGGTGTACCGAACAGAGTCATCACTGACAACGGCACGCAGTTCACAAGCCGCACCTTCATGCAGTATATTCAAGACCTCGGCGGCAAGGTTTGTTTTGCTTTTGTGGCTCATCCCAGAAGTAATGGCCAGGCTGAGAGGGCAAATGCAGAGGTGTTGCGAGGCCTCAAGACCAGGACTTTTGACAAGCTACACAAGTGCGGAAGGCGCTGGATTGATGAGTTACCAACAGTTCTTTGGTCGATCAGGACGACGCCAAATCGAGCCACTGGCCAAACACCCTTTGCCCTGGTATACGGGGCAGAAGCAGTTCTCCCCACAGAACTCATATACGGGTCACCTCGAGTGCTCGCTTATGATGAGCTTGAGCAAGAGCAGTTGTGCCAAGATGATGCGATGCTCCTTGAGGAAGATCATCTCCGGGCTACTGCGCGAGCTGCTTGCTACCATAGCCGCAAGGTTCATGCCCGAAGCCTTGAGGAAGGCGACCTTGTTCTTTGGCGAGTTCAATCTGCCAATAATTCCAACAAGTTGACGCTGAAGTGGGAAGGCCCTTACTGGGTAATACGAGTCACCAGGCCCGGTGCAGTCCGCCTGGAGACCGAAGATGGGATTCCAGTGAGCAACTCCTAGAACATCGAACATCTTCGCAAGTTTTACCCATAAGGCGCGGTTGCCGGGCCTCCCGGCAAACCACTTTTTGTACAAGCCTTGCCGGCAAGGCATGTAACCATTTGTACAAAGCCAGGCGCAGACCCTGAGCAATAGATAAATAAATGAAGCACTGGTGCCCTAGAAATTAGCATGCATGCTAGGTTGAGTCTCTCTCTCTGTGTTAGGGTTGATAGTGCTTGGCGGCGGCTAACCCCTAGCATAGAGGTCGAGTCATGTCTTTCTGTCTCTTCCAGTCCGTTCTTGGTTCGCAGGATGCACAGGCTTTCTGCGGAGCCGTTTGGAGGAAAGAAGGCGGATCGACACCATCGACCCCGGCAAGCCAAGGTTGTCAGGGGCTGCGAATTCAGATAAGTTTTATTTCCCCCGCCATGCATTTCCGTATGAAACTTGAACGTACGAGACTTCGATCATTCCTATACCACCGTGCTCCCTCTTTCCTATGCTAAAATCTCTTTCAGGCCGGAATCTGGTTGTAGTTGCGGTGGAAGGGAAATGAGCGAGGGGCGTAATCTTGCTTTGTCCCCACCTCCGCCAAGGGCGTGAGTGTGGTCGGGCTGTAAAGCGGGAGGACGGCAAGGCTTGTTGTCGGGCGATGTTGTTTGTTTAAAAAAACAAGGACTCGCTCCTTGGTGTGGGCCTCGCTCATGCACAAAAAAGCCCGGCAAACCCCCTTTTCATTAATACGTTGATCAAGCAAGTACAATTCATACGGGATGTAAACATGAGCAAGGGGTTACAAGGTCTAAATTTGACAAGTTCCCGCAGGCTTAAGATCTAAAAAAAGATAAGATGCCCGTAATCCCTTTCTTGTCCCTCTCCTCAAGAAGCGGATCAGGATAAGCAGGAGGGCAAAAGGAGTGCCTAGGCGAGGCACGAGCAGCAGAAGACACCAAGAGAATGTCTCGGCGGCCGCCCAGAAGAAGGCTGGTGATGATGGTGCCGGGGGAAAAAGCTGGAAGATGAGGCAGCGGGCCGCCAATACGCGACGAAGGCGTCGGTGCCATCGTACTCCGACTTGACGGCCCGCCACCCGCCTTCTTCATCTTCTCCGGCCCTCCAGCGCCAGCCGCTAGGAGCGACGGCCCCGAGAAGTTCAAGGAGCTGGCTCAAGGAGCCACCGCCAAGAACCACCCCTCCCCGGCAAACCGCTCTGCTGGGGAGAAGGCCAGGTGCAGATGGTGCTACTGCCGGCGTTGCCTAGGGATGGGGCGTCCGACTTCTAGTCAGACCCGTCCTCGTCGTTCTCCCCACTGGTCCCCTCCTCGCCGCCGTCGCTCGAGGAGGAGCTCTCGTCATCGGTCGAGCTCTCCGTGCAGCACCCTAGCCTGTGTCCCGAGCGCCCGAAGACCTTGACGGAGAGCAGATCGCTCTCCACTAACTTGAAGAGGAGAACGTGCCCCTTCATCAAGCAATGGGCGCGTGCGAAGGTTTTCCAGCCCCGATGAAGAAGCATTACATGAGGGAAGGGGAACCTTGTGTTCACCCACATGTCGCCATTGCAACACCCTTCATGTGAAGCCGCAGCCTTGGTGGCTGGTCGATCTCCAGCACCCTTGCGAACGCCTCGGGAAGGCGAAGGTGGCTCAAGCAGTTGCAGGATGAACTCTAGCGCCGTGTCCCGACATGGCCGCTCGACGAAGCAGAAGGAGACGGAGGCGGAGATGGTGATGGAGATGGCGATGACGTGGGTGCCCCCCTGTCGCGCCCGCCTCGCCGACCGCGGCCCCGTCCAGCACCTCCACCTCGAGTGTGGCCTTCGCCTTGGGCGGCTGGCTCTTCCTTGACCGCCGCGGCTCTCTGGCGGGAGGAAGACCTGGTTGCCTCTGCGGAAGATCGGCCACGGCCACGCCCTCTCGCCATGCTAGTGGATGGAGAATGGAGGCGAAGGGAAGACGTGAGAAGATGCCTCCCTCCTCCTCCCGAGTCCCTTTTTTATAGCCGTGCGGGGAAGGGTAAAAAACCGGCTCTACGCCTCTGAAGAGCCCGTTCAAGTCTGGCTCATTAAGTTGGCAACAAGCGAGCCAATCAACCGCCCTCCTCGCCCAATCAAAGGCGCATAGGTACCGGCAATAGCACGCCTTCCCATATCCCGCGCGTCTGTCACCTACCCCGCGCCGTGCATGCGGCGTACGTGGCGAAAGGGGCGGGCGTAGTGGGAAACGTGGAACGGTGGACCCAAGGCTAGGAGAGTAAATGAGTAGCGGCCCTGCAGTTTTCCCTCTTTTATGGGGAAGACGCAAGCCGCCTCTTTACTATTCACCACGGGATGATGCAAGCATGCTGCGGTCATCCCATGCACGACCCCCACGTCACGCATTCAACGCGGGTCATGGGGAAGCGCAACTGGCGAAGAAGTTATCGTAGTAAAACTCTGCCACGCGTGCCCGCGCACCGTTCTGGGCCCGGCCCAACAACACTCTACGCTTAGGTGTGGCCCAGGCCCGGGGGCTCCTGTCGGTGTACAAAAGTAGGGGCCTTCTGTACCCCTTTACATGTGCGCGAGCAGTTGTAGCCGCACCTGCGGCCACGCTTGGCGGGATAGAGGAAGCAAGGAACAAGGCTACCAGAGCTGCGCTGAGGCCAGAGGCGCGAAGAGCGAAGGGGCAAGGTGGGTTTCCCCTGGCAAGAGCCTTGCCGGGGACGACCTACGCTGCCCCGGCAAGGGCCTTGCCGGGGCAGCTTACCCAACACCAGCGGTACCGCCACCCTTGAGCCTGAGAGTTCTGACACCATCGGCAACATTGGAACCAAGGCTCGGGAGGCGCCTGCATGGTGGCATGCAGATCTTTGTGAAGACTGAAGGCGTGCAAGACCAGATAAGAACCAGAAGACGAAGGCCCCCTGGCAAGACCCTTTCCGGGAACGCTCACAAGACCCCGGCAAGACCCTTGGCGGGGACATCTGCGGGGTCACAACCAGGCCCGCACTTACCAAGGTTTCACTACCACATGGCCGTCCCGATGTAGCAGCTAGCCTGCCAACTAGGCACGCACCTACGTGGAAGCATGCAACTCCTAGGCCAACCAAGCAAGCACCTGCGTGGTGGCATGCGAATCTTCGTGAAGACCCTGCCACCGCACCAGCGTAGCGGCCAGCCAGCCAGCGTGGCGTTGCATGCCTCGTCAGCTTGGACGCGCGTCAAAGCGAGGCGAGGCAGCGACGGACGAGACAAGCTTCCTTGCCGTCCCCGATAAAGCAAGAGGACACGTCGGCAGCGCATTTAATGCGTTTTGTCCCACGATGTTAGAGATAAACTTGTACGCTGTAGACACTTTCCACCTCCTGTGTGCCGCTGTGGCAGCCCCTTTGACATATAAAAGGAGGCCCGAGGCGTACTGAGGGAGGATTCAGACTTTTTGGGCTAGGCATGCACCACAACTAGTTCAAGATCTCAAGAGCACCAAATATACACCAAAGCAGGACTAGGGTATTACACATCACTTGCGGCCCGAACCTGGATAAAATTCCCCCGCGTTGATCTTCTAAACCCGCTCTTTTTACAGCCCCGCGCCACGGCAACCGTAGTAGGGATTCCCTGTGATCCCATAGATGTCGTTCTTGAACCCCCGACAACTTTCATACACTTATAGCTCTAGTGCATCCGTTGCATGGCAATCCCTACTCACTTGCATCGATATCAATTGATGGGCATCTCCACAGCCCATTAATTTTCCTAGTTGATGTGAGACTTTCTCTTTTTTGTCTTCTCCTCACAACCACCATATTCTATTCCACCTATAGTGCTATATCGATGGCTCACACTCATCTCTTGCGTGAAAATTGAAAAGGCTTGAGAACATTAAAAGTATGAAACAATTGCTTGGCTTGTCATCGGGGTTGTGCATGATGAAATACTTTGTGTGATGAAGGTGGAGCATAGCCAGACTATATGATTTTGTAGGGATAACTTTCTTTGGCCATGTTATTTTGAGAAGACATGATTGCTTTATTAGTATGCTTGAAGTATTATTGTATTAATGTCAAATGATAAACTATTGCTTTGAATCACTCGTGCCTTAATATTCATGCCATGATTAGATTATATGATCAAGATTATGCTAGGTAGCATTCCACATCAAAAATTATCTTTTTTATCATTTACCTACTCGAGGACGAGCAGGAATTAAGCTTGGGGATGTTGATACGCCTCCATCGTATCTATAATTTTTTATTGGTTCATGCGAATATTCTACAACTTTCATATACTTTTGGCAACTTTTTATACTATTTTTGGGACTAACATATTGATCCAGTGCCAAGTGCCAGTTCCTGTTTGTTGCATGTTTTTTGTTTCGCAGCATATCCATGCCAAACGAAGTCCAAACACGATAAAAACTTACAAAGATTTTTTTGGAATATATGTGATTTTTGGGAATTGGAATCAACGCGAGACGATGCCCGAGGGGCCCACAAGCCCTCGAGGCGCATCCCCCTACCATGGGCAGCCAAGGGGCTTGTGGCCACCCCGTAAGGCGGTTGGTGCCTTTCTTCCGCTGCAAGAAAGATATCCGGATAAAAATCCTGTTAAAATTTCAGCCCAATCGGAGTTACGGATCTTCGGGAATTTAAGAAACGGTGAAATGCCAGAATCCGGAACGCAGAAACAGAAGAAAACAGAGAGAGAGATCCAATCTCGAAGGGGCTCCAGCCCCTCCGCTGCCATGGAGGCCAAGGACCAGAGGGGAAACCCTCCTCCCATCTAGGGGGAGGTCAAGGAAGAATAAGAATGAGGGGGGCTCTCCCCCTCTCTCCCGGTGGCACCGGAACGCCGCCGGGGCAATCATCGTGTGACGGCGATCTACACCAACACCTTTGTCATCTTCCCCAACATCTTCATCACCTTCCCCCATCTATATTCAGCGGTCCACTCTCCCGCAACCCGCTGTACCCTCTACTCGAACATGGTGCTTTATGCTTCGTATTATTATCCAATGATGTGTTGCCATCCTATGATGCTTGAGTAGATTTTTGTTGTCTTATCGATGATTGCTATGATTGGTTTAATTTGCTTGTGGTTATGTTGCTGTCCTTTGGTGCCCATCATATGAGCGCGCGTGTGGGTCACACCATAGGGTTAGTTGTATGTTGATAGGACTATGTATTGGAGGGCAAGGGTGATAGCAGCTTTAGCCTAGCATAAAAATTGATGCATACGGGATTGATGGGGGACCAATATATCTTAATGCTATCGTTGGGTTTTACCTTAATGAATGTTAGTAGTTGCGGATGCTTGCTAATAGTTCCAATCATAAGTGCATATAATTCCAAGTAAGGGATGATATGCTAGCAGTGGCCTCTCCCACATAAAACTTGCTATCGGTCTAGTAACGTAGTCAATTGCTCAGGGACAATTCTGCAACTCCTACCACCACTTTTCCACACCCACTATACTAACCTAATTGTTTATTTATCTAAACAGCCCCTAGTTTTTATTTATGTGCTCTTTATTATCTTGCAAGCCTATCCCACTACACCTACAAAGTACTCCCTCCGTCCCAAAATTCTTGTCTTAGATTTTTCTAGATACAGATGTATCTAATACTAAAATGTGACTTGATACATCCGTATCTAGACTAATCTAAGACGAGAATTTTGGGACGAAGGGAGTACTTCTAGTTTCATACTTGTTCTAGGTAAAGCGAACGTTTAGCGTGTGTAGAGTTGTATCGGTGGTTGATAGAACTTGAGGGAATATTTGTTCTACCTTTAGCTCCTCATTGGGTTCGACACTCTTACTTATCGGAAGAGGCTACAACTGATCCCCTACACTTGTGGGTTATCACTCACCTATTACGTGTTATGATTCGCATATCGCAAGGTGACAATAATTGGGATTATTTCCTGTGATTAGCTTAGTTTGAGGACTTCATGTATTCACTATGTGTTAATGCTTTGTTCCAGTTCTCTATTAAAAGTAGGCCTTAATATCCCTTAGTTTCCTTATGGACCCCGCTGCCACGGGAGGGTAGGACAAAAGATGTCATGCAAGTTCTTATCGCAAGCACGTATGACTACATACGAAATACATGGCTACATTACATTGATGAATTGGAGCTAGTTTTGTGTCGCTCTAGGTTGTAACTGTTATATGATGAATGTCATCCAACACAATTATCCATGACTGAACCAATGCCTACGACTTTTGCATATTGATCTTTGCTAAGTTACTACCGCTGCTGCTGCTGTTACAATTGCTACAAAACTACTACTGCTACTGTTACCGTTATTGTTGCTATTGGTACTACCGCTATCAAACTATCATATTACTGTGCTGCTGATCACTGTGTTGCAGATATTTGGTTCTCCAGGTGTGGTTGAATTGCCAACTCAACTGCTAAAAGTTGCAAATATTCTTTGGCTCCCCTTGTGTCAAATCAATAAATTTGGGTTGAAGACTCTACCCTCGAACATTGTTGCGATCCCCTATACTTGTGGGTTATCAAGACCTTTTTTTGGCGCCGTTGCTGGTGAGCATAGCTCTATTTGCTGAGTCACTTAGGATTTATATCTGTTGATCACTATGAAGAATCTGAAGGATGATATAACACAGATCGTTCCCTTTAGGACGAGGGGAGATAAGGAACTGTTATCTAGCTCTACAATTGATTCGCCTTCTGTTTTAAGTAAGCTTGCGACACCACCACCTGCTATTAATTCTGATATGTCGCAAATAATTGATGATGCTACTTCTGCTATGAATAATGATGTTGATGATGCTAGTACTTTGCTTGATGATACTGTGTCATTAGGTGAATTCCTTGATGAACAACTTGCTAAAGCTAAAGAATTTGAGAATGCTTAAACTGATGAAATTATTGAAACTAGAAATTATGATTCACCTATTAGGGCTAGCTATCATAGAATTGAAATGCTTTTACCCGGGGGATTTTTTGTTGGTGAAGAGATAACTAGAGAACTTCTTGCTTGTAATGATAGAGAGGATGTTGCGAAACTACTATTTAGGCTGAAAGAAAAATCTTTGGATGCAAGAATGATATATGATCCTAAGTTTGCGACTTCACCTATCTTTGTTAGTGATAAGGATTATGAATTCCCTGTCAATCTTGAGTTAATTACTTTGGTTAAATTTGATCCTTTCCATGGTTATGAATCTGAAACTGTTGTGGCACACCTTACTAAATTGAATGATATAGACACCCTATTTGCTCATGAGCAAATTTTTTTGCTAGTACTATATCCTTAAGTTGTTTCCTTTCTTATTGAAGGGTGATGCTAAGATACCGTTTAATACTATTGCTCCTGGTTGTGTGCGTAGTCCCCAGGATATGATATATTACTTCTTTGAAAAATATTTTTCTGCTCATAAGAAATAAGCTGCCTTATAGGAAATATTTAACTTTGTGCAAATTAAAGAAGAGAATCTCCCTCAATCTTGGGGTAGGCTTCTCCAATTACTTAAAGCTTTGCCTGACCATCCTCGCAAGAAAAATGAAATACTTGATATATTTTATAATGGACTAACCAATGCTTCTAGGGACTACCTAGATAGTTGTGTTGGTTGTGTTTTCAGGGAACGAACTATTGAACAGGCTGAAGTACTATTGAATAATATATTGAGGAACAATAATGATTGGATACTTCCTGGACCACCAGCTAAACCAACCCCAAAGAAGAGGGGTGTTCTATTTCTCAGTCCTGAAGATATGCAAGAGGCAAAGAAATCTATGAAAAAGAAGGGTATTAAAGCTGAAGATGTTAAGAATTTACCACCTATTGAAGAAATACATGGACTTGACATGACGACACAGATAGTAGAGTTAAATTCTCTTACGAGGTTTGATGAAGGTGATATTCCTTATAATAAATCTGCTATTCAATTCTTGGATGAATTTGATAATTACATTGTTAAGCAAGAACATTTTAATGGGCATGTTATGAAACAAATGAAGCATAATGCTTACATGATTGATCGCTTGAGTGACTTGATGTTTAGAATTGCCAATGATTTTAAAGTTCTAGGTAAACATGCTTCCATGGTCAAAACTCAGTTAGAACAATTGCTAAATCTCAAAATGATTTGGTCAATGAAATGAATAATAATATGAATGATCATGCTGTTAGAGTAATTGATACGTCTCCAACGTATCTATAATTTTTTATTGTTCCATGCTATACTATAAATCTTGGATATTTTATATACATTTACTAGCAACTTTATATCATTTTTTGGGACTAACCTATTAAATTGGTCCCCGGTGCTAGTTGCTGTTTTTTGCTTGTTTTTTACTTTGCAGAATATCAATACCAAATGAAGTCCAAATGCTACAAACCTTTTTGGAGATTTTTTTTCTAATGATAAGAGACCCTAGAAGCTTCTAGAGTCCACAAGAAGAGGCTCGTGGGGCCCACTAGGAACCAGGGCACGCCAGGGGCCTTTGGCGTGCCCTGGTGGGTAGTGGGGCCCATAGGCACCGTCTTGACCTACCTCTGCCTCTATAAATACTCTAAAATCCCCAAAACCCTAGGGGAGTTGACAAAATACTTTTTTCGCCGTCGCAAGTTCTAGAACAACGAGATCCAATCTAGAGGCCTTTTCCGGCACTCTGCCGAAGGGGGCAAGAATCACAGAGGGGTTCTTCATCATCCTTGCTGCCCCTCCGATGATGCGTGAGTAGTTTACCACAGACCTAGAGGTCCGTAGTTAGTAGCTAGATGGCTTCTTCTCTCTTTTTGATCTTCAATACAATGTTCTCCTTGTTCTTGGAGATCTATTTGATGTAATGACTTTTTGTGATGTGTTTGTTGGGATGTGATGAATTGTGAGTTTATGATCAGATCTATCCTTGAATATTATTTGAGTTTTCCTTGAACTCTTTTATGCATGATTGTTATAGTTTATCTTATCTACATCATGTCATCTTTCCTAATGCATTACTCTGTTTTTCCATGAACTTAATACACTAGATGCATGCTGGATAGCGGTCGATGTGTGGAGTAATAGTGGTAGATGCGGAATCATTTCAATCTAGTAATCTTGGACGTGATGCCTATATACATGATCATTGCCTTGGATATCGTCATAATTATTTGCTTTTATATCGATTGCCCAACACTAATTTGTTGACCCACCGTATGCTATTTTCTCGAGAGAAGCCTGTAGTGAAAACTATGGCCCCCATGTCTATCTTTTATCATATAAAAATCCTAAAAATACCTTGCTGCAACTTTCTTTTCTTTATTTTATTTTATTGTTTCAGTTAGATCCATTTATCAAATCCTATACGGTTTAATCCATCTCAATACCGTTGAGGGATTAACAACCCCTCTACGCGTTGGGTTGAAAGTATTTGTTGTTTGTGTGCATGTGTTGTTTACATAGTGTTGCTTGGTTCTCCTACTGGATTTATAACCTTGGTTTCATAAGTGAGGGAAATACTTATCTCTATTGTACTGCATCATCCCCTCCTTTTCATGGAAATCCCAACACAGCTCACATGCAGGTAGTAGTAATGACTAGAGGAGGTAGAATGACTCAAGAGCCACTTTATCCTGAAGGTCACCCTAAAAGAATTGAACTAGATTGTCAGAGAATTAATATTGATGCGCCTAGTCCATTCAAAAAGAAAAAGAAAAATGATAGGACTTTGCATGTGTCGGAGTAAATGGCCACGGGTAGCCTAACCGACTCCCCCTAGCTCTTCAAAAAATTATCAGGCCATTCAAGCATTCAAACATACAAAGCAGAGGGCCGCCTTCCCCCGGCCGACTATCCCCAGGGCCGACTCCCAGAAGGCGACCCAGTCTCAGAAACCTTCTCCAAGAAAGCTACGAGGTGGCCGACTCCAGGAAGCCGGCCCCAAGAGGACCGACTCCCAGAAGCCGGCCGTGAGGAATGCCGACTCCCAGAAGCCGGCCAAGACTGCACCCACCAAGACTGCACCCACATAACGGTGATAAGACGGGGCGTGGCCGCAGTACAGCCCACTACCCCTGAATCCCGAGGCAGGCATGGCCACAGGGCGCCGCACGGGTCAGCCATCTCCCGTCCGGCGCGGCACTGTAGCCATGTTGACCTCGATGTCACCCACCACAGGCGCCAGTACGGCCCGCGGGCAGCGGGCCCCTTAGCCAGAGAGACGCTCGAAGGCGGCCTGGCCTCCCCTAGGCGGCCAGGGGTGTAGCCGGCTCCCAATAGCCGGCTACCTCCCTCCCTCGAAACACGTGCCTCATTAAGGAGACAAGACGAGGTGAGGCTATAGTGAGAGTCCGTAGGACGGCGGCACTGTATCCGCGCTTACCTCGACAAAGCCCTCGTCATCAGAGGCGAGGCAACAGTAACCAGCCGCCGACCAGGCCCCCAAGCGGTGGGGCCGGCCTGTCGGCCAAGAGGCCGGCAGCCGGCGGGACCCACCAGTCGGCGGGCCCTAATGGCCGGCGGAGAAGCCGGCGAGCACAGCACTGACGGCTAGGACCCACGCCCAGCCGGATTACCATTGTACCCCCGGGGGGGTAGGCCTATATAAACCCCCCGGGACACCCATGCAAAGGGTTGGTCTCATAGAATTACACATACCACATAGAGAGAAAAGGAGAGCTAGCCTTGCCCTTCTTCTCCCTCTAACCCGACAGCTCAAGGAGCATTTGTAGCTACTTGTTTGATCTAGTGATCATGCGGAGACCCCGCAGAGCAGGACTAGGGGTGTTATCTCCACAGAGAGCCCCGAACCTGGGTAAGATTTGCCGGCGTGCATGTCTTCGCCTCATCCCGTTTGTAGGCACCGGCGACGTCTTACTAGCTCCCACAATGATAAGCCACCCGTTGGCATATGTCGCACCTACCACCCGACATTTGGCGCCCACCGTGCGGCCAGGTGCACCGTCGTCCGGAGACCTATTCTGGACGGGAACCCTTTTCCTCCCCCGCGAGCGCAGCCAGCATGCTGCACCCGATGGCGTTTGCCCCGACGCGCTGCAAGGCGTCGACGGCGCCTGCGCAGCGAGCTGCCTCGCCGATCTGCTCGGCGAGACTCGCATCTCCAACGAGCCCGCGTCCGACGTGGGCACGGACTACCCCGAGAGCCGCCTCGTCAGCCTCCTCGACCAACTTCACGTCTCCAGCGAGCCTGCTGTAGACTTGGAGTCAGTCGGTTCCACCGACCCGATGCTTGTCGACTCCGACACGGCATCGCTCGACGCCTACCCCTCCGATGTGGTAGTCTTCGACGACCCTCTCCCTCGAGCTGACAGCGGCAGCAACGCTGTCACTGAAGTGCTAGTCATCAGCCACGTCACCAACTCGGGCGAGAACACCCACGACGCCCTGCAAGCGGTGATGCATGACTTATCCGTCCCCATCCCGGCCGACACCGACGCCGAGACCCTGGAGGCATGCCGCCTCGCCCTCATCGCGGAAGGCCAGAAGATAACCTCCATGAGACGCCTCACCGAGGCTCACCAGCACGAAGTCGATCGCGCCGCCTTTGGCATGCCGCCTCGTGGCGGGCCGAGCCAAGCCGGCTTCATCAAGAAGCGCGGCGCGGCCATCGCCAGCATGCTGGGGGCAGACCGCCCCGTCTACGCCACCCCGCTCGAGAATCTACGAGCCGCTCAGGCGGCCGCTGAAGAGCTAAATGGGCTGGGAGCCGATGAGCTCCCCTACATGACAAGGCGAATCCAGCAGCTGATCGATGCGGCCGCAGAACGGCACGAAGCCGGCGCCCGCGCTGAGAGTCCTCCCCCGCGCCGAGAGCATACCGCGACGTCCCGGAAGCCGACTGCGAGCGGCGCCCGTGCAAGGAAAGACAAGGAGCCGGCTGCTAGCCGCAGCCGGACTCGGATCACCATCGAGCGCGACGCGGAAGGCCGCCCTCGAGCAGTAGAGCGCCAAGGAAATCCACCTCCTCCCCCGCCTCGAGGGGAGAGATATCCCACCCCGCCGCCTGTCACGCATCCGACTCTTGGTGGCCGACTAGGCCACCGCGAAGGAGTCGGCGAGAACGACGCCCGCCACCGGATCGACTGCCTAGCTCGATCCCTGGCGCTAGAAGAAGAAGACGATGTCGGCCCTCCATGCTTTGGCCCCCGCATCCGCGACAAGCCCTTCCCCAAAGGGTTCTCGCTCCCCAGAGACACGCTCAAGTACAACGGCTCTGTGAAGCCGGAAGATTGGCTCATCGACTACTCTACTGCTGTCAGCATAGCCAATGGCAACAGGCGCGTAGCCGTGAAGTACGTCCCCCTCATGCTGCAAGGCACGGCACGCACTTGGCTCAACAGCCTCAAGCCCTACAGCGTCAACAGCTGGCTGGACTTCACGGAAGTCTTCGTCCGCAACTTCACCAGCACGTACAAGCGGCCTCCCAAGCCCCGCCAGCTCTCCCTCTGCGTCCAAGGGCCCACCGAGTCGACCCGCGATTACCTCACGCGGTGGGCCGAGCTCCGCAACTCCTGCGAGGGGTGCACGAGGTTCAGGCCATCGAATACTTCACTGCCGGGTGCCGAGAAGGCACCCTCCTCAAGCACCGACTCCTCTGCGACGAGCTGGCTACCCTCGACGAGCTGCTGATCATCGTGGACAAGTACGCCACGGACGACTCCTCGATGAAGACCGAGCTCCGAGTGGACGCCTCTGGGAAGGTGCTCGCTCCGGCTCCCAAGACGCCGGCTGGCGACCCCAATCGGCGCCCCTACCAGAACGACCACAAGCGCAAGGCCCCTATGCCGCCTTCCACCAGTCGGCAGGTGGCCACAGTCGAAGATGAGCAGCCCGAAGAACGGCCCGCTCCCAAGAAGAAGGGTGGCAGGCCGGCTTGGCAGCCGGCCTTCTCCTACGAGCAGATTCTCGTTGCCCCCTGCAAGTTCCACAGCGGCGCGAAGCCGTCCAACCACACGACCCGAAAGTGCCACTGGTTCACATGGATCTCCAAGGGCGAGGGGCTGGTGCCGCCTCCGCCTCCCGGCCCGCCGCCTCCAGCCCCCCAGCAGCCGGCTGCTCGACCAGCAGTCGGAGCCATTCAAGATGAGTTCCCTGAAGAGCACGCCGCCTACGTCGTCTTCACGAGCCAAATTGAAGACAAGCACAGCCGGCGCCGACAGCACCAAGAGGTCAACGCAGTCGCCTCCAGCAATCCTGAGTTCATGCATTGGTCCGAGAAGCCTATCAACTGGAGCCAGGCCGACCACCCAGAGGTGATGCCGTCCCCTGGCTCCTACGCATTGGTATTGGATGTCACCCTCGCAACAGAGAGGCGAGCTGCCCGATTCTCCCACGTTTTGATTGATGGCGGGAGCAGTATCAACATACTGTACCGCGATACCATGGAGAAGCTGAACCTCAAGGCGAAGCAGCTCATGCCAAGCCGGACCGTGTTCCATGGCATTGTACCCGGCCTGTCCTGTTCCCCGATCGGCAAGATCAAGATGGATGTTCTCTTTGGAGACAAGGATCACTTTCGCCGAGAAGCAATCTGGTTCGAGGTAGTAGATCACGAGAGCCCTTACCACGCCTTGCTTGGCCGACCTGCTCTGGCCAAGTTCATGGCTGTGCCTCACTACGCCTACCTGAAGATGAAGATGCCGAGCTCGAAAGGGATCATCACTGTGACCGGCGACTACAAGAAGTCCATCGAGTGCGCCGCAGCCAGCAGTCGGCTAGCCGAGTCCCTCGTAGTGGCAGAAGAGAAGAAGATGCTGGAGCGAGTTGTGGCCATGGCTGGCAAGCAGCCGGCTTTGTCCCCCAACCCCAAGGATTATGATGCGCAGGGCTCCTTCCAGCCGGCCAAGGAGACGAAGAAGATACCTCTGGACGCGGAGAACCCGGAAAGGTTTGCAGTCATTGGTGCAAACCTGGACAGTAAATAGGAAGGCGAGCTCGTCGACTTCCTCCGTGAGAATCGAGACATCTTTGCATGGTCCCCAAAGGACATGCCGGGTGTTCCTAAGGATTTCGCCGAGCACAAATTGCACGTCCGAGCCGACGTGAAGCCGGTCAAGCAACCCCTCCGCAGACTGTCAGAAGAGAAGCAAAGAATCATAGGAGAAGAGATAGCCCGGCTCCTCGCCGCCGGTTTTATTATGGAAGTATTTTTCCCAGAGTGGCTTGCCAACCCGGTCTTGGTGTTGAAGAAGAACAACAAATGGTGTATGTGTATAGACTACACCAGCCTCAACAAGGCCTGCCCCAAAGATCCGTTTGCTTTGCCACGGATTGATCAAGTGATAGACTCCACGGCCGGATGCGAGCTGTTGAGTTTTTTGGATGCCTACTCAGGGTACCACCAGATCAAGTTGGACCCAGCAGACCGCCTGAAGACTGCCTTCATCACACCATTCGGAGCTTTCTGTTACCTGACTATGACATTCGGCTTGAGGAATGCCGGTGCCACTTTTCAGCGTTGCATGCAGAAATGCCTCCTCAAGCAACTCGGCAGAAATGCCCACGTCTACGTAGACGATATTGTGGTGAAGACAGAGAAGCGCGGCACCCTGCTGGAGGACCTCCAAGAAATATTTGCCAACTTGCGCCGATTCCAGATCAAGCTCAACCCCGAGAAATGCGTGTTCGGAGTACCAGCCGGCCAGCTTCTAGGCTTTCTGGTCTCTGAACGCGGCATTGAGTGCAACCCTGTGAAGATCAAGGCCATTGAGAGAATGGAGATTCCCACCAAGTTGCGAGATGTGCAGAAGTTCACTGGGTGCCTGGCCTCCTTAAACCGCTTTATCAGCCGGCTAGGAGAGAAGGCTCTCCCCCTGTACCGACTCATGAAGAAATCCACTCATTTCGAGTGGAATGACCAAGCAGACCAAGCCTTCCATGAGTTGAAGAAGATGCTGACTACTCCACCTGTCCTGGCGGCGCCGACTGAGAAGGAGCCCATGCTCCTTTACATTGCCGCGACTAGCCGAGTGGTCAGCACAGTTGTCGTGGTCCAGCGCCCGGAAGAAGGCCGAGCCCAGCTAGTCCAGAGGCCGGTATATTATCTAAGCGAAGTACTATCCAGCTCAAAGCAAAACTACCCGCACTACCAGAAGATGTGCTATGGAGTGTACTTCGCCGCCAAGAAGCTGAAGCCCTACTTTCAAGAGCATCCCATCACGGTCGTGTGCACCGCCCCGCTTGCCGAGATCATAGGCAGCCGGGATGCATCCGGCCGGGTGGCTAAATGGGCCATTGCGCTGGCACCTTACACAATCTTCTACCAGCCCCGCACCGCCATCAAGTCCCAAGCATTGGCCGACTTCCTCGTCGACTGGGCCGAGACCCAGTACCTACCGCCGACTCCTGACTCTACCCATTGGCGGATGCACTTCGACGGGTCCAAGATGCGCACCGGCTTGGGAGCCGGCATCGTCCTCACCTCTCCCAAAGGCGACAAACTCAGATACATGCTGCAAATCCACTTCGCCGCCTCCAACAACGTGGCCGAGTACGAGGCGCTCATACACGGGCTCCGGCTAGCCAAAGAGCTCGGCATACGCCGGATCCTGTGTTATGGCGACTCAGACTTGGTGGTCCAGCAGTCATCTGGCGACTGGGACGCCAAGGATGCAAACATGGCGAGCTATCGATTCCTCATCCAGCAGATCAGCGGGTACTTCGAAGGGTGCGAGTTCCTTCACGTGCCACGGGCCGACAACGACCAAGCAGATGCCCTGGCGCGGATCGGCTCCACCCGACAGGCTATACCGACCGGTGTCTCTCTCCAGCGCCTCCTCAAACCGTCCATCAAGCCGTCTCCAGAGTCGGACTCTATCTTCGTACCGCCTGCCACCGATGCAGCCGGATCCGACTGGAGGAACCCAGCAGGCGGCGCGGGGACTTCGACAACCGGCCCGGGGACTGCCGTAGTCGCACCCGGCTCGGGGACTTCAGAACCCGGCCCAGGGACTGCAGCAGTCGGCCCGGGGACTGCAGCGACACAAGAAGCGGTGGCCGACTCCAACTCCCCACCACCCAACCCGCCCACCCGAGTCACAGTGGTCGTACTGACAGTAGAAGAAGTCACAGCTCCATCATGGGCCCAGCCCATCCTCGACTTCCTAGTCAATAGAGAGCTGCCGACTGATGAGATCTCTGCAAGACTAGTGCAACGATGATCCGGAGCATATGCAATAATAAACAGAGAACTTGTCAAGCGCAGTGTCACTGGAGTCTTCCAGCGCTGCGTCGAGCCAGAGAAAGGTGTGGCAATCCTTAAGGATATCCATCAAGGCGAATGCGGCCACCACGCAGCCTCAAGATCACTTGTGGCCAAAGCTTTCTGCCACGGTTTCTTTTGACCGACTGCTTTGGAAGATGCCAAAGAGATAGTCAAAAGCTGCAAAGGATGCCAAGTCTTCATTTCCAAGCAACACCTGCCGGCTTCTGCACTCAAGACCATCCCCCTCACCTGGCCCTTTGCCGTCTGGGGGCTGGACATGGTGGGCCCATTCAAGACAGCCCGCGGCGGCTTGACACATCTGCTTGTCGCCGTGGACAAGTTTACCAAGTGGATCAAAGCAAAGCCGATCAAGAAGCTGAATGGGTCGACTGCCATGACATTCATTGCCGACATCACTACTCGGTACGGTGTGCCGCACAGCATCATCACCGACAACGGCACAAACTTTGCCAAAGGAGCACTGGCACGTTTCTGCGCGACGCAGGGTATCCGACTGGACTTAGCGTCCGTTGCCCACCCGCAGTCAAACGGCCAGGTCGAGCGAGCAAATGGACTCATCCTCTCTGGCATCAAGCCCCGACTGGTCGTACCACTGGAGCGATCGGCCGGTTGCTGGCTCGATGAGCTGCCGGCTGTCCTCTGGAGTCTGCATACTACACCTAACAAGTCAACCGGCTTCACTCTGTTCTTCCTTGTATATGGTGCCGAGGCTGTCATCCCAACCGACATCGAGTTCGACTCGCCTCGGGTCACCATGTACACGGAGGCGGAGGCCAAGGAGGCGCGAGAAGATGGCGTCGACCTGCTGGAAGAAGGCCGGCTGTTAGCACTCAGCCGGTCCGCCATCTACCAGCAGGGTTTGCGCCGTTACCACAACCGCAAGGTCAAGCCAAGATCTTTCCAAGAGGGCGACCTTGTGCTTCGGCTGATCCAGCGAACAGCCGGCCAGCACAAGCTCTCGGCCCCTTGGGAAGGCCCTTTCGTCATCAGCAAGGCACTAGGCAACGACTCCTACTACCTGATCGACGCACAAAAACCAAGAGCATGCAAGAGGGATGATTCCGGCAAGGAGTCGGAGCGACCATGGAACACGAACCTCCTGAGAAGATTTTACAGTTGAAAGCAGTATGTATCATGCTCCCCTTTTTTATTAAGTACGAAACAAAGGGCCCCCCGAGGAGCACTCAGGAACTGCCCTCCTTTATCTATGAACGACGAGTGTCATATTCATGAATGTATTATTACATTTGATTTTCTGTCTGACACCGGGTTCGACTAGTCGGCCCGGGGACTGGCCGCCTTAAGTTATATTAAAGTTCTACCTGAAGTCAGACAAGTAGTGTGCCGGCTCCCGAGCCCTCTCTTGTTGAAAGTCGCAGCTCGAAGAACCAACTGTCCGACTAGCAAGAGCCAAAGGCAGAAAGGATGCCCACACGAAAAACGGCTAAGGACTAACGAACTTATATAACGAAAAGACGGCCTCCAACCACGCTTGCCGGCTGTCAAAACAGCCGGCTGGCCGGCCTCCCAATCACTTTGCTATAATCCAACAAAGCTAGAGTACTTGCCCTCCCAACTGGCCAAGCACTTCTCCAGCCACAGATTGCAGAGCAACTGTCCGACTGGGGAGGCGGCAACCAAGCGGCGGCAAAGGAAACAGCAGAAGGATGAAAAGCAAAGAACAAGGGAAAGCCAAACGCATGCATATTCATATTTACACATAAGGCCCCCAACAGGCCGGCAATCAGCATAGTTCGAATACACCCCCAGTGGGTGGAATTGTGCAAACCTAACAAAACACTGTTCCAAGAGTGGTAAAACAGGAAAATAGAGGCAGCAGACTAGACTAAGGGCGCGGTGTGGGAGCCGGTTTGGTCGGTGGAGACGGCGCCACCGGCTGGAGGAGTGGCCGGCTGGCGGGTCTCGGCTTGATCATCGCCGGCTGCAGGCGGTGCACCCGCGCGTGCCTTGTTACTGGAGGCACGGTCAAGCTGAGGCTGACCGGCCGCTCCACCATCTGGCCCGGCGTCTTCACCCTCCTCCTCCTCCTCCTCGCCCTCGTTGCTGGAGTCGATCTCCTCCGCCGAGTCTTCGCCGTCTGCCGGGTTCAGCCCGAACCACTCCTCCGGCTGGGCAACACCGTTGTCATCCACCTCAGGAGCGAAGGCGGAGGTGTCAGTGTAGTCGGCGATCGCCGAAGCCCGCTGGATGATAGCCGGCCGCGCCGGCTCCAGCTCCGTGTCGGCCTCCTGCTGCCAGTTGGCCAGCTGGTCCAGACTCAGCTCGGGATACCAGGCCTTGGCGAACTCCAGCGCCCGCCTGGCGCCGGACCGAGCCGCCGAAGCCTTCCAGGCCTCGAAGCGGCCGACTGCCACCTCCAGCCAGTCGGCAGTCCGACTGGGGGTGTGGGGAATCACTTCACCAGGCCAGAGAGCGGCCAACACTTGCGCCCCAACACGCTGAAGCCGGCGGAGCAGGTGATGAGCCGGCTGGAGGCGGGCCTGGATCGCCAAGAGCTGCTCCTCCAGCGACCGGCGAGCGTTTGGTGCGATTTTGGCGCCAGCCTGGCTTTGTGCCTCGCGGTGGGCCTCGACGACCTGGTTGGCGACGGTAGAGTAGCCAGGGAAGTATTCTGCGCAAGGAAGAAAGAGAAAGAAGAGAAGAACACCAAGTCAGAAAACGAGCTAAAACGACAAGCGGCAAGAAAGGACGAAGAGGAAGGCGGCCTACCGTCAACCAAGTCTTCGATCTGGCCATAGCCGTTGATCAGCGTCTGCCTCGCTTCGGCCCAGCTGGCCGCCTCTGTCTCATACTCGGCTTGGAGGGTGGCCTCGCTGTCCCACACCGCCTTCAGGGCCGCCTTGTGGCTCTCCTCCTGGTCGGCCAACCTCTTGGACAGGCGGTCACGCTCCTGTGCCAAGGCAGCAAACTCGGCCTCCTTAGCATGAAGGGCGGCCTGAGTCCCTCCCAGCTGCTCCCTTAGACTGGCATTGGCCGCTGCAGGGACGGCAGAAAAGAAAGAAGCAATAAGGAAAAAGTCGTCAAGGAAGATCCAACCCGACTGCTCAACAGTCGGCCCGAATCTCGGGGACTACACCCAGTGGGTGCGCTGACGCGCCCCCACGTGAGATAAAAGACGAAGCACTTACCCCGGCTCTCAGATAGGTCAGCAGTCTTCTGGGTCAGCTCCCGAGCCTGGGAGTTGAAGGCAGCCGCACGGAGGTTGTGGTAGTCCTGCAAGCCAGACAGAGGAGCAAATGAGAACAAGAATAGCAAAACAAGGCCCGCTAGGAAGTTCCAAGCTGCCTGCTCAGCAGCCAACTCGGAACTCGGGGACTACACCCAGTGGGTGCGCTGACGCGCCCCCACGGAAGAAATCAAGATCAAAAAAGCAAAGACAAGAAGACTAACCCGGATGGCCGCCCGCGTCGCAAGGAACTCGTCATTATATTTCCTCAGCGCCGCAGCCTGGGCCTGAAGCCGGTTCCGGACGTCCGGTGCGGCCACGTTCATCACTGCCGTCCCTCCACCCGGCGTCCACCCGAGCTGGCGCTGGCCGCCTCCATGTCCTGGGCTGACGAGCTGGAGCCCGCGGCCCTCTGCGGCTCTGATGCGGCCTTCTGCGGCTCCGATGCAGCCTTCCCCGCACGCTGGCACGACGGCGTCTGGACCACCAGATCAGTCCTCGCGGCCGGCTCGCCCCCGGCTGATTGCACAGGCGGCAAGTTAGGCCGGCCGCCTTGGGTCGCCCCAGTCGGCAGGGCCGGTGCTGCCTCCCTCTCCGGGACGACGACGTCGTCCTACCTCCCCAATCCCGGCTGGTCACCGCCGGCTTCTTCTGGCAGGGGTTCTGGGGCCTCAGGCGCCGCGACACGCAGAGGGGTGATAGCAAGGCCCCCTCCGCCATCGCCGCGGCCGCAGCCTCCGCTTGGGCCTTGGCCGCTGCGTCGGCGCGCGCCTTCGCTGCCTCCTCCTCCTGCGCCGCCTTGGCGGCGGCCGCCCTCAACTCCTCCGCCTCCCGCTCCTCCCGCGCCTCCCGCGCGTTCCGCTCCATCGCCGCCTGAAGCTCGGCACGGGGGTCCACGCGGCGAGTGGTGCTCCCGGATCCTCCCGGCGATCCGACGACGGAGGCGGCAGCAACCCGCTCGAGCGACAGTGGAGCCCTGATTTTTTGAGAAAGGACAAGGATTTAGGAATTACCAGAGAAAAGAAGAAATAATACATGAAGGAGTATACACTTACGCCGACACCATCTGCGGCTGCTTCACCGCCTTGCGAAAGCGGGCCGCCTTCCCGGCCGCCTCTTCCCGCCTGGTCGCCGCTGCCCCGCCCTTGGGCTTCTTCGGACGACTGCCGAACAAGCCCGACGCGGCATGACACTTCTACCCGCCGCCCCGAGCAGGCGGCGCGGCGGAGGAACCCGCGCCGTGGCTAGACGCCGGCTGGCGGCGTGGGACGACTTCCGCCTCGTCGTTGTCCGGCCAGTCGTCGAAGCTGACTCCAAGCCCGGAGCCGCCTGCCTCGCCGCCGGCTTGGCCGCCACCCGCCTCGGTGTTGTCGTCCATGGCGGCTGCCCCCAAGTCGGGGTCCTCCAGGTCGTGCTCCGTCCGGTCTGGGAGGAATCGGCGCTCCGCCCCCGATCCGCCTGCAGGCCGAAGGAGAGGGCTCTGTCGAGGCATGCCGACTAGTCAGAATCGGCCAAAAGGAACTCGGCGACAAAACTAAGAGAAGAAAGGGAACAAGAGAACATACCATGGGCGGCGGATGTGCTCGGGAATGTGGCTCCTTGCCAAACTGCCACTCTGCGGAGAGCTTGCAGTTCGCAAGGTAATTCACCATATGGGCCACCTCGTCGTGCGGCATGTCCTTGGTGCACATCCGACTCGGATCGAGCTGGCCGCTCATCTGACAGATAAGCGGCTCTGAAGTGGAAGCACCCGGCGCGTGACGAAGGCGGCCAGCAAGTCAGGACCAGTCAGGCCCTCCGACTGGATCATCACCCGCAGTCGGGCGACTGCCGCGGCTCCAGCCGGCGTAAGTGTCACGGCCCGATAGGACCACCGGGGCCGCCTACCCGCCGGCGGGCCGACTACGTAAGCCGGCAAATTGACGTAGTCGCCCTGCGGGGCGACGTTCTTCACGTAGAAGTATGACTTCTGCCAGAGCTTCACCGACTGGATCAGCGTGATGACGGGGAAGGGGTTGTCGGCTGCCACCCTCCGCATCGCGATGAAGGCGCCACTCTGAGCCGGCACGCCCTGCATACGCGTGCCTAGCTTGGACTGAAAGAACTCCCCCCAGAGCTCGAGGGTGGGGAGAACACCGAGATAGCCTTCGCACAAGGTGACGAAGGCGGACAGCAGCACCACCGTGTTCGGGGTGAGGTGGTGCGGCTGGAGTTGATAGAATTCAAGAAAAGAACGGAAGAAAGCGCTCGCTGGCAAGCCGATGCCGCGCAAGAAATGCAAGTGGAAGACCACCCGCTCGCCATCCTCCGGCTCCGGCGTGATCTCCTTCTCAGGCGTGAGACGGACCTGCACCTTATCCGCGCCAGGCAGCCGCCGCGTCTTACGGAGGAACTCGACGTGGTCCTCATGGACGTTGGAGCCGTCCCAGTCCCCGCCGTACTGCATAGCGGCGTGAGGCCGGCGAGAATGAGCGCGGCGGCGGGGAAAGGGATGGTGGGACGACGCGGCGACGAGGCGCTGCTGTGAGGGAGAGCAGGAGGAAGAAGATGGCGGAGAGGAGAGGAGCGTGCGAGCGTCTGCCGCTTCCCCTCCTCCCCCTACTTATAGCCTCGTGCGGCAAAGCCGAGGAGGCGAGGCGTGGGGTGGGACGTGGGATTAACTGCACCCACTCCCCCACGTCCCGCGATTACTGCGCCCTAAAAGACATGCCGAAACTGCCGCAGGAAGACGTGCGGACGGCGTTGGGCCACAGAGAATCCGCGCCTGGGCCTGGGCGTAAGAGTGGTGGGCCCCCGACCTGCGGCGACGTCTTGTCGCGTGCGTGGGCTGGCAGGCTTTTTTTCAGCCGAGGGATGCCACGTGGTTCGCATGCGGCGAGCGGCCGGCCCTCAGCCCGGCGCGCGCGCCAACAGGCTCCCGCCCTCCGACTTTAATTTTTTTCGCCAAGACGATGCGCCCAACCGAAGCCGGCTCCCAGCTGCCGGCTCGTCAAGATAAGAAGCTGCCCGAGCTTCTCGACCCCCGCTCAACCTCGAAGCCCAACCAGCTTCGGGGACTACTGTCAGAGTAAATGGCCACGGGTAGCCTAACCGACTCCCCCTAGCCCTTCAAAAAATTATCAGGCCATTCAAGCCTTCAAACATACAAAGCAGAGGGCCGCCTTCCCTCGGCCGACTATCCCCAGGGCCGACTCCCAGAAGGCGACCCAGTCTCAGAAACCTTCTCCAAGAAAGCTACGAGGTGGCCGACTCCAGGGAGCCGGCCCCAAGAGGACCGACTCCCAGAAGCCGGCCGTGAAGAATGCCGACTCCCAGAAGCCGGCCAAGACTGCACCCACCAAGACTGCACCCACATAACGGTGATAAGACGGGGTGTGGCCGCAATACAGCCCACTACCCCCGAATCCCAAGGCAGGCATGGCCACAGGGCGCCGCACAGGTCAGCCATCTCCCGTCCGGCGCGGCACTGTAGCCATGTTGACCTCGATGTCACCCACGACAGGCGCCAGTACGGCCCGCGGGCGGCGGGCCCCTTAGCCAGAGAGATGCTCGAAGGCGGCCTGGCCTCCCCTAGGCGGCCAGGGGTGTAGCCGGCTCCCAATAGCCAGCTACCTCCCTCCCTCGAAACACGTGCCTCATTAAGGAGACAAGACAAGGTGAGGCTACAGTGAGAGTCCGTAGGACGGCGGCACTGTAGCCGCGCTTACCTCGACAAAGCCCTCGTCATCAGAGGCGAGGCAACAGTAACCAGCCGCCGACCAGGCCCCCAAGCGGTGGGGCCGGCCTGTCGGCCAAGAGGCCGGCAGCTGGCGGGACCCACGAGTCGGCGGGCCCTAATGGCCGGCGGAGAAGCCGGCGAGCACAGACACTGACGACTGGGACCCACGCCCAACCGGATTACCATTGTACCCCCGGGGGGGTAGGCCTATATAAACCCCCCGGGACACCCATGCAAAGGGTTGGTCTCATAGAATTACACATACCACATAGAGAGAAAAGGAGAGCTAGCCTTGCCCTTCTTCTCCCTCTAACCCGACAGCTCAAGGAGCATTTGTAGCTACTTGTTTGATCTAGTGATCATGCGGAGACCCCGCAGAGCAGGACTAGGGGTGTTATCTCCACGGAGAGCCCCGAACCTGGGTAAGATTCGCCGGCGTGCATGTCTTCGCGTCATCCCGTTTCCAGGCACCGACGACGTTTTACTGGCTCCCACAATGATAAGCCACCCGTTGGCATATGTCGCACCTACCACCCGACAACATGCTTCTAGTGAACCTGAAGTAGAAATTCTTCCGAGAATAGTAATGATGTTTCTGATGCTGAGACACAATCTGGTAATGAACATTCACCTAGTGATAATGATATTGATAATGGTGATGTTCATGTTGATGCTCAACTATACAATGATAAAGAACCTGATAATGATGTTGAAATAGAATATGTTATTGATCTTGATAACCCATCTCCTAAAAATAAACGTTATGATAAAAGAGATTTCATTCCTAGAAAACATGGCAAAGAGAGAGAACCATGGGTTCAGAAACCCATGCCCTTTCTTCCTAAACCACCTAAGAATAAGGATGGGGAAGAATTTGAAAGCTTTTCTGAAATGCTTAGGCTAGTCTTTTTGTGTACTCGTTTGATTGATATTTTAATGATGGCCCCTTATGCTAAATATATGAAAGATATTGTCACTAATAAAAGAAAGATACCTGAAGCTGAAATCTCCACCATGCTTGCAAACTATTCCTTTAAGGATGGAGTACCTAAGAAACTAGGAGATCGAGGAATACCTAACATACCAAGCTCCATTAAAAGAAATTATGTCAAAACTGCTTTGTGTGATTTGGGAGCCGATGTTAGTGCTATGACTTTCTCTTTATATAGAGGATTTGATTTGAATAAACTCACACCTACTGAAATATCATTGCCAATGGCCGGCAAATCAACTGCCATACCTATCAGTATTTGTGAGAATGTGCATGTTGTAGTTGCAAATGTTACTATCTTAACAGACTTTGTTGTACTTGATATGCCCGAGGTTGACAATATGTCGATTATCCTTGGTAAATTCTTTTTGAATACTGCAGGGGCTGTTATCGAGTGCAACAAAAGCAAGGTCACTTTTCATATCAATGGTAATGAGCATACGGTGCACTTCCAGACGAAACAATTTCAAGTGAATGGTATCAATGTTATTGAAAAGGCTTCGACAATTACTATTGAAAGTTTTCAACTCCCTCTTCCTACTGTCAAAAAGAAATACAAAACTCTTATTATTAGGGAGATGCATATCCCTGTAGAGGTAACCTAGTGTTATACGAAGGTTCTTTGGTTTCATGTTGCTCGGAAATAGTTTGTTAATAAGACTTGATCAACCTTACTAATGGATTCTTTTTTAGGGGCGTGTGGTCGATGAATTTAGTAAGCACAACTTTCTATACCTACTTTTTGTTCTCTATTATTTTTAGTTAAATACAATAAATTGCCATGATTATCCTATTTTCTGAATTACCCGTGCAATAAAAAATAGCCCCAAAATAAAAGTGCTAAGAATGATGTGAAATTTTAACATGAATTTTTTGGAATATTTAAGAATTTTTGGCACTAAACACATCACTGGGTGGGGTGCTCCTGGTGCCCATGAGGCACCAGGGCCCGGCCACCCCCGGGGTGCGCCCTGGTGGCTTGTGGGCCCCACAGGGACCCCCTCACTCATCCCTTCAGCACACTTTGTATCTTACCTCTAGAAACGGAACACCAAGGGAGTCATTGGGGACTCCTCGGATAGTGATTTCAACATTCCATGCAGGACGGAGGTCTGGCCATGTGAATGGCCGCACAACGCCTTCATGAACGAAGCCGTATTCTACCAAGAGTTCGCGTAATTTGTTGCAAATGCCGGATTGACTGACTTCCTCGCAGATGAATGTGACCAGCACCACATCCTTACAAATTCCTTTGTGCAAAATTTTCATTTCCTGAATTGGCTCGAACCCCCATGGTGTGTTTTGATTTATATGTTGAACATCATGAGATGCTTGCTGAGTTTTGTGAGATATGCTTAATTCCATCTAATGGGGAAATAAGAGAGCCTAAACTAGAGGAGTTTGAGTGTTTCCTCCACACTTTAACTATGGGAGAGGAAATGGGCGTGTCGAAAGCCCGAGCCACTTGTCTGCGATTTCTTGTTGTTCATTACTTTGCTTTATTCACAGGGAAATGCTTGACATGCTTGACTGCTAGAGAGCAGGGTGGTGCACTCAGCGCTCCTGACCTCGCCATTTTATGCTATGCACTTTTCAGTGACAACACTTATAGCCTGGGTGCTATCATTGCACGCCGCCTTCACACTAATAGGACTAAGGGTAAATCCATGGTGGTATTTATGCTACTCGCTTAGGGAGATGTTTTCATGTTAAGATACGCCCTCATGATTATTTGTTGCCTAGAGTTTACTTAGATCACCAGTCTATGCAGGATCACCATTTTTTATGCCCCTGAGCCTCCTCACCACATTCGTTATAACTTGATTTTAGTGAGGATACTCGTGATATTATTCCGTTGCCTGCAGCTACTTTGTTTAACTTTCATGCCAGGAAAAGATACATTGTTATGCCACCGAACATCGTTGCTTACCGGAACGCGTTGGCAACAGCAGAGGATGAGGCCCAGGATTGGGACGCTCAGGTGGCCACCTTAGCACTTCCATATGGGACCAGATGGCTACTACGGATGGTGATTATCACTACAAAAAAAGACACATCCGTGACATTTTGGGCCGAACAATTTTTTTTCTGTCATACTTATGACACTTCTATGACGATAATTGTGACAAAACCCGGTATCATCATAGATGTGGTGGGCTCCTACTTCTATGACAAAAAATCATGACAGAAAATGGGCTTTTCGTCCTGGGCAGGCCAGAGATGCAGCTGCATGACATTCTTTGGGCTGTCCATGACGGAGAAAACCGTGGTAGAAGCGAGGGCAAGGAAAATATCAGGGGAGTTCCCGGTTAGGGTGGGTGGTCGGGGGCCGAGTGATGCATGTTTCTCTCATACGTACGCGCATGTGTGCGAGGCGTTGTGCTCTAACTGAACCCGAGCAAGGCGTTGGGCTCTAACTGAACCCGAGCGATTGCACTGCAGGCTACATGTTACTAAAACCGAGCGATCAATCGATCCCTTGCTGTTAACTGAACCCGAGTGATTCCTTTGCTACTGCTGCTAACTGAAGCCGATCGATGCTGCCTCTGGATGAACAGTGAGCGGTGTTGGGGGGTTTGGATGAACAATTCCTGGTGGGGGGTTGGATGAACAGGAACCCGTGGTAGTAGAGGCCGTTGCCGCTGGATGAACAGGACCCCCATTGATCGAGCCGGTGGATGAACAGGACCCCGTGGAGGGCTGGATGAATAGGACCCCGTGGACGGCTGGTTGAACAGTAGCCGGTGGAGGGCTGGATGAACAGTAGCCCGTGGAGGGGTGGTTGAACAGGACCCCATGGAGAGGGCTGGTTGAACAGTAGCCGGTGGAGGAGCGCGCGGTGGAGGCTGGATGAACAGGAGCCCGTGGATGAACAGTCACAGGTGGAGGCTGGAGAAGGTCGATGGTGGATGAACAGTAGCCCGTGGAGGCTAGAGGAGGTCCACGGTGGAGATGAACAATATCCCGTGGAGTCCCGTTTTGCGGTATGCCACACCCCTCCCGATGAACAGGACCCCCGTTTCAACCGTAGCGCTCCAACACAAGTCTGTTTCCTCCGTTTTGCGGTATGCCACACCCCTCCCGATCAACAGGACCCCGTTTCGACCGTAGGAGGTTTGTTTCCTCCATTTTGCGGTACGCCAGACCCCTCCCGATGAACATGATCCCGTTTCCACCGTGGTCGGTCGAACACAAGGCCATTTCCTCCGTTCTGCGGTATGCCAGGCCTCGTTTCCATCGGCTGTTCCATCCAAGCCGGTTGGCTCCCGATGAACATCATGTGTTTCGTTGCCTCCGGATGAACACGACGCATTCCGTTGCCTCCCATGAACATGACGACGCAATTTCTCCGTTCCGACCCAGCCACAACCATTTACACGAGCCCTGGCCGTACGTATGCGCGAGTAGGCGTTCGAGACCCCGCACGTATGTACGTACGTGGCCGTATTTACTTTCTTGCACCCTGGCCGCTGTACGTACATGTACATGCTACGTGCACGCCTCTACTACCACATGTGTGCGCCTCTACTACCACACGTGCCCTTCCTTACACGGCCACGGTTCATCGCTGCAGCCTGCAGATAGACCGGTCGACCAGTATGTATGTACACGTTCGCGACCAGAATGACAACGCTACGTACGCTTCGACCGGGTGGGTCCCGACTGTCAGGCACTTCCTTGCGTGCGAAGATGTAGCTGGTGGGTCCTAGCAGTCAGGGGGGCAAATCATTTTTTTCCCGTAATATGGACGCACTTCCTTGCGTGCGAAGATGTAGCTGGTGGGTCCCAGCAGTCAGGGGGGAAACATTTTTTTCGTGAAATACGGTGGCCCGTCCGGTGGGTCCCTGCTGTCAGGTGGAGGAATCATTATTTTCCACGTAATAAGGAGGCACTTCCTTGTTGCGGCCGTGGACCCAACTGTCAGCCTCTCCACGTACAGTACTCTTCCAATGGAATTCGTTCCTTGACCACGTTGACCACGCCGCGCCGAGAGCACCAGGGCGGTGGACGACGGCGAGGCCTAGGAAGGGGACGACGCGGAGCCAGGGAAGATGCGGCAGTGGATGCCCACGCGGAGAGGAGTACGAGGGTTCACTGGTTCGGCTTTGGTGTGAGGATGCCGTCGCGGCAGAATAACATGAGGTGTGGGTGAGTGGAGGGATGGCCTGGCCAGCAGTGGGAGTAGTAGGGGCGGTGAGGCCTCCGCGGCAGCACAGCCGGCCACAGGAGGCAGGAGCAGGCGTCACGACCGGCGCTGCTTTGGGCGGCTGGAGCGAGAAGACGAGAGGTTGAAGAAGCACTACTGCCGTTGGATGGACATCGTACGGTCACAGGAGCTAGAATCGTTCATATTGACTAAGTTGACAAAGCCCTCCGTCCCCGTCAACTTAGTAGGCCCAAGTCAGCCTCCCACTATGCTGGGTCCCAGCTAGAAGGGGGAGTATTCATTTTTTGTGTGTAATAAGGAGGCACTTCCTTGCGTGCGAAGATATAGCTGGCGGGTCTGACCTGTCAGTGGGGGGAATGTTTTTTTCGCGAAATACAGAGGCCCTTTCGGTGGGTCCCAGATGTCAAGTGGAGGAATCATTATTTTGCGCGTAATAAGGAGGCATTTCCTTATGTGCGGCCATGGACCCAGCTGTCAGCCTCTCCACGTACGGTCCACGTCTGATGGATGTCGTTCGTTGACCACGTTGACCACGCCGCGCCGAGAGCACCAGGGCGGTGGAAGACGGCGAGGCCTAGGAATGGAACGACACGGAGCCGGGGAAGACTCGGCAGTGGTTGCCCACGCGGTGGGGAGTACGAGGGTTTACTGGTCTGGCTGCCGTCGCCGGAAAATAACAGGAGGTGTGAGTGAGTAGAGGAATGCCAGGGCGGTGGAAGACGGCGAGGCCTAGGAATGTAACGACACGGAGCCGGGGAAGACTCGGCAGTGGTTGCCCATGCGGTGGGGAGTACGAGGGTTTACTGGTCTGGCTGCTGTCGCCGGAAAATAACAGGAGGTGTGAGTGAGTAGAGGAATGGCCTGGCCAGCAATGGAGTAGGGTGGGGTGGAGCGGCCTGTACAGCAGCACAACCGGCCACGGGAGGCGGGAGCAGGTAGTCCCACCAGCGCTGGTTTGGGCGGCTGGAGCAAGAAGATCAGATATTGAAGAAGCAGCACGGCCGTTGGATTAACATCCAATGGTCACTGCTGCTAGAATCGTTTGTGGACTAAGTTGACAAAGCCTTTCTTACACGTCAACCTAGTAGACCCACAAGTCAGCCTCCAAATCTGTCCCAAACAGCATACAACCCAAAATTTCTAGCCAGATTCAAATTAATTTAAAAACTAAACATACCTTAATTTAAATCCAATGAAATTTCATCCGCACAAAAACAATGAAATTTAAAATACCAAAATCCGAAAGAAAAAAGTATTTTGGAACTAATTGCCTGTTTGCTGTATTTTTTTCATTTTACAGCCCATTTATTATTACTTATAGCCCATTTCTTATTACTTATAGCCCATTTTCTGGGCAAAATGCATCCCTCCTCGTCTTGAAAGATTTCCGGCCCAGCAGGGCGTAGAAAAGCAAGTGGGCCTACATTGGTTATTCTGCAAAAAAGAAAATAGCTAGGCTAGCCATTTTCAGAAAGGAAAAAAACAAACTGGGCTGGTCATGTGCTAAACATATGAAATAAAAGCCTGGGCTAGACGGGCCACAACTCCCGCACAACCCACTTCCCTTCTCTGTCCCGAAAAAACTAAATTACTGCGCGCGTTGCTGGGTCCCTACTATCATCCTCACCATGCACAGTCATCTCCTTATTCCTCTCAGTTGTTGACCATGTTGACAACACCGGAGGGCGGCGCCACGGCGAGCGAACCAAGGCGGAGGACGATGGTGAGGCCTCGGACGGGAACGAACAGGAGCCGGGGAAGATGCACAGAGTTTTAGGGTGCGATGTGGCCACGATGTGTGCGCGGCAACACAGCCAGCCGTGGGAGGTGGGAGCAGGCGTCCCGCCGGCGCTGGTTTAGCTTTGGCGGCTGGAGGAAGAAGAGACTGAAGAAACACGATAGACGTTGAATGTCAATCCAACGGTCAAGGTTGGCACAATCGTTTGTTGACTAAGCCGACACCAAGTAGCATACTTTTATATATATAGGAAGAAAAGAAAAACTGGGCTCGTTCACCTGGTAACATTCCCGAAACTACAACCGTTCGATCTTGCGTCACAACTAAAACTGCGAGGAAAATGCGTTCGTCTGCCGTCCTCCTCACAGGGAACGTTCGCCACATAAGTGACTAGCACCCTTGGTATTCAATCGAGAGGCCTTGGGTTCGAGTCCCAGGAACTCTCAATTTTGTCCTCCTTCCTTCCTCGCAAAAAAAGAAAGAAAATCAAAGACTTGAGAAGGCGTACAGAACAAGCTAGTGTACCAGTAAAGAGACGTTGCTGAGTTTTAGAAAAAAGAGAGACGTGCTCGTGTAGCTGGTTCGAATCCAAACCTAGACTATGACTATATATGGTGCTATGCTACTCTGCAAGTAATGAAACTGACATATCCAATGTTCGCTTCTCCTCTTCTCTACTTACTCTGCCTAGCATCAGAAGCTCTGGCCGCAGCAACCATGTCCGCTGGCTGCTCGTCCACCTGCTCTTCAGCAGGAAACAACCAGATATGCGCCAAGTCGCCACCCGTACCATCGCCTGTGGGTCTCATCACACCCCTGCCGGCACATGCACCGCAGCCGGTTGCTCCTCGCAACCCGCTGTCGTTGGTGTGGTGCCACTGCTGCAAATCACGCAGAGTCATCCGTCGCTTCTCAACCACAATCCTCAACCCTGGCCGAGTCTTCTACAAATGCCCGAATCATGGGGTAATAATATGTTTAAGTGTTGTTCTGCTGCTTTCAGTTGCTGATTTTTTTAATAGTTTGGTTGATGATTTTCCAATTTGATTCGTGCAGAAAAGGGAAGATTTGTGTGATTTGTATTTCTGGGAAGTTGCTGATGTGAGGGAATGCAACTACGCTGATTATTTGGTTAGCCGAGGAATCCCAATACCAGCAGGTTGGGGTGTTGGACAAGTAACTGAAGGAATGGCAGAAGAGGAAGATGCAGAGGAGAAGGTTAAAGATGCAGTTCCTCTGATCATGGCCAAGCAATAGCTGCTAAACGGCCTTGACAGCAATGAGGAGATGAAAGAGCTTGTGAAGATAATGGGAAAAATACATGTGCTCTGTAGGATGATTGTCTCTTTATTTGCAGTGTATGTAGCACTCGTGATGTATTCAGTGGCTATGACATGAGCACTTTGCTGAAACTAGTAATGAATGAAACCTATGTAGCAGGCTGGGCGTAGTGTTGTGAACATCTAATGATTTCTATTAACGGAAATCGGGGGTATTCCCTTTTGCTCATAAATAAATAAATAGCAGAGGCCCTTTTGGTAATAAATAAATAAATTAGCAGAGGCCCTGTCGGTTCAGCTTTGTTCCCATTCGAAGACGTCGAGCAAATTGCAGTCCAACAGCAAACTATGTCATCAAATTCAAGTTTCACAACCAAATATTAGTACAACTAAACAACAATGTCATCATGTTTTACTCGTCATACAATCACCAAACACAAATCAACATACATAACAAGTGATGTTCTCACAGCAAAATACTAAACAACACGTTCATCAGGTTTCAGTTGTCATAGCAAACACAATTTCCCATAGTAGATAAAAAACGTCTTGTGACAGGAAAATATGACAAAAGCAATCTAATCATCATCCGCAGCACACTACAAAAAAAAGACACATCCGTGACATTTTGGGCCGAACGAATTTTTTTCTGTCATACATATGACACTTGTATGACGATAATTGTGACAAAACCCGGTATCATCATAGATGTGGTGGGCTCCTACTTCTATGACAAAAAATCATGACAGAAAATGGGCTTTTCGTCCTGGGCGGGCCGGAGACGCAGCTGCATGACATTCTTTGGGCCGTCCATGACGGAAAAAACCGTGGTAGAAGCGAGGGCGAGGAAAATTTCGGGGAGTTCCCGGTTACGGTGGGAGGTCGGGGGCCGAGTGATGCGCGTTTCTCTCGTACACGTACGCGCGTGTGTGCGAGGCGTTGGCTCTAACTGAACCCGAGCGAGGCATTGGGCTCTAACTGAACCCGAGTGATTGCACTGCAGGCTACGCGTTACTGAACCCGAGCGATCGATCGATGGCTGTTAACTGAACCCGATCGAGCGATTCCTTCGCTACTGCTGCTAACTGAAGCCGATCGATGCTGCCTCTGGATGAACAGTGAGCGTTGCTGGGGGTGTTTGGATGAACAGTTCCCGGTGGGGGTGGATGAACAGGACCCCGTGGTGTTGCCTCTGGATGAACAGGACCCCGATCGATCGAGACGGTTGGGGCTGGATGAACAGGACCCCGTGGAGGGCAGGATGCACAGGACCACCCCGTGGAGGGCAGAATGAACAGTAGACGATGGAGGGCTGGACGAACAGTAGCCCGTGGAGGGGTGGTTGAACAGGAGCCCGTGGAGAGGGCTGGTTGAACAGTAGCCGGTGGAGTAGCGCGTGGTGGAGGCGGGATGAACAGGAGCCCGTGGATGAACAGTCGCAGGTGGAGGCTGGAGGAGGTCGACGGTGGATGAACAGTAGCCCGTGGAGGCTGGAGGGGGTCGAAGGTGGAGATGAACAGTGTCCCGTGGAGTCCCCTTTTGCGGTACGCCACACCCCTCCCGATGAACAGGACCCCCGTTTCGACCGTAGTGCTCCAACACAAGTCCGTTTCCTCCGTTTTGCGGTACGCCACACCCCTCCCGATCAACAGGACCCCCGTTTCGACCGTAGGAGGTCCGTTTCCTCTGTTTTGCGGTACGCCAGACCCCTCCCGATGAACAGGATCCCGTTTCAAACGTGGCCGGTCGAACACAAGGTCGTTTCCTCCGTTCTGCGGTACGCCAGGCCTCGTTTCCATCGGCTGTTCCGTCCAAGCCCTCCCGATGAACACGACGACGCATTCCGTTCCGACCCAGCCGGTTGGCTCCCCATGAACACGACGATGACGCTGTTTATCCGTTCCGACCCAGCCATGTACACGAGCCCTGGCCGTACGTATGCACGAGTAGGCGTTCGAGACCCTGCCCGTATGTACGTACGTGGCCGTATTTTCTTTCTTGCACACTGGCCACTGTACGTACGTGTACATGCTACGTGCGCTCCTCTACTACGACACGTGCGCGCCTCTACATTGACCAGTATGTACGTACACGTTCGCGACCAGAATGACAATGCTACGTACGCTTCGACCAGGTGGGTCCCGACCGTCAGGCACTTCCTTGCCTGTGAAGATGTAGCTGGTGGGTCCCAGCAGTCAGGGGGGCAAATCGTTTTTTTTTGCCCGGACGCACTTCCTTGCGTGCGAAGATGTAGCTGGTGGGTCCCCGCAGTCAGGGGGAAACGTTTTTTCATGAAATACGGTGGCCTGTCCGGTGGGTCCCCGCTGTCAGGTGGAGGAATAAATATTTTCCGCGTAATAAGGAGGCACTTCCTTGCTGCGGCTGTGGATCCAGCTGTCAGCCTCTCCATGTACAGTCCACGTCCGATGGAAGCCGTTCCTTGACCACGTTGACCACGCCGCGCCGAGAGCACCAGGGCGGTGGACGACGGCGAGGCCTAGGAAGGGGATCACGCGGAGCCGGGGAAGACGTGGCAGTGGAAGCCCGCGCGGAGAGGAGTACGAGGGTTCACTAGTTCGACTGCGGTGTGAGGCTGCCGTCGCCGCAGGGCCTGGCCAGCGGTGGGAATATTAGGGGGCGGTGAGTTCTCCGCGGCAGCACAGCCGGCCACGGGAGGCAGGAGCATGCGGCATGACCGGCGCTGCTTTGGGCGGCTGGAGCAACAAGACCAGAGGTTGAAGAAGCACTACGGCCGTTGGATGGACATCATACGATCACTGGAGCTAGAATCGTGCATATTGACTAAGTTGACAAAGCCCTCCGTCCCCGTCAACTTAGTAAGCCCACAAGTCATCCTGCCACTATACTGGGTCCTAGCTAGCAGGGGGAGTATTCATTTTTTTGTGCGTAATAAGGATGCACTTCCTTGCATGCGAAGATATAGCTGGTGGGTCCGAGCTGTCAGCGGCGGTAACGTTTTTTTCACGAAATACAGAGGCCCTTTCGGTGGGTCCCAGATGTCAGGTGGAGGAATCATTATTTTGCGCGTAATAAGGAGGCATTTCCTTACGTGCGGCCGTGGACCCAGCTGTCAGCCTCTCCACGTACAGTCCACTTCAGATGCATGTCGGTCGTTGACCACGTTGACCAGGCCGCGCTGGGAGCACCAGGGCGGTGGACGACGGCGAGGCCTAGGAAGGGAACAACACGGAGGCAGGGAAGACTCGGCAGTTGTTTCCCATGCGGAGGGGAGTATGACTATACGAGGGTTTACTGGTTCGTCTGCCATCGCCGGAGAATAACAACAGGTGTGGGTGAGTAGAGGGATGGCTAGGCCAGCGATGGGAGTACGGTGGGGCGGTGAAGCCTGCGCGGCAGCACAGACGGCCGCGGGGAGGAGGGAGCAGGCAGTCCCGCCGGCGCTTGTTTGAGCGGCTGGAGCAGGAAGAGCAGAGATTGAAGAAGCACGACGGCCGTTGGATGGACATCCAACAGTTACTGCTTGTGCGTCAACCTTTTTTTAGGAAAGCCTCAAATCTGTGGAAAACAGCATACAACCCATCTGCCATTATTTCTAATAATTTACAGCCCATTTGCTAATTCTGAAGGTTTTTTGGAGCCCATATTCTTTTTGTTAGCATTACAGCCCATATTGTGGCCACGGTTAAAAAATTATACGAAATGTTGCATATTTCGGTGTGGTCCGAACTGTTTTTAATCCTGAAATTTCGAGTCACATTCAAACTGATTTAAAAAATAAATGTATATCAATATAAAATCCAACAAATTGTCCACGCATAAAAATTAATGCAATTTAACATCTTGAAATGAAAAAAAGAAATTTGAAAGTAATTGCCGGTTTGATGTGTTTTAAAAATGTACAACCCATTTCTCATTACTGATAGGCCATTTTCTCGTCCAGCCGAATGAAGCTCTCCTCGTCTTGAAAGATTTGCAGCCCAATAGGCCTGACAAAGCGACTTACTTAGCAAATCACAAAAAAACTGGGCTAGCCATTTTCAGAAAGAAAAAAAACTACTGGGCTGGTCTGTGGTAAAATAAAAGAGAAGGCTGTCTAGACATGCCAGAGTGCCCTGCACAGCCCAGTTGACACCCTGCTTCCGTCTCAAAAACAAATTAGATAAATGCCACAACAAATATGGTGATTCATAAAAATGCCACTGCAATTTCCAAACTTTGAAAAATGCCACTGCAATTTTTGCAAACTTTGGAAAACGCCACTGCAATTTGCAAACTTTGAAAAACGCCACTCCAGACTTCGAAAAATGCCACTGGGGATGGCATGAAATGGCATTTTTCAAAGTTTGGAAATTGCAATGGCATTTCTTAGAAACGCCAGATTTGGAGTGGCATTTATCATATTAACCCAAAACAAAAATAACTGGGCGAGCTGCTGGGTCCCTGATGTCAACCGCTCGTTGTGCAACTCTCTCGTTTATTGACTACGTTGACAATGGCATGGGACCCAGATGTCAGAAATCCATTACGAGGAGCCATTTTTTATTGGATTGAAATAAGGAGGCACTTTGCTTGCATACTGCCATGTCCTTGGCGGGTTCCTGCTGTCATCCTCTCCACGTACAATCATCTCCTGGTTGTGTACGCGTCAACTTGGTAGGCCCACAAGTCAGCCTCTAAACCCGTGGAGGACAAATACAACCCATTTAAAAAAATAACACCCATTCCATATGTTCAAACGGAATGTTCAACATTCAGAGCAAAGTAACAGGTCTGATCCACATATAGAGTACTGAACTTCCATGTTGACAACCATCATAGCCAAGTTAACTATCTACTTCCACTAATACTCTAGTAGCGTACAAGTACTAACTTACTCTTAGCTAACTAGACGATGCCGACCGCCATCTGCGGTACACGCTAAACGCCGACACCGGTGTCCTCCGCCTCGCCTCGGACTTGCTAGAGGTGCGATAGGGCGCGTTGCTTGCGCGCGTTGGCCCTTTCCATGCCGGCGTGGTCCACCGAAGCTTCGACTTCTAAGCGGGAAACCCACTTGACGAGCTGGTAGTAAAAATCGGCATCGCGAACGCATGCGTGCCCGACAGCCTCCAGGGCTATTTGCCGGGCGCCGGCCTCCACGTAGTCGGCCCACGTGCGGGCGCTCTGCTCGCGACTCAGAGCGTCAGTGCGCTGCTGCTCCATGTCCCGCTGGCGGCGCAAATCGGCGATACGCTGCTCATCTGCCAAGCGGTCGCGCTCCAACAACTCCTGCTCCTCCGCCAGGCGGTCGCGCTCCAACAAGTCCTCGATCTCCGATTTGCCATCTAAAGACCGATAGAATGCCTCCTCCCTCCGTCTGCCTTCCGGTGAAAAACCGAACACTAGTTCCGGCGGTGACCGCCTCCGGCCACGCCTATCATGGACGGGCGGGGGCATGGCGGACGTGGCGAGAGCGAGGATAAGTGGCGAGCAACGTCGGGCCGGTGGGGGCTTATGAGGATAGGGCGAGTTGGGTCACAGTGCCACCATAGAAGGCCGAGAAACAGTACTTATAAGCGGAAGGTAGCGCGACGGTCATCGGAATTCAATGCATAATGAAGCAGGCATGGCTTAGCACGCCAGCTTGCCGTGGAAAACTAGAGAAACTGAAATTCTGACTGTGCCGTCCCGTCCCATCCGTGCTGGGTCACACGCCGGCCTTACGGTCAAACGAGTGCACTCGAATCATCTCCCTCCTTGTCAATAATGATTCCACGGATTTAAAAGGCCCGCAACAATTAAAGCGCATCTTTTTCGCATCAGTTAGCTTCCTTAATTACGGCCGGCTGCATGCGGGCACTCAAAATCGCTCGCAGCCAGTACGCGGAGCAACATGCAACGAGTCACAGCCGAGGGCATTAATTGATGAACTTTAGCTGGGAGATAAGGCATTTGCGAACGTTTTTGCTAGCAGTTTCTTCAGATTCACATGGCATTTTCTTCAGAGCAGCTTGTCAGTTTCTTCAGAGGTAGGCATTTCTATTCAAAAAACTGCCACTTCGGATCTTGCGTCACAACTAAAACAGCCAGGAGCGCATTAGTAGGCTAGCTAGTGATCGATCGGTAACTTGTAAACACTGAGCGAACAGATATAAGGAACTGTTAATGCATCTCAATGATTCACAGATCATATACAAATATGTAGCTCCAAAAGCAAAGATCAGCCACAACTAAAACCAACTAGTACGATTCCCATACATAAGATCAACATGTTAATGCATCTCAATGATTCACAGATCATATACAAATATGTAGCTACAAAAGCAAAGATCTAGAAAAAACATATGTTCTTCCTACTAACATGGATGCTTCTCTTGGCCAACATTCAGTACAGACTAAATGACAAATTTGTTTGTGAAGTCTACAATTCCTCTTGCAAATGTAAGTGGTTTCACCAACAGCTGGAACCATGGGAATGAACCACACATGATGGAGGAACATCCACTGCAATATGATTTGGTCTTCTCTTGATCACACGGCGAGACTATTTTCGGAATACAAACTTTAACTTAGGCAAAATGATGCCCATTGTATAATCAGACCAAAGCAATGAAGCACCTAGTGTTGGCCAATAAATAGTACAGTACTACTTTTCTGCAGTCCATGAAGTGACTATCCAATCTTTCTGTGTCTATTTTCAAATGGCACTGCATGCAGTGACTATACTATGCTCTTGTGCAGTTCAGCCAAAATTGCGGTCACTTTGTGTGTTTGCTAAATAGCAACGGGCAGACATCTCTGTCTGCACAAATATCAAGCAGCTAGTAAACATATACCCCACCTTGTATTTTCGGTTTAAACATGTCTCTTCCGCTTAGATCTGTCATGTTTTGCACTGGACAATTTGATACAGTCATGTTTTGCCCTGGACAATTTCATACTGAATTGATTTGCTTGTTCAGAGCAGAAATATAGTGCCTATTCTTCATCAGATCAAGGATATCCATGTTTGCAGTGATGGAAGAGGTGAAATCGATACAACCGAAATTGAGCATCCAGTCATTGAATCATGTCCTGCACCTCCAATGTAGGTCCACCCTGCCAATAAATTCACATGCAAACCACTAGTGTTACTATCTAATGATAGTACAAAAAGAGTAGCAAGATAGTAGCAAACCATGTACCTTCTTAATGAACAGCTCATAGTGCCACCAATTGGATATAAAGGTTTGGGAGAAAACATGCTCCTAATGTTGAACCAGTTGGACTTTTTGTGTAGTTCCACTAAACTCGAGCATCCCTGTTTGCATAGATATTGAAAGTGTGATTACTATAAATGTGGCACTAGTTGAAGCATAGACTCACAAATATAAGCATTCCAATTTCTTAAGGGAAAAGGTAGCAAGACTGTTTCTAACCACCTTTTTCAAGGAATAAATAAGGCAACAGAGGCTGATGTCAGAAAGGCATATATAGTTCTTTCTGAAAGAATGATCGATTCCTGACCTTTCCTCTTCTTTTAAGCATATTTTGTGCAGTTCAACTAAAATAAAATGCCATCACCGCCTTGACAATTCAGTGACACTGTACAAAAGGAAATGACTTAACATTACAACGTGATGTCAGGTATGTAGTCGACAGGCATTAGAGACAAACTTACAGACCTCCTCCGATAACATAATGAACATTAATTTTAACAAAGGTGTGACTAGATTTACCGGGATAATTTGAGTGAACTCTACACCCTCTGTTCCTTAATATAAGAGGTTTTTGCGGTTCAGTTTAAAGTACCCAAACGTCTACTAGTATTTAGAAAAACAGGTAGTAGTTTTCTTGAGCACATATCTGGGAAAGCTTGCCACCCTTTATTTATGTCCATACGCTAATGCAACACCATTCGAAATTTCGAATACTACAAATATACACTAATCCAGTGGCTAGTGCAACAGTAGAGTAGTTATTTTATTACAGGGTACAGTACAATGGTTTTACTGAACATATTTCAATAAACTCTGGCACTGGAAGATTTCTATAAGAATTAACAATACAAAATGTAAAGGTAACACGTTTCAGCATTGGTATACTAGCTGTGCATGAGCATTAAACCAAATACAAAAGTCTGAAGGTAACTAGCATTATTAACTAATGACAGTATAAAAAAATGCAAACCATGTACCTCCAAGGTAAATATCATTTTGAACTCGGGGGGGCCTTAAAAATTGCTATCCCAATCTTGATAATCGATCAAACATAAAAACTTGATCGAACGAATCAAGAGAACAGCCGGAGGAGGAGGTGCCCACTCTTAACCTTTCCACTTGTCTTCATAATTTTTTGTGCAGTTTAACCAAAATAAAATGACATCAGCGCCTTGGCATTTTGGTGACACTGTACAAAAAAATTAACTTATCTCATGAAAGAGGTATGTAATCTATAAGCATTAACAGTGCAAAAATCTGAAGGTAGTAACAAGTTTCATCGTTGGTATACTGGCTGTGCAACATCATTAGAATGCCTTAGTTGAAAAATCTTTAATACATCCACAATCAACAGCTAACCCTGAAATAATCCAGTGACATTAAATGGCATTGCTTAAATTTATCAGTGGCATTAGACTGAGTGCGGCATTAGTTAAATGTGGCATCACTTTAGCAGTAGCATTGCTTGACTTGACTGCTGGCGTTATACTAACAGGAAAAAAGTTAGACTAAGAGCATGCGAGGCCCATTCGGACAGTGGGCGCACCAGTACGATGTACCTCCACGGACGCATAGAGTGGTGAGGGAGGTATGGTTGCCCAGAGCAACAAATATCCAGGCAGCATATGTGGATTACGTCCCATTTTTGTTATGTTTAGCCACCTTTTTCCTATGTGAGGACAACAAACCGATCGACCTGGTCATTCTCTATTGCGTTGTCATGCCTTTCTACCCTTCTTCAACCAAGAGACACGAGACTCGTTCCTTAGCTACTGATTTTCCCCTTCTCAACCTAGATGCGGGTTCGATGCCTACTCTCTTGGATAGTACAGTCTCCCTTCCATTCCTTATTCAACCCAGACATGGATTAGTCTGCATGAAGTAGGGTTTCCTTTAATAGTGCAAATTAAGGTTTTCGTCTGCGTGACCAGCAGAGCAGAGGATAGCAAATTGGGAAGATGGTGGAGTGGAAAAAGATCCACATGCAGCGACATGGCAGATGGGGCAATAGAACAAGGGTATGGTTCGAAAAGAGGTAGCATACCTGAGGGTCGGCGGGAAGTGGCTTCGCTCGTGGTCATCGTCCTCCACACGCACTACGACAGCGAGCTTGGGGACGGAGGCCATCCCGCGCGGGCGCTAGGTCTGAGAGGACGGCCTTGTCGTCAGTGCGTGACCTCGCTCGCCGACGACGAGTGCGTCAACACTGCACGTCCTTTTCTTCCCCGGCGGATCTGTGACCACCGGTGAGGAGGGAGAGAGAGGCCGTCTTTTTTAGATCTGGAGAGAGGGTGATAGTGTGAGAAGCAAGTGGGCAGCCCTTAGCAAGAAATCTCTGAAGCTCCAGCCTATATATCTTTTTTATACTACTAGTACTAGAGGTGGAGTAGTGGTAGAGTAGTTTATATTTTCTCTGCAAACAGTACCAGTTAGTCGTGCTTCAAAACTGAACGACACGCCATTAAAAAAATAAAGTCGAGAAATAATGCGGCACCTCGGGCCAACGCGGCCAGATCGCATTTTGCACGAGAAATTACACACGATGTTTCGTTGACATGTGGTCCCGTTCCAACATGTTAGTGAGATGACGAGGAGTCCTTTTGTACAAGTTCCAAAAGGACGTGTAGGCCAGGGCGCCTCTTCGTGTACCGTGGCAAACTGGCAACCGTCCACCGACTCTTCGCCTTTCCCTCTCGATTTGGAACTGCTGTCGCACACTCTTCCTCCCTCCTCCATTTGCCTTCACCCTTCCTTCTGCCATTGTTCGATCGTCTTCTCCATGGAGGGAACAAGCCAGAAACGACCCCGTTATTCTTGCCCCGATCTGAAAGATGACGTGGTGGGGGAACTCATTGATCGATGCGACGTCATCACCTCGGCTAGCATGGCAGGTTCGTTCAAGCCCATTCTCGACTCAACTAATAACATCATTACAAGGAACCCAAGGGTCCAGGAGCGGTTTGATCTCCCTTATCTTCTTCGCTATAAGCCTGTTCGCATGGGCGCGGACGACGGAGGCCTCGCCTTGTGCAAGTTGATGCCGCTTGATAATGATACGTGTGATGTCAAGATGCCATCGCTTAAGGGTAAGTCCTGGGCTGGCACAAATGGAGATTGGGTTGTTTATATTGGGTACAATTGCGAGTGGGAACTTGTGAATGTGTACACTCGTCAGCGGATTCCACTTCCAAAAATCTCCGAGTGCCCTGAGGTTGAGCACACAGATGATCTACGTACGTTCAAATACGATCATGGTGACTGTCGTCTACTAAAGATAGCAATTTGTCGAGTTCCCAACCGCTCTTGGAATTACAAGAACTATCAAGTTGTTGCTATCTTCGACAAGCTTGTTGCCATCCTTCGTGGTTCGACTGGATGGATATTGCTCAAAAATCAGTTTCTATACACGGATGTTTACTGTGATGCAATTGAATACGAGGATCTTGTGTTTGCTGCCACCACTCGTGGCACTGTTTTTGCATGGGATCCTCGTAGTTTCGATACGTTTGTCTTCCACCGTAATTATAATTGTTTCATCCACATGCATGCGGGTTAGCAAGTTTCCCTTTACTAATTAACCTTCTTCTTGTGTTTCCAAGGTCCCGTGAACATTCCACCACCTATACTTGAAAAAATTTATAAGCAAGGGGGAGATGACGATGGTGATGATCACGAGCATGAGGAGGAGCAGAACTTATATACTCAGTGGCGCCTGGCAACTAATTCCGATGGATCACCTCTTCTTGTCTATATACAGTGCACTCAGACTGTTACTACTGAGGAAGCAGGTGTTGTCTCCCATGGTCGCCCTCTCCTGACCTATTCCAACACCCGTTGCATGGTATTCAGGACGGATACTAGTGTGCTAGTGCAAACACCTTTTCCCTGGTTCGGTATTGATAGTCTTGGAACAAACTCGCTCTTCCTTGGACCAAACTATCCAATGATGGTGAAAGGCGATCCAGCTGCTGTTGACACATCGTTACTACCATTTATGAGAAGCAACTGTATCTATACCTCGGACATTTCGGTGGTTCCCTACCCTGGTCCTGATATATGCCGCTTCAGCCTGGATGATCAGTCCTGCGTTGCTCTCGATATTGACAATAGCTAGCCCTTCCCAGAGCACCTATGGTTCAAAGCAAGCGTTTCCAACGCCGAGGATTGGTTGAGTTGAAGTTCATTTCATTGCTTGTTATTTGTTGTGTGATGAAAACTTTAGTATTTGCTAGAATGTTTTGTTGGAAATAATCTATAATCCAACATGTATCCTCGTTGTCGTTGTGTGTTGATGACTTGTTGTATTTAATGAATGGTACATTTCAGTTGCGAATGCATGTCATAGACTCAATTTATGAATGGTTTTCGAGTCACTTCTTGGAGTGTGAGTACCGTAGTAGTATAGCCAGCATCCGATTAGTATATGAAGTTGCCACATCACATAGAGCCAACCTAATATTGGAGTATGCTAGCCCTCCACCGGCGTGCCGCTTCAAATGGCGGAGGAAGTGAGAGGTCGCATCACCTTGTGTCTAGATCTGAGATGCCACATGTACCAAATGAATGACTCCAAGTTCGACCACCGTGATGTTAGGTGCGAGCCCAGGAACACTGTTGGAGAGACCCCCCTCATAATTTTCCTACATTGGTCATTTGATTCATAGGATAGAATTCTATAGGATTTTTTTCCTATGTAATCATCTTTTAATGGGCAATCTAGCATCCACTCCAACTTTTGTTTCACTTCCTTTGTTCCTACGAAGAGAGTACTTGCTCTAAATGATGTGCCGCTGCAAGAGCCGCCTATATTTATTAACCATGTTGTAAAAAGGTGGACCAGCTTTGGCTATAGTAGTACTGTACTAGGTTAGTAGGTGACCTTGCGCTTGGCTCTTCTCCTCTTCCGGAAGTCGAACAATAATGATGTTACTACAGTAGTACTTCTGGCAATCTGACACCAAATGAACTGGTGCACGTCCACCGCTTGTAAGCAAAAGTTTCTCCTCGTGCTGCGAGCCACCGCGCATGCGTTGGCGAGGGAGAAGGTGTAGTAAGCAAGCTTCTCGTCGTTCTGCGAGTTGACGGGACACATCAAAGTTATTTATTAGTACTCTTGGAGTAAACTCACTCTTCCTTGGACAAAACTATCCAATGATGGTGAAAGCCGATCCAGCTGTTGTTGACACAATGTTACTACCATTTATGAGAAGCAACTGTATCTATACGTCAGACATTTCGGTGGTTACCTACCCTGGTCGTGATATAGTAGGCCGCTTCAGCCTAGATGATCAGTCCTGCGTTGGCCTCGAGATTTACAATAGCTGGCCCTTCCCAGAGAATCACTTGTGGTTCAAAGCAAGCGTTTCCAATGCCGAGGATTGGTTGAGTTGAAGTTCATTTCATTGCTTGTTATTTGTTGTGTGATGAAAACTTTAGTATTTATAATCTATCCTCGTTGTTGTTGTGGGTTGATGACCTGTTCTATGTAATAAAATGATATGCCTGTGATAAACTTACTAAATTTATGAATGGCTATCGAGTCGCTTCTCTGAGTGGGTGTTGCGACGAGGCAAAAAAATATTTTCCGAATACATAATTGTACGTGCATTGCAACAGGTTATCGGATGAGGCCAATCAACAATAGTACACTATTTGTACTAGCTTCACATGCTGCACTATCTCTACATCTACGTACATAATACAACAATTTTTAAACTTGAGACCAGCCACCCATCCTCACAAAGAACACTTTTTAACCTAGCACAGACTCCAGGAAATTTGGCCACAGTGTGAGGTGGGCCATATGTTAATGTGTTCGATGTACGTAACCAGCACCTCGAATCCTTGATACTACTACTATAAGTAGTACTAGGAGTAGTAGGGTGGCATGGGCCAGAACAAGCATTCACGTCCAGGAGTACGGCACACACCACCAGCACGACTTGCATCTGACACCATATTTCTTGGAGTCCGTGCTACAGCAATCTCTTCAACCTAGTCGTTTCTCTAACTCAGCCATCGCGCGGCGGGCGAGGTGGGGGTTTGCTGATAGTTGGTTTCCTCAACTGCGGTCCCACTTGTAAGGCCAACTCCAACGCAGGACCCCAAACGGACCTCTGTTTTGCCAGGATTCTGTCCGTTTGGGTAGGGCAATGGGGTCGTGTCCGGGCCATTTCTCGGATGCGGTGGTCGTGCGCCGAACGCGCGACCGCATCCCGGCCACGTACATTTTTCTTTGCAAACACATATCTTTTTTTCATCATTGATTTTTTGGTACATGGAAATACATCACCAAAATTTTGACTAGAAAAGCAAGACCAAAGAAAACAATAACCACAAGAATACATTTTAGAAGATATCCAACTTCCATAACTGCTCCTGTAAGTTGGATTAGTGCCTTCTCAATGCATTCATTGTTGATCTGCGGAGGCTCGATCTTGCGTGCTTCTTTCTTCTTCGAGTGTAAAGAAGTAGACGTGTCTAGCCTCTATTCTATCAACAAGTGCACTAGTCTCATCTCTAGCCTCTATGCTAGCTAAAAGTGCTAGACCATCTACTAAATTGTGCTCTATCAATATATCATTGTACACTTCTTCCCAATACCAAAACTTGCATCCATTCTACACAATAAAATTTTAAGTTAGCACAACTAGTCTAATCCGAGAGCACAACCGAAGATTTGGTCGAGTTCTTCCTCCTTTTGCCGACACATGTGACATCCAGCATCCAGGTCGTGTCATGCAAGAAAATAGAGTGGTAGGTGAAGCCACGTGATGTACATCTTGGGTTACACTGTAAATAGAATCTTACAACTCTTGAGTAACTCCAAAAGCGGCCACCGAAGATCTTTATTGGATTTGTTTTTCATCACCAGCATGTCGAGGTGAAAGATGTGCAGGTTCAGTGGGTCCTCTTGCGTTTTCACTGACATGTGGGACCGCATATGAGCAAACAGACGATGGGCTCCACGCGTCTGCTGGCTGGCTGAGAAGAGAGATAGAGGAGGGTCGAGCACGGACTCCAGGAAATTTGTTCTATGTACTCGATATAGTGGAGTAACCAGCACCTCGATATAGTGGGGTGGCATGGGCCATAACTAGCATTCATGTCTAGCAGTACGGCACACGCCACCCACATGAGTCCCATCCGACACCAATTTTCTTGGAGTCCGTGCTAGCTACAGCCATCTCTTCTCCTTCCTGTTTTCTCAGCCATCGCGCGGTGGGCGGGGTGGGGGTTTGCCGATAGTCGGTTTGCTCAACTGCGGTCCCACTTGTAAGTGAAAATGCAACACAAGATGCATTCCCCCTTGAGCGGCGTGCCGGACAAACCGTGTGGGGGTGCGACGCGAACATGGCAGGCTTTTCCTTTTGAACTTGTAACTTGTAAAATTTGGTTCTGCTCCATGGGTCGACCGATAGATAGAAATAACGATTTTCCCTAGAGTAATGAGAAGTTTGGTTCTGGCACGGTTCATGCATGGAGTACTTAGGAAAATTATGAAGTTGATGCGAAAGGTAAGATAATTACTAGTAGTACCATATACTACTACATGGATTTGACGGAAAGATAAAGATACATACGGATCCATCAACGACATCCTCACGCCCTAGTGCACCGGGTCACCAACCGACATGTGAGGAGCAGCGGCGTTGGCGGCAAGCTCAACGTGCTTCTAAACAATGCCGTCCAAGGTTGCCCTGCGGTCCAAGAAGGCCAGCGTCCTATCGTCCTCCTCTTGCATGTAGTAGTCCTTGTGGACGATTTGCGTGTAGACGTGGGTGATTATGTCGATGGTGTCTTGCTGCGCCAGGCGCTGCGCGGCGAGCGCAACCTCGAGGTGGACATTCTCCGGCACGACGACGGGCAGTCGCTGGGCCACCAGTGCGTCGAAGAGGTTGTCACCATAGAGGCTGTTGAGGGTGGCAGGCATCGCTGAGCCTGGGCGCGTGGGCTGGAGGCGTACGTCAAGGTCGTCTGCGAGCTTCTTGACGACTGTGAACTTGTCGAGGAAGCCGACGAGGACCTCGTCGAACAAGGAGACGAAGCTGTCGTCCAAGCGGCCCCTCACCCTGGCGGCCTCAAGCACTACCTGGAGACATTCCTCGGTGCCAGGATGCAGGCTGGCGTCGTGGACCATCTGGCACAGCCGGCTGATGCTCGCGCTCATCGCCTCCATGGGTCTAGCTTCTAGTCAACTGATCTTGCGATTGGAGTGATCACTCTTTCCCTTAGGTGCGTAGGTGCGTAGGATTTCGTAGATTGGACTGGCGGGAGCCTTTATATGAGAAGTGCAGACTGCGTTGAATTCACATGCGTGTTGGCCATCTACTCCTCGCCCCTCTACTGCACCTGCCTTTGGCTGTATGACAGGTTGGCCAGCCACCCGTTGGACCCACATGTCATACACCCAAAGGCAGGTGCAGTAAGTTAATGAAGCTGCATCCCCCTCTGTGCCCGTGCATGCTTTCAATGACTTGAGACTACCAAACATCACATGCGGTGGTTAGTTCATTGCATGTAATCCTATTAAGTAGCAAAAAGACATTAAGTTACCTCGCCGATAGGAATAAAACAATACACCATGTATTTATTTACAGAGGGAGTATAGCCAGCATCCGGTTAGTATATGAAGTTGCCACATCACATAGAGCCAACCTAATATTGGAGTATGCTAGCCCTCCACCGGCGAGCCACTTCAAATGGCGGAGGAAGTGAGAGGCCGCGTCACCTTGTGTCCAGATCTGAGATGCCACGTGTACCAGATGAATGACTCCAAGTTCGACCACCGTGATGCTAGGTGCAAGCCAAGGAACAGTGTTGGAGAGACCCCCCTCATAATTTTCCTACATTGTCGACGACGAGGTGCCTATGGTGACTTCGTAAATTTCAAGATGATAGTGTCGTGCATGTGTGCGTTCATAGGGGTGAGTGTATGCGCGTGTATATGAGCGCTTGCGTCTGTACTGTGTAAAAAAACGTAAATGCGTGTCAAAAAGAGACTAGTCAGTATACTCAATATTGTGCACCTCGGAGAGGAAAACGATAGAACTAGTACGTATTTATTTACGGTGCAGATTCACTCATTTTGCTCCATATGTACTCCGTCTCGGTGTAGTCTAGTCACTTGTTGAAATCTCTAGAAGGGCAAATACTCCTTTCTGGTTTACAGGGCTATACTAGCAAGTAGTTGTATGTACTAGTACAATAGTGGGCTCACATAGCAATTTTGTCTCATGCAAGAGCTTGGCTATATGCGTGCTCCAATGTTCGCAACTGCAACGTTCGGTTTGCGCTTGGCTCTTCGCCTCTTCGAGAAGACGAACAATGATGTTACTACTACTGCTTCTACAGTGTCGAATCCGCTGCTGCATGTCCATCCACCGCGAGCGGGATGAATAGCTTGTTGTAGAAGTACTACTAAGCAAAAGCCTGTCCTTGTTTGCGAGCAACCGCGCGCATGGGTGAGGGAGAAGGCGTGTAGTAAAATCAAGCTTCTCCTCGTTGTACGAGTTGACGCGACACATCATAGCACTGGCCCCACATGCTTGCCTCTAAACTTGGCTGAAAGACCCGCAGTGTACAATATATTTGCTGCAAGCTCTAACATTTACCCACCACAAATTAAAATATATGTGGCCGTATGCATCGTTCTGATGCAGAGGCCGGGGAGTCCCCCCTTTAAAAAAAAATTTAAAATATATATTCCTGTCTTGACCAGATGAGCGTGCAAACTACAATCACCAGGGTGTCAGGTAGGGCCAGAAGACTATTTAAAAAAAAACTTCAAGACGGCCACATAGCATGGAGCCGACCCCAACGATTTTAAGCTTACAGGCACGGTACACGCTATCCTAGACTACTCTACACATGAAACTACCACACGAGCGTCCGGGCTGCGCTTGGCTCTTCGCCTCTTCGGGAAGTCGAACAATGATGGAGTACTACTGCACTGGAGGAGTACTACAGTACGCTTCTGGCCATCTGACACCGATTGAACTGCTGCATGTCCACCGCGTGCGGGAGGGAGAGCGTGTAGCGAAAGCTTCTCCTAGTCTTGCTAGCCACCACGCTCATGGGCGAGGGAGGGACGCTCCTGCCTTTGCGTGTATGACAGGTGGGCCCGACAGGTGTGTGGCCAACCTGTCATACAGCCAAAGGCAGGTGCAGTTAAGCCCGCGAGGGAGAGGATAATCAAACTTCTCGTTGATGTACGAGTTGACGCGACACATCAAAGCACTGCACTCGATATATTTCAATAATTTGCATTTACCGATGCATCAATTACAACGCATGCATGCATGCCGTGACTCTCCTTTTGATACTTGCATGTGTTGATTTAATGCACCTTGAAGTAGTATAAAATATGTGACGGTAAAGCTTTGTAATACCCCGGCCCAAGTCGAGAGATGGTTGTGCACGAGGAGGGCGAGATCATGCAGACCGAACAGGACCCGACGATGGAGCTCTCTAAGGTCTCGATGGACCTCACCATGCTCCACTGCCCCTTGTGCCTCCGCCCCTTGAATTGTGGTTTCTCAACGAGTTGTGCTGAACTTCTTGTGAATTGTGGTGGTTTTCAGTAATGAAAATCGGAAGGGGCAAGCCCTTCATTGATAAAAAAAATTAATCGTCCTTATATATTCATTAGTCTTGCTATAAGTCGTAGTAGATGCTATATAGGTCCGTCGGATCCTACATCAAGATCCGTGCTTTCAGATTTTCCTTTTTCTCTCTTAAATCTCAGTCGAGTGAGACATAGCCACGCCATTAAACAGAGGCTCGGGCGCCAGTAATGGAGACCTTGGGAGAGAGGTGGACGGCAGATGGAGGTCAAAGGGCTCTCCTCCCGATAAGCACGCGTAGGGGTCTAATCGCACGCCTCTCGTACTCAAATAGCTACCCTGCACGGCACCTCCTAGCTAATAAAAAATGGGGACGCGTGGCGGCACGTAAATGGTACTAGTAAGTAGAACGCCCACAGTTTCAATAATACTTGTGTTTCCGATTGTAACGTGACAACACTTGTTCCAAAATGACTTTGTTGATTGTTAATGTGTGCGCCTTCGCAAATCGGACTGCAAATTTACCACAGCATGTTGGTGCCATGTCATGGCACCAAGCCAAGTTTCATTATTTTCATGCGTGTTTTGGATTTAGAGGAATTAAAAAACTAAGTTTCTCAATGTTTCCAACCCAGCCACGACGCCCAGAATTTTGAATTTCATTCCCATTTCTTGCATGGAACCTAGAAATTTACCCGAGGACACACATGTGATTTTTCAACCAACTTTGGTGCCTGGAACATGTGCTTGTATTTCAAATTTGAATTATGCACACAAAGGTGACACGTTCCCTCCCAGAACCACGAGCCTTCTTGAGAGAAGCTCCGATTTGCAAGAAGCTTATACCAAAATTCGTTCATATTCGGCCAATTTTTTTACCACGGCATGGTACTACCATGACATGACACCATGCCAAGTTTCATGATTTTAAAACCAAGTTTCTCAATGTTCTCGACCGAGCCACGATGCCCAGATGTTTGAATTTTATTCTCATTTTTTGCATGGGACCTACTCCCTCCTTCCATCTATATAGGGCCTAATGTGTTTCTCAAGACAACCTTTGACTATTGACAAGATTAATAGCACATGAGATGTATACTATGAAAATTATATTATTGGAAGCTCCTTTGACATAGAAATTTGAAGGTATGCTTTGTGTAAGTTGCATGTCATATATTATTGCTCTAACGTTTGGTCAAAGTTAGCCTCGAAAAACGCATTAGGACCTATATAGATGGAAGGAGGGAGTAGAATTCACCCGAGGACACAAATGTGATTTTTCAACCAACTTTGGTGCACGGGAGCATGTGCTTGTAGTTCAAATTTGAATTATGCACATTAAATGACCAAAAACTCAATTAATGTGTAAATAAGGCCAAATAAAGTCGGAATAATTCCAAAATTTAACAGGGCACTCATGTAGTTCTATGTTGCCTTTGTAAATAAACTCAAGGGGGACAACGTATATCGTTTCGCACTCAAAGGTGGCACGTTCCCTCTCCAAACCACGAGCCTTCTTGAGAGAAGCTTCGGTTTGCAAGAAGCTTATACCAAAATCTGTTCCTATTCGGCCAATTTTTTTACCACAACATGGTAGTACCATGACATGACATCCATGCCAAGTTTCATGATTTTCAGACGTGTTTTGGATTTACAAGAATTTTAAAACCAAGTTTCTCAATGTTCTCGGCCGAGCCATGATGCCCAGATGTTTTAATTTTATTCTCATTTCGTGGATGGGACCTAGAAATTCACCCGAGGACACAAATGTGAATTTTGAACCAACTTTGGTGCACGAGAGCATGTGCTTGTAGTTCAAATTTGACTTCTGCACATTAAATGACCAGAAACTCAATTAATGTATAAAAAATGACAAACGAACCCGGAATAATTCCAAAATTTAACAGGGCACTAATGTAGTTCTATGTTGCCTTTGTTAAGAAACTCAAGGGGGGGCAGCGTATATCGTTTCACACTCAAAGGTGGCACGTTCCCTCTTAGAACCACGAGCTTCCAAATCGGCCCAATTTTTTACCACAACATGTTAGTGCCATGACATGACACCATGCCAAGTTTCATGATTTCCAAGCGAGTTTTGGATTTACATGAATTTAAAAATCAAAGTTTCTCGATGTTCTCGGCCGAGTCATGACACCCAAATGTTTGAATTTCATTCTCATTTCTTCCATGGGACCTAGAAATTCAACCAAGGACACACATGTGATTTTTCAACCCACTTTGGTGCACCGGAGCATGTGCATGCAATTCATATTTAGATTATGTACATTAAAAGTCCAGAAACTCAATTAATGTATAAAAAGGCCAAATGAACCCGAAATAATTCCAAAATTTAACAGGGCACTCATATAGTTCTATGTTGCCTCTGTAAATAAAATCAGGGGGGAGGCAGCGTATATCGTTTCGCACACAAAGGTGACACGTTCCCTCTCGGAACCACGAGGCTTGTTGAGAGAATCTCCGGTTTTGCAAGAGGCTTATACCAAAACTTGTCCCAATTCAGCCAAAAATTGTACGTATGAAAACAAGGTTTAGATTATCCCAAACATCTCGCTACCTAGACCAATAATGTACTATGATTTGAATTCAACATAAAATGGATACAAATATTTGAATTGGAGAGCGTATGGTACATGTAGTTCATAGTGAAATATGATTACTGCTATATGTATGTTTTTTGTTATCAAGATAATATTTAAATTATTGTATAACTTGACAACAATCGTATTCAAATAAGGAAAATTGATTCAAATTTAGTCCATATGGTAGACGACAATATATATGTTCACATGGTGGAGTAAAATGTTCATATATGATGGAAGATCAAAATGTACGACTACATCAATTATAAACCGCAAGGTCACCTAACGATATATTTGAATTCAACATAACGTGGATTCAAAAATTGAAATTCGAGATCATGGCATCTGTAATCATATAAAAAGGGACACTACTCTTTCTTTGGTGGGAATTAATTTGTTTTTTGTTGTTGTTGATGGAAGTGCGAATCGATTTGGTACTGTGCAGGGTAATCTTGTTCTCCCGATTTTTTTTACATTTTTCTTGTAGTTTTTTCAGTGGCATCTATAGCAATATAGTAAAAGGGGACATGACTCTCTTGTGTCTTGTATGAATTGTTTTTTTACACGTTAAGTTTGTTTTGCCGAACAAGGAATCCGCACCTTGTTATCCCGAAATTTTCAAGCTCGAGTATCTTTTATCTCACCTGCTTTGAAACTCCCGCTTCTTCAACCCGCGCCGTGCCTTGTTATCCCGAAATTTGGACGCGCGCGAGAACTCCCTCCTCATCCGAAATCGCTCCCGCAGCCCAGACACGCGAAATACCCCTTCTACCCCTCAGCCGGAAATGAAGCTCCACGTCGCGGTGTCAAAACCGGTGGGGGTACGCTGGTAACTTACCCTACATTTCAGACAAGAGCGTCCCTAAGCTTGGCTCCCCCTCCCCCTTCGCCCCCCCATTCGTACACCGAGGCTGCCAAAACCCGCGAAACCCCACGCTCCTCCGTCGGCCTCCCGACTGCCGCCCAGCCGGAGACTCTTCCCCGACTACGTCGTCCACCGCAACAGCTCGCCGTCCCTCATCCACCGCACCGGATGAGGATCCGTTGTCGATCTCGTCGTCCCGTCGGATCAGCCGCCCCGTCCTCCACCTCCGAGGAGCTTCCCCGACGTTCGCCTCGTCTATCGCGCCACCTCAATCCCCACAGTGTTGTCTTGACCTGCCCCACCGGAACCGCAGCACCCTCACCAATTCCTCAGATGAAGCCGAGGCCAACTCGACGCCACCAAGGAGGTTCTGCACTCACCGCTGCATTTTATCTTTTATTCGATCTCACGGGGCTGCCGATGCTCGATACCGAGCAGACATGGCGTGTCTCCATCGACGGCGCTGTCGCCGGCCACATCTTCCATGGCGTCTCTCCCCCATGTCGTTGCTTCCTCGGCGGCGACTTCCACAACGGCACTAGCTGCAGCTGCTCCGGCTCTCGCTCGCGCTGCGGCTCTGTTCTTGCTGTCGGTCGCGCTGCTGCACTGCTCCTGCTTTCGTTCATGCTGCTGCTCTGCTCTTGCTCTCGCTTGCGCTGCTGCTGCTGCTGCACGACCTCCGGTAGCTACAGGAGTTGCTGCTTTAGCACTCGCTCACGGTGCTACTGCACGACTTGCTCTCTGCTAGTGCGTTCCCTGCTCGAGCGTCTGCTGATTTAGATCACTGCTTCTCTGCTACTAGTGCTCGAATGCCCTAAGCATCTATTGCAATGCTTTGTTACTAGTTCAATCAGTTTCGACAGTAAAATTCAGTTTCGACTGTGAAGTTCATTTTCTCCAGTTAAGTTCAGAGTGAACAGTACTTACAGCATCTGTCGGAGCGGCCGTTGCGCGGCTGATGCGTTTTACATCTAGCACTTTTTGGTGATGTATTTTACATCATCTATTGCAGATGATATTAGGGTCCCACTTCAGATTAACGTTGTCTATCTTGTCATGCTTCAGCCTCGTCGCCGTACACCTTAGCGGAGCTGCTCCAACGATGGAACCGTCCATCACAGCGGAGCAGTACCCTCGGCGCCGTTTCCAGAGGCCTCGGATCTTCTTCCCCGCCTCCGACAGTCACACCAGCATCATCACCATCCTCCACGTCCAACCCAATGATGCTGAGGTCCACAAGGCTATGCCAAAGAGGTTGTATACTCGTCGCATCACTTTGTTTCTCCATTCCTCTGTTCTTCCAATTCATGTGAGCCAAACACCCAGGTTGACTGAAATCCTATGTTTCCAAATGCTCTGTTTTGCACGTGCATTCCTATCCTATTCCTTTGTTTTTCCTGTCCCTGCGTTTATAGAATCCTCCAATTCTAAGGAGCCCTTACAGATTTACTTCATTTTCAGATAGGCGTCAAAGAAAACTCTCTGTGTTATGTCCTGCTCCTGCCGTGCCGTCATCCACCCCACCTGAGGTGCACCATCGACAGAAGCGTTCACTGCAGCAGAGATCCCCCCTGCAGACTTCCTTTCGCCGCCTCAGATCATCTTCCCCATTGCCGGCAGCCACGCCAACTGCATTACCATCATCAACTGAGCAGATGAACCTGAGGACTACATAGTTCCGGAAGAGAGGTCGCAGTCTTTCGTGTTTGCTTACGTTATACATCGGTTATTATTACCTGCTACTTTATCGTTCAATCTTGAGTTTTGAATTGCCCATGGGTCTCATATCGAGCCAGCAATGAATAGTATGTGTCTACTATCTGGTTCATCTGGGGTCTTCTATGTGGTTCATGTTGGGTGGGCAACAAACAATAGATGATCCATTGTCTATCTTTTTAAACTGAAGCTATAATCTACCTGCTATCATTAGTTTTGGATCCATCCACTCGTTTGCTACCATCAGTCTTGATTTTTGCATGCACCCCTTAGGCCTTACAAAATCTAACTATTTTTTTATTATGCATGTCAGATATTGTACACAATCGTACTGAACATGTAGAGAAAAAGAGAAGACCGTTGCGTGCGAATATAATGTCATGCAGACGCCGCTCCATGGTGGGCGAAGTGTCCCCCCCTCCTGCATTTCCAGATTGTATTCCAGAGGAAGATAACTGTTCAGATAGAGATTCAGAAGGAGCCGACCACGCCTGTTTACCACCTGAGGTGTTTGCTCTAACCTGGCATGCTGATGTTGGTCATATCATGCATATGGCGCCTTGCATTGCTTACATTATACATCTTATATGTCATCATCTTAGTTTAGATTTGCTTTGTGTGAATGCCACCTGTTTGGTTTCTATATCATACTCCCACCATTCCTAAATATTTGTCTTTTTAGAGATTTCAACAAGTGACTACATACGGAACAAAATGAGTGAATCTACACTCTAAAATATGTCTATATACATCCATATGTGGTAGTCCATTTGAAATCTCTAAAAAGACAAATATTTAGGAACGGAGGGAGTATATGGGAATTATGCAATGCCATGTTCTTTAGCCAGGCATCATATACGTGAATCATGCAATGCCATCCTGTTTAGCCAGTCATCGTATATGTGAATTGTGTTGTGCCATATTTTTTTCCATAATGTATTCCATTTGTCAACAATGTTTATACATTCATCTACTCTTCCTGTGCATTAGCCATTTGAGTCGGTCATGGGAAAATCTGGAGTGAAAACAAGGTCTTCTGAGCAGTCAGTGCTACCTGTTGATGCACATTTCTTGCTGGTTATAGATAGCTCCTCAGAGGAGGATTCAGAGAGAGATGACCAGTCGTATTCCCCCCGAGGTGCATGCTCTAACTTGGCTGGGTTATATTGCTCATATCATGCATATGGTGTCTTGCATTGCCATGCCATCTGCTTAGATTAGACATGCTTTGTGTGAATGCCTCCTGTTTGCTTTCTATATCAGATATGTGAATTATGCAATGCCATGTTTTTCAGCCAGTTATCATATATGTGAATTATGCACTGCCATGGAGCCAGGCATCATATATGTGAATTATCTCATGCCATCTTTTTTTTTCATTACGTATTCCATTTGTCGACAATCTGTGTATATTGAACTACTCTTCATGTGTATCAGCCATTTGAGCCGGTTATGGAAAAATCTGGAGTGAAAACAAGGTCTTCAGAGCAGGCAATGGTACCTGTTGAAGCATATATCTCGATGGTTACAGGGAGCTCCTCAGAGGAGGATTCAGAGACAGATGACCAGTCCTATATCCCACCTGAGGTGTATGCTCTAAGTTGCAATGTTTATATTTCTCATATGATGCATATGGTGTCTTACATTGCATAGTTTAGACATCATATGCACAATATTGAATTCTATCTGCTTAGTTTAGAGATCATACATGCGAGTGCCAGCTGCTTAGTATATGAATCAATTATGTCAATTATATCATGCCATCCTGTATACTTAGACAACATGTATGTGAATTATTTCATCCCAACCTATTTTAGAAAGACATCATATAGTTTTGTCATGTCATCCTGTTTAGGTACTCATCATATGTTGAATTATGCCATTATATCCTGTTAAGTTATCCATCATATATCTGAAACTGTGTCATGCTATCCTGTTTAGTTAGGCATCATATATGTGAAATTGTGTCATGCTGTCCTGTTTGGTTAGACAACATATATGTGAATTACCACATCTGTCTATCATACAATGTCTGTACGTTCAATTTCTTTTCTTATTTATCAGCCATTTGAATTGGAGGGGGTGATGGCAGTATCTAAGGGAGCAAAAACCCGCTCTTCACAAAGGACAATGCTACCCGTCGATGCAGATAGAACCATGGTTGTACTGACCCACAAACTAGCCCCACCACACATAATCGAGACTCTTCCAGATTGCACACTTACACCATTGGGCAGAGAACCAGCTACAACCCATCTAACCGCAACCCCAGCGGATAGTATCCCACTTATAGTTGACAAAGCACCATGTCCACCACAGAGTACCCCCACACGAGAAGTTTGTAAAGCTACTGCAGTGCCCAAAGCACGAAGACCACCACAGCTAACCCAAACTCCATGTTTAAAGCAGAAGAGCAACTGTTCTCAGGTCAGATTCCGTAGCTATGGTCCATACTCCTTTGCTGTTGCATCACTGTATTTACTCATACCAACTACTTTCGAATTTGAAGGATCCAACTGAAACTCCAATGGCGCAACAGGTATGTTTTAAACCTATTTCTTTAACTGGATTGCTGTTCTAACTTGTTGCTCTATGTTGATTTCAGTTTAAGTTGTATAAACAGTTATGTTCTCATGTGATGCACATTACAAGTGCTGCCAATGCTGTGTAGTTTCTCACACTTACATTCTGTCTATGCTACTGTGTCTTAAAAATATATGAGTTGAACTGTGTCTCTATCTTGATTAGGGAACATAAACTAGAATGATATGGACAATACAGTGACCATAGTACATAGATATATGTTTGTTTCATGCTGTTATCCTGTCCACCTTACTACTGAACCGGTTTACCAAAATGAGTTTCGTATACTACAAGCTAAACCTGTGATGTGTCTGCTTGTTTCTCTTGTAGTATGCAAACAGAATATTGGAGAAGAGCACCCCACTATGCAATGGTAGAGAAAGTAATGCATATAAGGTTCAAGATAGTGAGACAACCCTGTTGGTCTCCAAGAAAGGCGATAAAAACGATCTTGTAGACAGTGAGAAAACCCCACAGTCCTGCGTTGATGTAGTGTTCGAGTTACTGGCCAGTACCGCAGGCACAAGCTCTTCGAACTCGCTGCCTGAATCACTTCGGCTTCTACAATCTCAGCTACAAGCTGAAAGGCATCAGTCAACTGTGCTGCGGCAAGAAGCCGAAGGACTGAGGAAGTCCCTGCAGAATTCAGATGCGTACTTTCTTGTGCAACAGCAAGCGCTGGAGGATTTAAGCGCCAAACAAGAGAAAGTTAATAAGCTTGCTAAGCATCTTGCCAACATTATGGGTACCCAGGATATTGTTTCTTGAACTCTTCTGAAGTGGTTTCAGTTCTGGACTTGTTTTGCTGCGGCGTTTATATGCTGCTTTGTTCCCTATATTTGCACTGGTGGCGAACTTTGATGCCCAGTGGATGTAATATGTGTAATAGCCGTGATAGCCTAGCATAAGTTGCTTGCTTATTTATTTCCTTGTTGTCTTGTTTATTTGTTTGCTTGTAGTCAGTGTAGTTCTTTTTCCGCGGTTTGCTAGTGGCTGCAATAACCTATTTTTTAAAACTAGGCCACAATAACCATGGGCTAATATTTACTGTAGTGACACTAGGCCTCCTACGGGCCATAGAAACAGTGGGCCTTCTACGGGCCGTAGAAACTGTAGGCCTTCTATGGACTGTAGAAACAATGGGCCTTCTACGGGCCGTATCATCAATGGGCCTTATACGGGCCGTATGATCGGTTGGCCAAACATGGGCCAATAACAGGCCGCATTATGGCCGTAAACGGGCTAGAGTTGGAATCGTCCGTTCATGGGCCGACCATAACGGGCCATCGTTAATAGGCCGTATTTGATGACGCTATGAAAATGGCCCAACGTATTAATGGACCACAAACGGGCCGACTGTAACCACGGGCAGAATTTGGCCCACAAGCAGAAAATGACAGTAACGGGCCGTAAGTAAACGAATGCTGGAAATGAGCCCAAGAATAAATGGGCTCTGAGAAGGCCGAAAGATAACATGGGCTGGAAACGGCCCAACGGAATAACGGGTCGTTAATGGGTATAAAGTGATACACTGTTCATTACGGGCCAGTTTCACCACGGGCCGTTAATGGGTGTAAAGTGGTACACTGTTCATTACGGGCCAGTTTCACCACGGGCCGTTAATAGGCCAAGAGTTACATAGGGCCTCATATGGGCCGAAAGACGTCATGGGCCATACATGGTCCAGAAGTGAAAACGGGCTGGAATCATATTGGATGGCCCAGATGACGCTATTGGGCCTAATTCGGATAGGGCGTAATGGGCCTTGGGTTAGCGGGCTGTAAATGGGCTATATGCAAACATGACGTTAACAGGCTTTCCATGGGCCGGCCCGCCACCTTTTGACCAAGTCAAACGGGCCGGCCTTTTCATAGGAATGGGCCTCTGTTGGGCCGTGCCACGTGTCGACGTATCATACGCGCCTTCTGTCCAATGAGTGGATGACATCTGTCCCAACGATGAGCCGACACGTGTTTCCTCCAGCCAATGATGATTTTACACGTGGAAAATCCCCATTGGTCGGGGCTGTTAACGGGATATCGGATCCAAAACCCGACCCGATAGCTTAACGGCGTTCCGTTACGGTGGATGCCACATGTCGGTCACCCTTGACGAAAGCACTTCTGTGACTGTAGCGACCAGACCTCAAACAGTCTGTGCTGCTGTGCACCAGTGTCATCCCTGGATCAGTAATGCAGACACGCACAGTACAAATGGAGGATTTATAACAGAGAAGCAATCACACACTTATTACAACGAATATCTCAAAGGAGAATAAGTATGATAAATATGGCTTAAGGCCATCTAAATACGATAACAGCGGAAGGCTTGGAAGATAAGTGAGTCCATCAACTCCAACGGCATCACTGAGTATAAAACCACGACCTAAGGCACCTTACTCGTCGTCTGAAAAGTCTGCAACATGAAACATTGTAGCCCGAAAACGGGTCAGCACATGGAATATGCTGGCAATGTAACACATGGAGAATAATGAACATAATAATGCTATACTACATGCATATATGGCAGGTGGAAAGCTCTATGGTTACAGTTTTGTGAAAAGCCAATTTTTCCCTACTGCAAAGGAATAAATTTTATTTAACTATCATGGTGGTTGTTAAACATTGAGAAGGTACCTCCAACTCAATCCCAATTAGGTATCATCATTAACCCAACAAAATTAATTAAAGTAACACGGTGATGAGATTCACATGATAATCCAGGTACTAGATACTCAAGATGTCCATAACCGGGGACACGGCTAACCATGATTAGTTTGTACACTCTGCAGAGGTTTGTGCACTTTTCCCCACAAGACTCGATCGCCTCCGCTTGATTCTCGCACTGCATGATGTTTGAGAAACGGATGACCGAGACACAGTCTTTCAGAAGCGTTAACTCTCTACTCTGGGTAGACCGTACCACCTACATCCCCTACATCTGCTAGTCTACCTCTTCAAGAGCTCACACAACTTAATCAACTATGCTAGAGCCCATAATAGCTTGTGGCTGCACACGGAAGTTTCTAGCATGAATAATCTCATGATCCCTTTGAGCCTGGGTGGCGGTCCATAGGATGATCACACGGGTACTCCGGGATATCCAAAAATACAGGCAACACTGGGTTCTCCAGGTGCCTCAATCCACCCAGATGTGAGTTTTAGTTGCCACCTTAAGTAGACCATTAATTAACAATCTCACATCTGTCATGAATATCTCTCAAATCCAATCCACGTCTACGAGCATAGCATGGCAATATAAGCAAACGTAGAAGTAACTCCCAAGGGTTTGATAATAAAGCAAGTAATAGGTACTACCTCAACTACTTCCCAATACCCACAGTTTAAATAGATCCTAACCATGAAGTGTTTGAGGATTGATCTAATGCAATAAAACTGGGTATGGAAAAGTATGATCAAAGTGTTACTTCCCTTGCTGATGATCCGCGAAACCTAGAGATTCGAAGTAACAAGCGGCGCACTCCGGGTACTCTATCAAAAACAAACAAGCAAACAATAAGTACTCATCTAATGCACAGGTAAAACTCAAATAAAAGATCCAACCAGAAAGTTCAACTTAAGAACTCCGGTTTGCAAAAAGAATCAAATCGAACGAAGCAACGAAAGTCAAACGGCGAAAGAAACAAGCTTCGTTTACTAATCTGGATCTAGATCATATTTTACAGTAGCAAAAACTTGTTTGAGTAGGTTAAACGGAAAGAGAATTTTGAGACGAAACTCTAGGCGCTTGAATCGCCTGATTCCGATAAACGAGCGAAAAGTTAAACGAAAACGAAGATCTGATCAGGAATCGAGATCTGGAAAAATCGCGGAAAATTGATGAAAAAGAAAACTGACGAACGGTTAAACGAACGAATGTTCGTTAACAGCGAAAATCCGACGAACACGTTCGTTAAAACGAACGGGTCGGTGAACGTTCACTAAATAATAAAACCGAAATAAAAATAAACCGATCTGAAAAAAACAAAAACCAGGGTTTAGAAAAAAAACGAACGGTTTTTTTAGAAAACCGGCAAGG
>NC_057796.1:225468312-225476455 GCF_018294505.1 Triticum aestivum | reverse complement strand
GAGCTCCTCGGGCGGCGGCATCGGGCTCCGGCGGCGGCGGCTTGGGGCGGGGACGGGGTGAGGGAGAGGGGCGGCGGCGGGGTATATAAGAGGGGGGGCTGCCTTGGAGGAGGGGGCGAGGCGGCGTCGGCGAGCGGGACTCGGGCGGCGGCGGCCGTGCTCGCCTCGGTCTCCAGGAGGGAGACGGGCGCGGGATGGGCCGGCTTGGCTTGGCTGGGCCTCGGCCCAGTCAGGAGCGGGGATTTTTTTTAAATATCCCGCCAAATAAAAAAAATCACAGAAAAATAAGTAAAAATCCAAAAATGATAAAACAAATTTTCCCCGTCTAATTAAAATAATTAGAACAAGGTGAACTTTTTTGACCCAAAAATGTAGTTTTAAAAACGTGCAATTTTTTTAATGCAAGTAAAATTGCAAATAAAATCCGAATAAAATCCAATATATGATTTCAATATTTTTCCTCCAATATTTCAATTGTTTTGGAGAAGTCATATTTTCTCCTCTCATTTATTTTAATATGAAATATTTTTCCGGAGAGAAAAATAATTAAAACCAAAAATCCTCGTTTTATTATTTGATAAAAATCAAATATGAAAAATCGGGAAAATCCCCAACTCTCTCCGAGGGTCCTTGAGTTGCTTAGGATTTATCGAGGATTTGCCAAAATGCAATAAAATATGATATGCAATGATGATCTAATGTATAACATTCCAAATTGAAAATTTGGGATGGTACAAACCTACCCCCTTAAGATGAATCTCGCCCTCGAGATTCGGGTTGGCTAGAAAATAGGTGAGAGTGGTCCTTCCGTAGATCTTCCTCTCGCTCCCAGGTGGCTTCATCTTCCGTATGGTGACTCCACTGGACTTTGCAAAACTTGATAACCTTACTGCGGGTAACTCGGCTGGCATACTCAAGAATCTTAACTGGTTTCTCCTCATAGGTCAAATCACTTTCCAGCTGAATCGCTTCCAGTGGTACTGTATCTCTCAGTGGTATCTCAGCCATCTCTGCGTGGCACTTCTTCAACTAGGAGACGTGAAATACATCATGAACTCCTGACAATGCTTCAGGCAATTCCAGCTTGTAGGCAACTTCTCCCATACGTTCCAAAACTCTGTATGGTCCGATAAAACGGGGCGCTAGCTTTCCCTTAACTCCAAAGCGCTTCACTCCTCGAAGTGGTGATACTCGAAGATAAACTCTGTCTCCGACTTCGTGAACTGTCTCCTTACGTTTTGAATCCGCATAACTCTTCTGTCTGGACTGGGCTACCTTGAGCCTATCGCGAATCAACCTCACTTTCTGTTCAGACTCCTTAATCAAATCTGGTCCAAACAACTGACGGTCTCCAACTCCGTCCCATAACAACGGTGTTCTACACCTCCTTCCGTACAAAGCTTCGAAAGGGGCCATCTTCAAACTGGTTTGATAACTGTTGTTGTAAGAAAACTCTGCATATGGCAAATTGTCGTCCCAACTAGATCCATAATCTAGTGCACAAGCTCTCAACATGTCTTCCAAAATCTGATTGACTCTCTCGGTCTGTCCATCTGTCTGTGGGTGAAAGGCTGTACTGAATTCTAGCCTGGTTCCCAAAGTTTCATGTAACTGATTCCAAAACTTCAAGGTAAACTGGGTTCCTCTATCTGATACAATGGTCCTCGGAACTCCATGCAAACATACGATTCTGGTCATGTATATCTTTGCCAACTTAGCACTGGTGTAAGTGGTCTTCACTGGGATGAAATGAGCTACTTTCGTCAAACGGTCGACTACAACCCATATTGAGTCATAGCCTGAACGAGTCCTGGGCAATCCCATGATAAAATCCATGCCTATTTTATCCCACTTCCATTCGGGTATCGGCAATGGTTGTAGCAATCCCGCTGGCTTCTGATGTTCTGCCTTCACTCTCTGACACACATCACAAACTGCTACATACTCCGCAATATCCTTCTTCATTCCGGTCCACCAGAAAATATCCTTCAAATCCAAATACATCTTGGTATTTCCTAGGTGAATCGAATACGGTGTATCATGGGCCTCTTGCAAGATCAACTTCCTGATCTCCGGATCATTGGGCACATAAACGCGGTCCTCAAACCATAAGGTATCGTACTCATCCTCACGAAATCCCTTGGCTTTTCCTTTGCTCAACTTTTCCTTTATCTCGTCAATCTCCTTGTCTGTCTTCTGAGCTTCTCTGATCTTTTCCATCAAGGTAGACTGAATCTCCAATGTCTCTAAATAGCCTCTTGGAACTATTTCCAAACGTAGCTCGCGAAGATCCTCGGCTAACTCCTGGGGTAACTCTCCTGTCAGGAGGGTGTTGACATGGCTCTTGCGGCTCAACACATCTGCTACTACGTTAGCCTTCCCTGGGTGATAATGCAATCTCATATCATAGTCCTTAATAAGCTCCAACCATCTCCTCTGCCTGAGATTTAACTCCTTCTGCGTGAAAATGTAATTCAAACTCTTGTGATCCGTGTACACCTCACAATGGTCTCCAATGAGAAAATGTCTCCATGTCTTCAACGCATGCACTACGGTTGCTAACTCCAAATCATGCGTGGCATAATTCTTCTCAGGGGGTTTAAGTTGTCGTGAAGCATATGAAACAACTCTTCCTTCCTGCATAAGCACTGCTCCATGTCCTCGACGAGAAGCGTCGCAATAAACTTCATAATCCTTGCGTTGATCTGGCAGAATCAACACTGGTGATGTAACCAATCATTTCTTCAATTCTTGTAAACTAGCTTCACATTCCTCAGTCCAATTGAATTTGGTGTCCTTCTTCAATAGCTCAGTCATGGGCTTTGCAATCTTTGAGAAATTCTCGATGAACCTCCGGTAGTATCCTGCAAGTCCAAGGAAACTCCGGATCTCTCCAACTGACGTGGGTGATTCCCAACTTGTTACTGTGTCAACTTTGGCAGGGTCTACTGCTATTCCTTCTCCGGATTTAACATGTCCGAGGAATCCAACTTCCTTCAGCCAAAATTCACATTTGCTGAACTTGGCGTATAACTGATGTTCTCTGAGCTTCTCAAGTACCAAACGCAAATGCTCCTTATGCTCTTCTTCATTCTTGGAGTAGACTAAAATATCGTCAATGAACACCACGACGAACTTATCCAAAAACTCCATAAACACTTTGTTCATCAGGTTCATGAAATAGGCAGGTGCGTTAGTCAGACCAAATGACATAACGGTATACTCATATAGCCCATACCTGGTGGTAAAAGCCGTCTTAGGTATATCCTGCTCTCGAATCTTTAACTGATGGTATCCTGATCGTAGATCGATCTTGGAAAATACTTTAGCTCCCTGTAAGCGGTCAAACAAATCATTGATCATCGGCAGTGGGTACTTGTTTTTGACGGTCACTTCATTCAATCCATGGTAATCAACAACCATCCTCAACGATCCATCTTTCTTCTCCACTAGAAGTACTGGTGATCCCCGTGGTGATGAACTTGGGCAAATATAGCCTTTATCCAGTAACTCCTTAATCTGCTTCTTAATCTCCTCCAAATCTTTTGTGGGCATCTTGTGCGGTCTCTTAGATATTGGCCCTGTGCCTGGCAAAAGTTCAATCAAGAATTCAATGTCTCTATCCGGTGGCATGCCTGGCAATTCTTCTGGAAATACATCCGGGTAATCCTTCACCACTGGCACTTCCTCCTGTACAACTCCTGATAAGGAATTCACTTGAGTCCTCTTCGGCATATGCCGGGATACATACTTAATCCTCCCTCCTTCTGGGGTGGTAAGCAAAATCGACTTACTGGCGCACTCAATGTTCCCTTCATACTTTGATAACCAATCCATGCCTAATATCACATCCAATCCTTGCGATTCCAATATTATTAGGTCCGAGGGAAACAGGTAGTTACCAATCCTTAATGGTAACCGTTCACACCATAAACTAGCCATATACTCTGCTCCTGGCGAGGTTACTAACATGGGTGACCTAAGGGCTTGGGTTGGTAGTTTATACTTATCCACAAATCCCCTTGATATGTATGAATGCGATGCACCAGTATCAAAAAGAACGAGTGCAGTAAATGACTTAACCATAAACTTACCTATTACTGCATCAGGCTGTGCTTCAACCTCTTCCACGCTCACGTGGTTCACATGTCCTTTATTGAAAGGGTTCGGCTTCTTCCCAGAGCTTCCATTGCCATTTCCATTCTGGGCTTCAGGACAATCAGTTGCATAATGTCCAGTCTTCTGGCACTTGAAACAAGTAATGTGGCTTAGATCCCTCTTAGCTGGGGTAGATGGGGTATTACGGTTCTGTCCGTTGCTTCCTCCATTCCCATTACCATTCTTGGAGCCATTATGGTTGTGCGAACTACCTCCTCCATGGGTATGCTAAAACTGTCCTCCCGGTTTCGGGGCAAAACGTGGCTTCTGCTGAGCTCCAGAATTATACTTCCCTTGTCCATACTTCCTCTTACGGTTTTCAATCTGCTACTGCTTCCCTTCAATCATGAGTGCTCTATCTACCAACTCCTGGTAGTTGTTGAAGGTTGCTACCATTAGCTGCATGCTCAGCTCATCATTCAATCCTTCGAGAAACTTCTCCTGCTTGGCTGCATCTGTAGCAACGTCATCTGGTGCATAACGAGCTAACTTACTGAAATCCTCCACATACTAGCCTACGGTGCATCCTTCTTGGCGTAGGTTACGAAATTCACGCTTCTTCATAGCCATAGCTCCTGCTGAAACATGGGCTGTACGAAAAGCTTGCTGAAACTGGTCCCATGTGACAGTGTCAATAGGGTGTGTGGCTGTGTAATTCTCCCACCATGATGCTGCGGGTCCATCAAGCTGATGTGCGGCAAAACGCACTCTTTCCGCATCTGTGCATCCTGAAGTGGCCAACTCTCTTCCAACTTTGCGGAGCCAATCATCTGCAACAATCGGCTCGGTGCTGCTGGAAAACACCGGCGGATTTAGCCTCAAGAAACGGGCTAAGTGATCAACAGGTGGTGGTGGTGGGTTGTTGTTGTTGTTGCCTTGGTTCTGTACTAGCACTTGCATCAGGGCATTCTGTTGCTGAATCAACTGGGTGATCTCCGGTGGGAAAACAAATCCGATGTCGCGTCTCGGAGGCATCTGATAGGTTAGAAAAGATGAGAGTTTAGAATAGAATGAGGTCTAGAGAGAAAACACTACCCATATGCTCATGAGACAAATACAATCAATAACACTCAACCAATTCAAACAAGGCATACAATCGATCTAACTAGCGTTACAAGAGTGCTTGAACTAAACTATGTAAATGGGGGAAAACTACTACTGATATGGTGGTCTACTAAAAATTCTGATCAGTTGAAGACTCCATGATATCTGCTCCAGCTTCATCAACAAAGTCATATTCACTGGGGTCCGAGTCGGTGTCGTCGATGATGATGTAGTTATCCGGGCAAGTGCATTCATCATCTGCTGCTTTTGGTACTGGATTTCCCATGAATACTCTAATCTTCTTCTCCAAGTCGTCATTCTTCCCTACTAGTGCGACGATTTCCTCCAAATAATCCTCGCATGTAGCCTTGAGTTCTTCCTCCAGCTCCTTGATCTTCGTCAATGCCTTCTTCAGATCTATCTTGTCTGAGCACATCTGGTTCCCCTGGCGACGAATGTGTTGGTTTTGCTCCTGGATGAAAGCTGCAATTGATCCATCCTTCTTGGTGCTGATCATCTCCCATTGCTCGTCTCGGCGTCCACAAATCTGATAAATAGTATCCTTAAGCTCCCTGTGGTAGACTTCTCCAATGCGTCCCATAGCGATGTGGGCTGCCATGCTCTTCCCTAAACTCCAGGTTGGTGCTTCAAAAGACAACTTTATAGGCTTAGTAACTGGCGCTATCGTCCTTCCTGGAACATGAACTTGAATCTGCCAGCTCTCCTCTTTAGGTAATGTGGCGTTGTAGGTTCCGGTGATGCTTGGTATCCCTATGTTAAGGTACTTAGTGACTTCCTTCAAGTGACGTCCAAAAGGCGTATCTTCATCTGGTTGCATGAACTTGCTCCTTGCATTCGCCATTCCTAAAAGAGTAGAAAGTTGAGAGGGGTCAGAAATGAGAAGAGAGAAGTGTTCTAGGGTTTAAGCTTAGTGGTGGTGTCCTATAGTCAGCGTGTGCTCTGATACCACCTTTGTAGCGACCAGACCTCAAACAGTCTGTGCTGCTGTGCACCAGTGTCATCCCTGGATCAGTAATGCTGACACGCATAGTACAAATGGAGGATTTATAACAGAGTAGCAATCACACACTTATTACAACGAATATCTCAAAAGAGAATAAGTATGATAAATATGGCTTAAGGCCATCTAAATACGATAACAGCAGTAGGCTTGGAAGATAAGTGGGTCCATCAACTCCAACGGCATCACTGAGTATAAGACCACGACCTAAGACACCTTACTCGTCGTCTGAAAAGTCTGCAACATGAAACGTTGCAGCCCGAAAACGGGTCAGCACATGGAATATGCTGGCAATGTAACACATGGAGAATAATGAACATAATAATGCTATACTACATGCATATATGGCAGGTGGAAAGCTCTATGGTTACAGTTTTGCGAAAAGCCAATTTTTCCCTACTGCAAAGGAATAAATTTTATTTAACTATCATGGTGGTTGTTAAACATTGAGAAGGTACCTCCAACTCAATCCCAATTAGGTATCATCATTAACCCAACAAAATTAATTAAAGTAACACGGTGATGAGATTCACATGATAATCCAGGTACTAGATACTCAATATGTCCATAACCGGGGACACGGCTAACCATGATTAGTTTGTACACTCTGCAGAGGTTTGTGCACTTTTCCCCACAAGACTCGATCGCCTCCGCTTGATTCTCGCACTGCATGATGTTTGAGAAACGGATGACCGAGACACAGTCTTTCAGAAGTGTTAACTCTCTACTCTGGGTAGACCGTACCACCTACATCCCCTACATCTGCTAGTCTACCTCTTCAAGAGCTCACACAACTTAATCAACTATGCTAGAGCCCATAATAGCTTGTGGCTGCACACGGAAGTTTCTAGCATGAATAATCTCATGATCCCTTTGAGCCTGGGTGGCGGTCCATAGGATGATCACACGGGTACTCCGGGATATCCAAAAATACAGGCAGCACTGGGTTCTCCAGGTGCCTCAATCCACCCAGATGTGAGTTTTAGTTGCCACCTTAAGTAGACCATTAATTAACAATCTCACATCTGTCATGAATATCTCTCAAACCCAATCCACGTCTACGAGCATAGCATGGCAATATAAGCAAACATAGAAGTAACTCCCAAGGGTTTGATAATAAAGCAAGTAATAGGTACTACCTCAACTACTTCCCAATACCCACAGTTTAAATAGATCCTAACCATGCAGTGTTTGAGGATTGATCTAATGCAATAAAACTGGGTATGGAAAAGTATGATCAAAGTGTTACTTGCCTTGCTGATGATCCGCGAAACCTAGAGATTCGAAGTAACAAGCGGCGCACTCCGGGTACTCTATCGCAAACAAACAAGCAAACAATAAGTACTCATCTAATGCATAGGTAAAACTTAAATAAAAGATCCAACCAGAAAGTTCAACTTAAGAACTCCGGTTTGCAAAAAGAATCAAATCGAACGAAGCAACGAAAGTCAAACGGCGAAAGAAACAAGCTTCATTTACTAATCTAGATCTAGATCAAATTTAGAAGTAGCAAAAACTTGTTTGAGTAGGTTAAACGGAAAGAGAATTTCGAGACGAAACTCTAGGCGCTTGAATCGCCTGATTATGATAAACGAGCGAAAAGTTAAACGAAAACGAAGACCTGATCAGGAATCGAGATCTGGAAAAATCGCGGAAAATCGATGAAAAAGAAAACTGACGAACGGTTAAACGAACGAACGTTCATTAACAGCGTAAATCCGACGAACACGTTCGTTAAAACGAACGGGTCATGAACGTTCACTAAATAATAAAACCGAAATAAAAATAAACCGATCTGAAAAAAACAAAAACCAGGGTTTAGAAAAAAAACGAACGGTTTTTTTTAGAAAACCGGCAAGGCGGCGGCGGCTCGGCTACCTCGTCGGGACGGGCTCCGGCGGGGCGACGACGAGGCTCGGG
>NC_057796.1:225462691-225467900 GCF_018294505.1 Triticum aestivum | reverse complement strand
GGTATATAAGAGGGGGGGCTGCCTTGGAGGAGGGGGCGAGGCGGCGTCGGCGAGCGGGACTCGGGCGGCGGCGGCCGTGCTCGCCTCGGTCTCCAGGAGGGAGACGGGCGCGGGATGGGCCGGCCTGGCTCGGCTGGGCCTCGGCCCAGTCGGGCGCGGGGATTTTTTTTAAATATCCCGCCGAATAAAAAAACACAGAAAAATAAGTAAAAATCCAAAAATGATAAAACAAATTTTCCCCGTCTAATTAAAATAATTAGAACAAGGTGAACAATTTTTTTGACCCAAAAATGTAGTTTTGAAAACGTGCAATTTTTTTAATGCAAGTAAAATTGCAAATAAAATCCGAATAAAATCCAATATATGATTTGAATATTTTTCCTCCAATATTTCAATTGTTTTGGAGAAGTCATATTTTCTCCTCTCATTTATTTTAATATGAAATATTTTTCCGGAGAGAAAAATAATTAAAACCAAAAATCCTCGTTTCATTATTTGATAAAAATCAAATATGAAAAATCGGGAAAATCCCCAACTCTCTCCGAGGGTCCTTGAGTTGCTTAGGATTTATCGAGGATTTGCCAAAATGCAATAAAATATGATATGCAATGATGATCTAATGTATAACATTCCAAATTGAAAATTTGGGATGTTACAGTGACGCGCGATTTATCGTCATGGAAGTGGACACTTCCGTGATGATAATTTTGGTAATGTCATGGAACACTTCTACGACAGCACAGGTATGACTATCTTGATTCTGTCATAAATTTGTCATGGATGTACATGCATGACAAAAAACGCGACCTACTGTGACAAACACGTATCATCACGGAAGTGTATTTTTTTGTAGTGGTAGCAGCGTCAACATCTTCGCCATGTGTATCAGTCTAAATCGTAATTCCCCAGAGTGTCATCTTCTTCTTCATCCTCAATGTCCTCGAACGTTGGCTTCTTCTTGATCAACTCTTGTATGTCCACAGCACGATAGGCAATCTTTTTGCCAGCATCATTGACGTGATGGTTCTCAAAGATATTAGGAACATCTGTGGAATCTTGTACATCAGGAGCGGTGTAAGCATCATCTTGTTGTGCAACTTCATTAAACGAATTCCTCTGCTCAAACCTTTGCAATACTCTCCAGTCATCGCTACATGCAAATGTGTGTTCCAAGAAAAATATATGTGTTGCTTGATTTGCCAAAATAGAAGGCTCGTTAGTCTGGTACGCCGCCTTGACATTGATGGATTTGAAATAATCATCAGCTCTGGATTTTGCGATCCTGGAAAACAGGTTATACCAACGACAGCACAACAGAATCACACACCGATGATCCTCGAAACTGGAGATATACTGCAACTGAACAATGTCTGTTATGGTAGCATACATTTCAGTTGTCACTCTGCCGTACGTATCCGTGCTCATGATGGCATTGTTTTGTGTCTTCCTGCCTTTGTCGCGTGCAAGGGTGTTGTAGCGCACATCTCCAACAACGCAAGATTCATAATGTCTTACCCGAGTATCAGGACCCATTGCTAGTGCGTAAAGGGCATCATCAACTGCCTGCCCATCCTCCCGCATCTTCTTAACCTATGTTTAGAAAATAGACAAGCTGATCATCTTATGTACTCAATATATTAAAAAAACTGACAGTGCAATTCAAAAGGTTACATGGCTCTTGAACCATTTCGCAAATCCTGCCATAAGCAGTTTGTTAATGTTTCATGGATTTTGCGGCAGTAACTCGTTTTTATAGATGCTGCACATCATAGTGATCGCGTCAAACATCTAAATATATAAGAATGTGCTGCAAGTTTAGTAGATTACGATGTATAAGCTGCAGTACTTAGCACTTACTTGATATAAGGTAGTATCTCAGGACAGTTATTCAACACATACCAAACCATTTTGTCCAAGTCTTTAGGTTTGTCCTCTTGTCAACTCTTCCCTGTAACTCGAACAGAATAATCGAAAACATTGAGCCCGGGATTGTCTTCACCCACCTCTTTGCTAAGCTGATCAGCTGTTTCAATGTATTTTGAGCAGAATGTCAATGCTTCTGTAGCAATGTAGGCCTCTGCAATGGAACCCTCAGGTCTAGCTCTGTTCCTGACATAGCCCTTGAAAGTGCCTAGCCGCCTTTCAATAGGGTACATCCAGCCATACTGTATTAGACCTCTAAGTAGTGCCTCATCAGGTAGATGAACAGCCAAATGCACCATCACATCAAAGAAGGCTGGAGGAAATATCTTCTCAAGGTCGCATAGGATAGTTGGTATCTTGTCTCTAAGACGCTCCAAAGCATCTATCCTGATATTTCTACTGCAGAGTTCCCTGAAGAATTGTCCCAACTCTGCAACTGCTCTGTATAAGTCAGGGCGGCCCAATCCTCTAAGGATAACAGGTAAACCCTTTGAAGTAGGACGTGGCAGTCATGAGTTTTCAACCCTTGTACCTTGTTTCCATCTGCACCGACTCTCCTTTCAGGGATGGAAGCAAATCCATGTGGGAATCTCACACGTGACAGGACCTCGCAGAATTATTTTCTTTTTACCTTGTCCAAGACGTACACAGCTGGTGCCATATCCCGTGGTTTACCTTCATCTTGCACCTGCAAATCCTTTCTTATACCCAGATGTGTCAAATCAATCCTAGATTTTAAGGTATCTTTCATCTTGCCTTCAATATTAAGAAGTGTGCCGATAATGCTGTCACATATATTTTTCTCGATGTGCATCACATCAAGATTATGCCACACGTCCAAATCTTTCCAATACTCCAAGTCCCACAAAGTGGACCTGCGGGTAAACAATAATCTCTCTTCTGCCCTGCCACGCTTCCTTTTCCCGCTACCATTACCAGGATGGTTTCCTGGTGTAATATGCCTGACCTTCTGTAATTCCACTTGCAACTCATCGGCGGTGAGCCTCTTTGGCGCATCACGGTTTTCATGCTTTGCATTGAACACATGTCTTCGGTATTTTGTAGGACGCGGCTTGTCCTTGGCAAGGAAACGACGGTGTCCAATGTAACAGATCTTGCTAAGTATTGCGTATGACAGCGGATTCCTGTCACAGCGAACACATGCATTGTAACCATGTGTCGTTCGCCCTGACATAGTGCCCAAAGCCGGATAATCATGGATGCACCAAATTACAACAACACGCAGAAAGAAATCAGCTGGTGGGCTGTTATATAGGTCTCGAGTGAGAACACCCTTCCATAGGTGTTGAAGTTCCTCCACAAGATGCTCCATGAATAAATCAAAATCCTTTCCAGGACTTTTTGGACCTGGGATGAGCGAGGCCATCATGTAGTTTGATTCTTTGGTGCAGGCATTTGGAGGCATGTTGTAAGGGATAACAAGCACTGGCCACATGCTATATGTGGCGCTCTGGTGGACAAATGGGTTAAATCCATCTGAAGCTAAGCCAAGTCTAATGTTTCTCGGGTCAGCAGCAAACCTTTTGTGTTTCTGAATGAAGCTTTGCCACTCACTACCATGAGATGGATGGCTCATTACATTCTGATCTCTGTACTCCTGGTTCCTAGAATGCCACAGTACATCCTCTCTTGTTTCAGCATCATGAAACAACCTCTGCAATCTTGGTGTAATTAGAAAATGTCTCAGAACATTATGAGGAACCCTCTTCACAGCATCTCCATCTTTCCATCTTGATGATTTGCATATCGGGCATTCACTTGAGTTGGCATAATCCTTCCTAAACAGAACACAATTATTCTTACAAACATGGATCATATCATATCCAATTCCAACTGCACGAAGGAAATTCTTCATTTTACTATAGGTGTGTGGCAGCTCAGATGCATGTGGGAAAGATTTGCAGAAAGCAACCAACATCGCATCGAATGATTTGTTGGTTATCCGCTCAGATGTCTTCATGTGAAGAAAGGTGACCATAGATGAGAATACTGACAGCTTATTTCCTAGGGTGACAGCCACGTTGCATTGTTCCAACATGAGGGCCCACCGTTTTTCTTCTGCAGGTGAAAGTTCACGAAATGCACGAGCATTTCGTAGCATTGTTTCAATGTTGGTCAAACTCACTGGCTCCGCCACCACCACCTCCTCCTCCTCTTCCACCTGAGCATCAGGCAGATCAAGATGGTGATCTGTTGCTTCCACGTAGTCAGTAACATTGACGTTCACAGCTTCACCATGATGAACCCACCTAGTATATGTGACCGGCATCCCATACAAGTGTAGATGATTTTGCAGAGTTGACTGGGGTCTTGTAACTGAATTCATACAACTGCTACACGGGCAGAGCACATCTAATTTCGGACCACCGTACTCAGCTCTGATAAAGTTCATGAAGTTTTCAACCCCCTCGACATATGCAGCGGAGAATCTTCGAGCAGAAGTTATCCAAGTCCTGTCCATCTGTTATACATACAAATTAGTTCTTCTACTAGATATTACAAGAAAAACATATATGCTTTTTTATGAAGTCCAGAAAAAAAATACCTAGGTCGATGTCTAAAGCTATGGCAAGATATTTGGACGAGCAGATCTAAGTAACGAGATATATGTAAAGCTGTTTCAGCAAACATACTTGAGTGTGAAATTATGGCAGGCTGTTTCAGCAGTCAATGAGACCGAGCACACAGCCATCGAACTATCGAAGGCCATCGTAGCAACCAAGATCGAGTATAAAACGGTATACAACTATTTCACCTAACAGATTGGCTACTAGACCATGGCAATCTACGTCACAATAAATATATGGCAGGATATTTTAGCAACCAATTGGGCTTGGCATGCCATCTTAGCTAAGCAGATTGAGTGCAAAACAGGGCAAGGAAGCTTCTTAAGCAGAGCATATTGACTGTAAACTACTTCGGCAAACAGTGAGATTAACAGCGTCTATCACCTAACATTCAGCGCTACACCGACATGCACGGGGCCTCAGTCTAGAATGCGCATACCGTGGGAGAAGCTGACCGCTGTGCGTCTCCACATGAAGGTCGCCAGCGGTGGCGGCGCTGACCGCCGTGCGCCTCCACAAGAACGTCGCCACCGGTGGCGGCGCGACTAGAGGACGACAGTCTACAAGAGCGTACTGTGGGAGCGAGTGGATCGCCGTGCGTCCCCTCGGCGAACCGCGGCGCCGACGTATCGGCGCGGCGGGGAGGGCGGCTTTAGCGAAGCGAATGGAGTGGAGGGGGACGGGAGGAGGGGGGTTTG
>NC_057796.1:225391276-225462290 GCF_018294505.1 Triticum aestivum | reverse complement strand
GAAGGGCGGTTGAATTTGGGATTTGGGGGAATTTTTTTTGGGGGGCGGGGGGGCGGGGGGATTTTCGCGCGGTGGGCGGGGGGAGTTTGGCGCATGGTCGGTTTCTCCAACTGCAGTCCCACGTGTCAGTGAAGAGGCAAGCCGAAGCGCGTTCCGTTTGCGTGAGCCGTGTGCAGGACCGACCATGTGTGGGGTGCAATGCGACCGTGACAGGGGTGCTGTGAGTGTACCGCCTTTTTCCTTTTAAAATAGGTGCTTTGCCCCCTAAAGAAAAAAAACTTGGTGCTTCGCGCGATCCATCGATACTACTACTAGTAATCCGGTAATCCCGGCTAGAACGGCGCGACCGGGTCTTTTCCCGCACGATATGCTGGGAGGTTGGCTTAGTTGGGTTTTTAGGACGAGTAATGCTACACCTACGTAATACCAGTTACGTAATTAACGTAATGTGAAACATGTGAGCTATTGATTGTAGATTGGGGGGAGGGAGGGGCCCACCACCATGAAAATCAGGGAGGAGAGAGAGAGGCAATTTACGTTAACCCTTTTGTAGGTTCCCGTAGATGTAGAAAGATGTGAAATGTGTGAATGTGTAGTGGACGTACTATTGGAGTGCCTAAGATAAATTGTGTTTGTAGACTATGTGTTTATTTACTTCGCATGTTAGCTTTGTCTCGGTTCAATAAAAAGCAGAGTTGGTGATGATGGTGTGCCTGCCATCCTGCAACATAGGCCGGTCCGATCTATATCTAACGGATAGGAAGGAAACTATGACAATTTACCCGCACTCCTCTCCACATTTGCAGATAAGGCCTTCCCTCGTTCATCCTTTTCTCCCACAAGATCTTGATGTTCCGTGCAAGGCACGGGAATCTTGCTAGTACTCCTACAATATACTATATGATTGTGAAAGTTCATATACACCGGCCGAGATTAATGCAAACACGGCAGATTTTCATTACATTTCGAACTTTTATAGGATAGAAAAATAAAAGAAACCCGACCCTAAACCTATTCTACGGCGGCGATCGACGTCCTCCATCTGCGATCTCCATGTACGGGGGCGGGGTTCAAGACCCGTGAAGTGAAGCTGCGGTCTTCGGCGAGGAAGAGTAGAACACGGGAGATGGACCGGCCAGTTGGCACACCATGCCCTGCCGCCTCCCATGCCCTACTCATCCTCAGAGGAGTCCCCGACCTCGGCGGTGCCGGACATTAGACGGCGGCAAGTAGGACGCGTGGTTGACGGTGCTCCGTCGTCGGCTACCAGCGTGGCCACCGCTTGTGCGGTCGCGTCCGCGTCCGGCTACGCCGCTATTGCGTCATGAGCGGCGACTTGAGCGAGGGCGGCGACCTCGAGCTTCATCCCCGAAGACAAGCTCTCCCGCAGAGTGTTCGCGCTCGAGGTCATGGCGGATGTGGTGCCGGGTAGCTGGACGATGCGCTATGGTGTGGAGGTTAGGTGGGCGTTGCCGCTTTAAGTAGAGCATTCCGGTGAGGCCAAGCGTCCGCGTGCATCATTAAGTCGCCGGAGTTGGTTCCTCGGGCACCGAGCCTCTTAACGACGACATACGGACGGACGGCATGAATGCGGGCAGCTGGCGCCGGCTGGGAACGCACCGCGCGACGACGCGAGGGACGAGGGTTTTTGGTGTGCCAGGGTAGTCAGCTGCGGTCGTGGCAACGTTGGAGAGCCCTTTGCTCACATGTGACCCCACATGTCATTGAAAAGCAAGACGACCCGACATGGTCTTAGGTCCTGGGGATGCAGTTGGCCGTGCTACACCACTCCGTGGACGCGTCGCGGCGCGCACGCACTTCGGCGCCCCGTGCATCCTTGACGAGCCGGGTGTTGATCTGCTGGTCGTGCCACAGCGCTAACGCCACCCTCGGCACACTGAAACCGACCGTGTAAAGTGACGATGAGCGTGTCGCTCCCGCATGCCTCATTTGAACATTCCGCCGAGTATCATTCGCATGTGGGCCTAGACCATGCTTGTATTTCCAATGTTGTAATTTGTCCGACATGCATACAAACAAACGGTTCGTTTAAGTTTCCTTTGCCTCCACTACGTGTCACTTCCCATCTTAGGTTTGACATCCCATTCGGTTCATGCCCCGACACATCTTGACGAGATCGATTGATGTTGAGAGATCAATTGCGTGTCGTGCAAGGAGATAAAGGTTTGGTCTGTTTCTATGATAGAAATGACCGGCGGGGAGGGGAGGGTCTGTGGGGATTAGAGGGAGTATATTGCACGTTCCTAAGCGAAACAAACGCATTGTACCCACCCTAGTCCTCTTTCAATCGATCTCCGGACCCCGAGATGAAATCGAGAGAGAACAAGTGGGTGCATGTGTGATACCTAAGGTGGATTCAAAATTTTGAACCGGTGATCATAGCATCCACAAATCATATATAAAGGGTATTCAATGTTCGTTTCGCTCTTGAACGTACAATATACTCCCTCCGATCCTTTCTAGTAGTTTACATATAAGTTTTATGTGTAGTCAAAGTATCTCTACTTTGATCAAACTTACAGAAAAAAGTATCAACATTCAACTACGCCCAATCAATATTGTTAGATTCGTACGTACTCCTAGATTTGTATTCAAACAGACATGGTTTCCAATTTGTTTTCAACCACGTGAATGTGCTTGTTCTCGCGCATGCTCTTCCTACTAGGATTTTGCCACGTATAGCCAGTCCAATAGTAACTTTTTTAAGCTCCGTGTCCAATAGTACTAGTGGAGTACTGACAACATCTGTAGTAGAGTATGCAGTGCTCATAGTACTCCCTCCTTCCATTTATATAGGGTCAATGTGGAGGAGAGAGATGTGAAAAAGTAAAGGGAGTGAGCTCTCATGCAAGAGCCTAGCTATATACACATTCCTAGTTAAATACAATAAATATGAAGAAAGAGATAGAGAGGAGATGGAAAAAAGTACTAATACAATAGCCAACCTTATATATTTTTTGCGGGAAATAGCCCACACTACTGTATGAGTGCATATAGATCATGGCTATAGATGAGATGGTAGTTCCTTATAGCCATCGGCTGGCTATATTATTAACCATGCTCTAATGCGTTTTTCAAAACCGCCTTTGACTATTGACAAGATTAATAGTACATGAGATGTATAATGTAAAAATTATATCATTGGAAGCTCCTTTCACATACGAATTTGACCGTATGCTTTGTGTAAGTTGCATGTCATATATTATTACTCTAACATTTGGTCAAAGTTAGCCTCAAAAAACGCATTAGGCCCTGTAGATGGAAGGAGGGAGTAGTAGTGGAAGTGGATCCTCTGACGTAGGTATCCCTGCCTTACCCTCCCTTTCGTTCACTTACTGGCGGACCCCATGCTTGCTAGGCCCCGCATGTCAGTTACTCAATGGGTTCGGCCACGTCAGGGGATCCTCATCCGTAGTATACTCCCTCTGTTTTTATTTACTCCGCATAAAACGGAGGGAGTGGTAGTATAAATGACGCGGGCGGGGGAGGGGGAGGGACGTAGGTTTGCTCCCAACTGTGGTCCCACAAGCGAGCGAAAACGCAAGACGAAGCGCGTTCCATTCGGTGAGCGACGTGGAGGGTCTAGCATGCCGGGGTGCAACGCGAACGCGACAAGAGCAATGTACAGTCAAAACCGATTGACCGGTCATCACCGGAACCACTATTCACACCAGAACCTTCGATGCTCGGCCTACGCCAACCACTGCCCCAAAACCACACCTCCTCTCCAGCCCATCCCCCACCTTTCGATCCCCTAGCCCGCATCAAGCGTCCCCTAGTTCGCCGGAAAGCCATGGTGCGCCGCAAGAGCACGTACTACAAGATGCTGGCGCCAGAGCGCCGTGCAGAAATCGCGGCGGCGGTTGGCGCCACAGACCTCCGTTCCCAAGCTCGCTTTGTGGCAGGCCAATCCCAGAGTTCTCTGGAACCAAGCTACGAGGAGGAGGAAGTCGATCCAATGTTCATGGCGGAGGTCGCGGCGCAGAAGGCCCCCGATGGGTATGAGATGATGGACGTCGACTTCGTGCCGGCGTTCGGGTCCCCCATGGTGCAGGCGGATCAACTGTTCAACCTGGCAATACTAAAGGAGGACCGGGAGGCAGAGGCTCAACTCAACGCGGAGCGCGCGCATGCCGCTGCCATCGAGGCTCTCTTGCAGGCGGAACCGGATGTCGTGGATGTGAACCGGGAGGCGGAGGCTCAACTTGAGGCGGAGCGCGCGGATGCCGCTGTCATCGAGGCCCTCCTGTAGGCAGAACCGAACATCCTCGACTTGAACCGGGCGGCGGAGGCTCAACTCGACGCGGAGCGCGCGGATGCCGCTGCCATCGAGGCCCTCCTGCAGGCGGAACCGGACGTCCTCGACTTGAACCGGGCGGCGGAGGCTCAACTCGACGCGGAGCGCGCGGATGCCGCTACCATCGAGGCCCTCCTGCAGGCGGAACCGGACATCCTCTACTTGAATCGGGTGGTGCTCTCATCCGTGCAGAGCGCCCGCACGCTCCGCGTGAACGAGTAGCTGGAGGCCGAGGACAACGGTGTAGAGACACACGTCGGCAGCTATGGCTGGTTCATGCTGGTTGTTTTTAGGGATCTTTTGCTGTGTAGAAACATATATTGTTATGCAAGTCGCCTGACTTTCAGCATTTGGGTCAGTCTACCATTTCAGGCTGTTGGATGAATATCCTACGTCTCCTAACCCTTCTTCCTCACCTCTTCTTCTTCCCCAACAGACCACCGCACGGGTCGTACGGATCCTCCCCAACATGCGGTTGGATAAACATACTGTATGAACGAAAATTATGTGTCAGTGGTAGGATGGCTGAGTTTGGTTTGTTCACATGCGGTAGCACATGTCAGGGAGGGTGCGTTCCCTTGGTTGGGTTTGCAGCGTGCAGGAGCGACTGTGTGAAGGTACGGAGCGACCGTGTGAGGGTGCGGTGCGACCGCAACAGTCGTGCGCAAGTGTACCTCCTTTTCATTTTGAAAACTTTAGGCAAGCTTGGCAAAAATGTGTGGCGAAGTATGGCAATGCAAGGCCTAGACCCAAACAGGATAAGTACGTACGTACTAGGAGTACTGGTTGAAAGTGCTAGTTATCGACTAGAGGGGGGGTGAATAGGCGATTTTTATGAAAGTCTTCAAAACATGAAAGTTTCAAAGACAAACAATAGAAATGAACCTATTGATATGCAGCGGAAGGTAGACTACACTAAGCAAGCCATAGTCAAATATTCAATGAAGTGAAGGCACGAAAACTAATAACAGCTAGGTAGTAAAGATCAGGATGGAAGATAGTATGAAGCCAAACAATGAAAGTAGTCACACAGTGAAGTCAAACAGGTAGTGCAAACAGGCAATGACTTCACGAAGACAAACTGTAAGTAAAGAGAGGGAGACGATAGAACCAGTCGCTTGGCGAAGACAAGGATTTGTTGGACCAGTTCCAGTTGCTGTGACAACTGTACGTCTGGTTAGGGAGGCTGAGATTTAACTCAGAAGACCGTGTCTTCACCTTATTCCTCTTGAGCTAAGGACACCCAGTCCTCGCCCAATCACTTTGGTAAGTCTTCAAGGTAGACTTCCAAACCTTCACAGACTTCGTTCACCGGCGATCCACAATGACTCTTGGATGCTCAGAACGCGACGCCTAACCGGCTGGAGGATTCACAGTCCTCAAGTGTAACAAGTCTTCAGGTCACGCGGATAGAAAGACTTCAGTGATGCCTAACACTCTTTGGCTCTGGGTGTTTGGGCTTTGTCCTCGCAAGGATTTCTCTCTCTCAAAAGCTTCGGAGGTGGGTTGCTCTCAAACGACAAAAGCCGTGCCCTAACTCTGAGTAGCCACCAATTTATGGTGTAGGGGTGGGCTATTTATAGCCACTAGGCAACCCGACCTGATTTGTCCGAAATGACCCTGGGTCACTAAGGAAATGACACGTGTTCCAACGGTCAGATTTCAAACACACGCGGCAGCTTGACTTGGGCTACAAGTAAAGCTGACTCATCCAACTCTGGATAAGATTTGCTCTCATTGTCTTCGCTCGAAGACATAGGATTTGGTTGAGCATCACTTCAGTCACTCTGACTTTGTTCACTAGGACCCCACATAACAGTACGGTGGTTCCTATGACTCAACAAATAAGAAAGGAAACAATGAAATAACTAAGTCTTCGCGCTCCATAGTCTTCACGCGATGTCTTCTCATGTCATAGCCTTCAATGTGAATATATTCACATACCACCTTTGTCTTCAATGTCTTCATACATTTTAGGGGTCATCTCCGGTAGGTAAACCGAATCAATGAGGGACTACTACCTGTGTTATCCTGCAATTCTCTCAAACACATTAGTCCCTCAACCAGGTTTGTCGTCAATACTCCAAAACCAACTAGGGGCGGCACTAGATGCACTTACAATCTCCCCCTTTTTGGTGATTGATGACAAACTGGTTGAAGTTTTCAACGGGGATAAAAGTATGTGAAATTGTAAGGGATAAAGGTATTGTCTCCATAAGTAGCAAGAGGCTCCCCCTGAAGATGTGCATATAAGTAATTTGCTTTTGGAATGCAAATGCACATGGCAGGTTGTACTTGTGGAGATCCTCTTCAACTTATGAAGACAATTCATCATGCATAATTTGATATAACGAAGATAATGCATGCATAATGAAAAATGGACGTCTGCAATATGACTTCGTGCGGGATTTATCATCGCACATGCGGAATTTATCATCGCATCACAGAGTAGCAAACAAGTAGCAGACGACCATCAAGTTTAAGTGTTACAACTCAAAGAACCAAATGTATCAAAAGCGAGAGTTGTAAACACTAGGCAAGATATAAAGCAACCGCCCATATGGACCCGCTTGAAGACTATCAATTCATATGCTTCTCCCCCTTTTGTCAGTAATGACCAAAAAGGTTTGAAGACATAGAGCCTCTACTCGTTCCCAGAAGGAGTAGGAGAAGCAGCAGGGTCGGCGTCGGGGTTTGGCGGTGCAGAAGAACTTGGTGCAGTGACGACACGCGCTGAAGTTGGAGGTAGTGAAGTAGGATCATCTTGATCATCTATGACTCTGGCATTCACCGTAGTAGCTGAGGAGGAATAGTCAGAGTCTTCAAGAGACGGAGTTTGATGCAAGACGAAATTCCTTGGAGGAGGGGAGTCAAACTTGAATCTTTCAGTGAAGCCATCGTCTTGAAGATCTGCTTCAGCACTAAGCAATGTCAAACTCTTCCATGACCTCTGATAGGTTTCATGAGTGACAAAGGCATTCTTGGTGGCAAGATTGCGAATGCGATTGACATCCACCAAGAGACTTTGCATCTGTCGCTTCAGCCAGTAGTGATGCTTATCCTATTTCTGATGAAGGGCAACGAGAAGCTCTCGGTCATTGAGAACACGAGATTGCTTCCGAGGCCTTTGAGCAATAGTGCTTTCAGTGGCTTCAGTTTGAGCACGGTGAGGTAAGCGTGTATTGCCAGCCAAAGGATAAACATGAGTGACGGCCTGGACTCCTTCAATGGGCTGTGTGAAGCTTTGGTGATCAGCATTGTGAAGACAAATAGGCTCCTTGGCAGCCTCGGGGTATATGGCTTCAACTGACATATCAACCTCTGGCAGAAAGATCAGATGGTTGCGAGCAGAGGGCTGATAGTTGACAGCTGAATGAAGCTTGATGAGGCGCATAACCCATGGAGCGTAGAACTTCAGTCCAAAGAGATCAGAGCCTGATGCAACCAACTGCCTGATGAAGAAGTCTTGAGCATTGAAGCTGATGCCGTTGAAGATATAAAAGACCAAAGTCTTCATTGCTCCTTCAAGTTTCGCTGCTGCTGAAGAATGTCCTTTGACAGGCCATAGAGTTCGCCTGATGATATGATAAATAGTGTGGGGCAGATACTCTAGGTTTTCAACAAAGAAATCCTTTGGGTAATCAGCGTCATGTGGCAGAGGCTTCATCATGCTCAGCATTTGGCTCATGTTGGGGTTTGGCTTCTGAAAGATGCTCTCCAATGCATTGCAGTGAAGCTGACAACCAGGCTCATATAGTTCTCCTGGAGTGGGCAGGCCAGTTATCTCAATGATGTCAAGAGCTTTGGCTTCATGATGGATATTGCCTGTCATCCACTCAAGGACCCAAGTCTTCGGATCCCTGTTGTAGCCGCGAATGTGGAGGGTAGCATAAAATTGAAGCAGAAGCTCTTCATTCCAATGCTCCTTATCAGTCACAAAGTTCAGCAGTCCAGCATCACGGAAGCAGTGAAGGGCTTCTTCAAGGCATGGCAATCCAGCAATGGCTTCACAGTCTAGACGCATATGGGGAAAGATGCGCCCTTGGTCATAAAGAACACAAGAATAATAACTGCGCTGCTGATAGCTCCAGAACCGATCTGATGAAATCCTTGGCTTGGAATAGGGGTTCTTGGCACTATCAAAGAAAGTGTTGTGCGCAACGAAGCCATTTGCATTGAAGGACCCTGGTGAAGTGGCAGTACCTGGAAACCTGGGCAGTCTTGGCTTAGGCTTCTGGACCTGAGGCCTGTGCTCGACATGGTAATCAAGTTGCGGACCAGCAGCAGGCGGAGGAACCAGAATAGGACATCTGACAGTGACCAGCTGACCATAATTGTATGCTTGCTCGATAGTATGTGGCCTAGGAGGCGGTACAGGAGCAGTGGCAGTGGCAGCAGCAGTGACTTTAGGCTGCAGATTTGCATCAGGTGCAGCATTGGCTTCAGATGCTATCACTTCGGGCACCACATTGACTTCAGGCGCCACATTAGCGTCAGCCATGACAACATCATTGGCTTCAGTGTTGATGTTGGTGGTCGCCTCAGTGTTATCAACCTCCACTCGAGTAGCTGGAGGGTCGGACACGTTCTCCTCGAGAACAACTCCAGGATTGGTTGGGGGTGTAGCAATACGTTCTTCTTCAACTCGTGGTTCTTCTTGGTCATCGGCTGATGCAGCCGGAATATCTTCAGCCATGTTGGCTTCAGTCTCGGGGTTGTTCACAGTTGGAGAGGCTTCAGGAAATAACTGGCGAGATACTGATTGGCGCTCTTCTCCTTCTGGAACACTTGATAGAGTGACATGTGGCCTTGATCCTTTGCGAAGCCTGCGGAACGCTGGCGACGCTTGTGGAGATGGAGTTGGTTGGGCCACAAAGTCTTCATCTTCAAGCACCGGAGTGGTGACTTGAGTTGGGGGAGTAACTGGTGTATCTGCTTGACGGGGGGAGTCTTGAGGGTGATCAGCCCATGAGTCATCCTTAGCAATTGGCGTCAAAGGACGACCAATGCTGATGAGTTCGCTATTTGTGAGAACAGGCGATGATACCACATTATGCTCGATCTGAGGAAGGACTTCATCATCTTCAACATTGTCTTGATGACCAATGTCTTCAGCTGCGGTGGGGTCAACAGCTGGAATGTCTTTAGCTTCAGGAGCCTCTGGGGAAGCAGGCTCGTGAACTATCAAACGGTGTTCTTGTTGTGCAGATGCAGGACGAGCAACAGAAATTGGCTCGACGACAAGGGGCTCTGTAGGAGCAGCCCGATCTTTATTCTTGGTCTTGCGCTTTTTGGTGGGTGGAGCATCTTCAGTGGTGTTCTTGGTCTTGTGCTTCCTGGCTTTGGCTTCAGCTGCCCTTGTTTTCTGAAGATCTGAAGCCACTGTGGGGACCTTAGGCTTCACGCCTATCATACTGGCTGGGAAGACAATGCGAGGTTCTTCCTGCCTGGATGGTTCAGCTTGGTCCACAGTAGGCTTCTTCTGCTTGGCAGCCATCTTGGGGTCGATGCCAGGACGCCCAAGTGCCTTGCGCTTCTCAGCTTCATTGTAAGCTTGAAAACACTTTGCAGCCAGAAGCTTCATTCACTCTCGAGAACCTTTGGCTTCTTCACGTTTCTTGTGAAACGCTTCCTTGAGCTCATGCATCATAACCTTGAAGTTCTGGACGTCTGTTACGCTGAGCTTGGCCACATGCTTCTTGAACTGAGCCTTTTCATAATCAATCTTGTGCTTCAGCTCAACAATTTTCTGAGCAAGAGCCAGCTCAGGAGCAATGGCTCCATGGAAGGAGACGCTGAGGCCAATCGGAAGTTGAAGATCATCAAAGCTAAGATTTGGGCTATCAAACCACTCGTCAATGAACTTGTTCAGAATGTCCACATCAAAGAGGGGAAGATCATTGAAGATTTCCGCCTCTTGCTTGCTCTTTATCGGCAGTTCAAGAGCGTCATCAGCAAGATCGTCGTCACTCGACAGATCAATGGCTTCGTTCTCATTTCTTAGAATGGCAGCAGGGGTCAGAGCTGGACCAGTGGTGTGCATGGGCTTGTTTTTCTTCTTCTTAAACTTGGAGATGCGAGAGAGATCTTCTGACTGCACACTTGGTGCAGGAGGAGCAGTGGCCAGAGGCTTCGCTCGCAAAGCTTTCGGTGCAGGGGAAGGCTTCGAAGCCTTGGGTTTCTTCAGCTTCCTAGGCTTCGGTGGAGCAGGTGCTTCATCAGAATCAATGTCATCTGCAGGTTGATCCACAGCTGTCCCTTGAACCAAAATGTGAGTGATGAGACCTTCTAGGTTGTAGAAGGGCCCAACAAGATTGGGTTCAGCTTCGCGTGTGCCATCGGCACGAGGAGCAGAGGGACTAGGGTTGATGTCTAATCCCCGCGACTTCTTGTTTTCTTTGGCCGAGTTCTTGGCAAACTGAAAGTTGCGCTTGAACAAATTGTTGTCACGACACCATAGCAATGAAGATGGGTCAGCATCAACTGGCTGTGGTCCACGGACCATGCAAGGGTAGAAGCCTTGATTAATGGCTTCAGCTCTGGACCTGGGTGGAAGATTTTTGTACAAGATGTCTCCCCAGGGTCGCTTGATGGCATTCTTCTCAGCATACTCCTGGGTCACGAACCTGTACTTGTACCATTGTTCTGCCCAATATCTTCGAATCCATTGGATTCAGGTTTTTCGCTGATTGTAGTCCTCCTCTGGATCTGTCTTGTACAACTCATAGAGGTCTGGTGGCAAATCCTTTGATGTATTCCCACGACGCTGTCTGCCATCCTTCCTTGCAGACTTATCTATTGCCATGAAGTTCAGACTGAATGGCTTCAAAACTGTCAAAGGCTTCCGTCTGCTGGTCAGACAGGAACTGGCTTCGGGAGAGTTGATATGATGTTGTAAGAATTCTGCAAATGAATGCAGACTATGAGAACCAAGGGATTCTCCCACGGACATGTACCTGTGATAGCATTAGAGATGCGAGGGAAGGGGAAGAGGTCATATGCATTCTCAGAAGATTTTGAAGATAAATCAGTTTAGAAGACATTGACCTCATAGCGCGAAGACATTCACTTATATGTTGAGAGTTGGTTCCAGATTTGTACGAATCCAAGAATAAGTACAAGTGAGGAATCTAACTACGTGTGAAGCATAAGTGAATATACTAGGCATCGTATGAGATGCAGACAAGATAGATCCAAATATGTGGAGGCAGAAACCACTTTTGGTAGAAAGGATGAATCTATAGGATAAAAAAGACGGTAAAAAGAGAGTTTTAATTTACCACACGATGAACTGCTAGACGGAGTAGAAGATGAGGCCGAGTAGTTCGATCTTTTGTGCCCTAACTTGGCGACGGAGGACACCTACGGCGGCGGCGGAGAAGACGATGTCCACAGCCGACGTGAAGACGGCATCGGAGAGTTCGCGGCAGCTAAGCGCTTCGTCGCCGGCGTCGTCGAGAGCTAGCAGTGGCGCTAGGTTTTGTCGAGGTGGAGAGGTGGAATAAGGATTTTTGGCCGCAATGGGATGTGCATTTATAGGGAAAGGGACGGCACAACGCAATTACGCAGGTGCCCCTGGCGGTTCACATCTGAGGGACACGTGGCGAACATGCAACACATTGGGAGTTGTCCCATGTTCCCACGCACGCCTGGACTGTTGGGTGGTCGTTCCGGCTTCTCCGGGTTTCAGGCAATAAGAATTGAGCATTTAAAACATATTTAATGTTTGTCTCTGTATCTTCTGCTGACAAGGACGCAGAGAAGACATTCGACAGTTTCAATAGAATGCATATGATTTGGATAGATAGAATTTGAGATAGGAAGCATAGAGAGGTTAGGATCTGATCACATTCACTTAGTTCAAAAGATTCAAACAAGAAGACATAGCTATAAGTGAATGCTGTAGAGGACAGAACACTAATGTATGTATATATCAGAATACAACCAAATCAACATAGTGAAGATAAACATGAAGACATGTTGATATTGAAGACAAACCAAATGCGAAGACATAGCAAATGTAACGCCATGCGCAGAACACTTCAAAAAGAAGAATTTGGTGGTGGCGTTACCCACCGTATAGGAAGTATTAGACCCAGACACGGCGCACAATTATCGTGGCGCTCCGAAGTCAAATTCCGCATTAATGTATTCACACTCAGAGTGTAAGTCTTCATTGAATTGAAGACATACATTACTTTGTGTGTTGCACATCTAAGCCATCAACATGCAGAAGTGTTAGGATGTGTGCCTGGTCATAGGACATTTGAGGATTCCAAGATATTTAGCTCACACCGCAACTTGCAAAACCTTTTCTCATCCAAGGGCTTTGTGAAGATATCTACCAATTGCTCTTCAGTGTTGACGTGTATGATATCAATATCTTCCTTCGTGACATGATCTCTGAGAAAGTGATGACGAATTTCAATGTGCTTTGTCTTCGAGTGCTGAACTGGGTTGTTGGCAATCTTGATGGCGCTCTCGTTGTCGCAGTAGAGTGGAACTTGTTTCAGATGGATGCCATAGTCCTTGAGTGTTTGCTTCATCCATAGAAGCTGAGCGCAGCAAGATCCAGCAGCAATGTATTCGGATTCAACAGTGGAGAGTGATACACAGTTTTGCTTCTTTGAAGACCAACAGACAAGTGATCGTCCCAGAAAGTGACATGTGCCTGATGTAGACTTGCGATCCACCTTGTCACCAGCATAATCAGCATCCGAGAATCCAACCAAATCAAACTCTGAGCCCTTTGGATACCATAATCCTAGTGTTGGGGTGTAAGCTAAATATCAAAGAATTCGCTTCACAGCTAAGTGATGCGATTCCTTTGGTGCCGCTTGGAATCGAGCACACATGCAAACACTAAGCATGATATCTGGCCTAGATGCACATAAATAAAGTAAAGAACCAATCATAGAGCGGTATACCTTTTGATCGAACTCTTTACCATTGGCGTCAGGACCCAGATGACTCTTGGTTGGCATTGGCGTCGCATAACCTTTGCAGTCTTGCATTCCAAACTTCTTCAGGCAATCTTTGAGATATTTCTCTTGAGATATGAAGATGCCATTGCTTTGCTGACGAATTTGAAGACCAAGGAAGAACTTCAGCTCACCCATCATGGACATCTGATATTGCTCTTGCATCATGTGTCCAAACTCATCACTGTATTTCTGGTTGGTGCAGCTGAAGATAATGTCATCCACATATATTTGGCACACAAACAGTTCACCATCATATGTCTTCGTGAAGAGTGTGGGATCCAGGGAACCAGGTTTGAAGCCTTTGCTCTTCAGGAAGTCTTTGAGTGTGTCATACCAAGCGCGGGGGGCTTGTTTGAGGCCATACAGTGCCTTGTTTAGCTTGTACACCATATCAGGATGTTTTGGATCTTCAAAGCCAGGAGGTTGTGCAACATACACTTCTTCAATCTTGCCGTTGAGAAATGCTCTCTTCACATCCATTTGATACAGCAGGATGTTGTGATGATTTGCATAGGCTAGCAGTATGCGAATAGCTTCAAGCCTAGCCACCGGAGCAAATGTTTCATCGAAGTCAATCCCTTCAACTTGAGTGTATCCTTGAGCAATGAGACGAGCCTTGTTTCTGACAACTTGACCATGCTCATCTTGCTTGTTGAGATATATCCATTTTGTGCCTATTATGTTGTGCTTGCGGGGGTCAGGACGCTTGACAAGTTCCCAAACATTGTTCAGCTTGAACTGTTGAAGCTCTTCTTGCATAGCTTGAATCCATTCAGGTTCCATGAAGGCTTCAGCAACTTTCTTGGGTTCAGATATTGAGACAAATGCAACGTGCCCAAAGAAATTTGCTAGCTGTGTTGCTCTTGAACGAGTGAGTGGACCAGGCACATTGATGCTGTCAATTATCTTCTCAATCTGTACTTCATTTGCAACACGAGGATGAACCGGACGAAGATTTTGCTCTTGCTGATCATTGTCATCATTTGGAGGATTGTCTTCAGGCTGAGCATTGTCTTTTGGTTGATTAGGTGCAGAAATGATAAGTTCCTCTTCAGGTTGTGCTTCATTTGGTATGATTTCTCTAGTTCCCATGAGCTTGATGGATTCACTAGGTGGAACTTCATCTAGCACATTTGGCAAGTGCTCTCTTTGCTAGCCGTTAGTCTCATTGAACCGCACATCCACAGCTTCAACCACTTTATAGTGAAAGAGGTTGAAAACTCTGTAGGAGTGCGAATCCTTTCCGTAACCAAGCATAAAACCTTCATGTGCTTTTGGTGCAAATTTTGAAGTGTGATGTGGATCCTTGATCCAGCACCTAGCACCAAATACTGTGAAGTAACTGACATTTGGCTTCTTACCAGTGAGAAGTTCATAGGATGTTTTCTTCAGAAGCTTGTGAAGATAAACACGGTTGATGACATGGCATGCAGTATCAATAGCTTCAGGCCAGAACTTTCTTGGAGTCTTGTATTCATCGAGCATCGTCCGAGCCATCTCAATGAGTGTTCTGTTCTTGCGCTCCACGATGCCATTCTGCTGAGGTGTGTATGGAGCGGAGAACTCATGAGTGATTCCCAATGTATCCAAGTAAAGGTCGAGGCCGGTGTTCTTGAACTCAGTGCCGTTGTCACTCCTGATATGCTTTATCTTGACGCCATAGTTGTTCATGTCACGGTTGGCGAAGCGTCTGAAGACATCTTGCACATCAGTCTTGTAGAGAATTATGTGCACCCACGTATATCTTGAATAATCATCAACAATGACGAAGCCATAGAGACAAGCAGTAGTAGTGAGAGTAGAGTAGTGAGTAGGGCCAAATAAGTCCATGTGTAGCAGCTCGAAGGGTTGGGATGTCGTCATGATTGTCTTCGAGGGATGCTTGGCCCTTGTCATGTTTCCAGCTTTGCAGGCACCGCACAAGTGATCCTTCTTGAACTTGACGCCCTCGATGCCTATGACATGCTTCTTCTTTGCGAGAGTGTATAAGTTCCTCATGCCAGCATGCCCTAGCCTTCGATGCCAGAGCCAGCACTCTGAAGCTTCTGCTAGAAGACATACGGCAAGCTGTGGACCTGCTGAGAAATCTACCATGTACAGATCATCTTTCCGGTACCCTTCAAAGACTAGAGACTTGTCAGATTCCATTAGTACAAGGCAACGATATTTTCCAAATATCACAATCATGTTCAAGTCACAAAGCATTGAGACAGACATTAAGTTGAAACCAAGGGATTCAACAAGCATCACTTTATCCATGTGCTGATCCTTTGAGATTGCAACTCTACCTAGACCCAATACCTTGCTTTTACCAGTGTCAGCAAATGTGATGTGACTCTTGTCAGATGGACGTAAGGTTGAGTCCATGAGAAGACTTCGATCACCAGTCATATGATTAGTGCATCCGCTGTCCATAATCCATTCTGAAGCATGAGGTGTCATACCCTACAGTACAGTTAGGGGGATAGGCTTCACCAAGAGTATTGTGAAGCATAAACATTTGACGGGAAAGAGGATTATCAAAGCTCAGATCAAGATTAGGACTGATAGGATGATTGGCAAACGATTCAGGAAAAAATACATAGTGAGACCATTTGGGCATTTGATCTTGCGCCCTACAAGATGTTTTAGGTCCCCAGCAATACCATCAGACGCCTTTGATTTCCTGCTGGAGACCTTTCCCTGCAAAAGAAAGTTAATTCTTCTTAACCACCCACATCTTCAGGGGTGGCTTAGAAGCAATGAGTCTAAGTGCAGCATCTGAGAACTTCGGCTTTGGAGCCCTAGCAAATAGCCTTGCAGGAGATGAATGATACTCATATGAATAAGCAGAAAAGTTCTTAGTTTTATGAACATAGCGGTTTGAAGACACACGCTCATATTCATAAGTTTGAGTACGATTTCCCTGCAAAACATTGGCGTTAGGGTGACTCAGTTGAGTCCTATATCTGTATGAAGCCTTTGGACCATATGAAGCTTTTGGTCCGGGATTTGTCTTCTTCCCAGGCGGTGTCATGATGACATTCACAGGAAGATTCTCAAGACAACTTTTGGGAACCCAGATCTTCTTCATAGGTGGCCCATTCCTGCAGTTAGTACCAATATATCTGGCAAACACTTCACCATTCTGATTCTTAAACAGTTTATAGTTTGCATCAAAGGATTCATCAATGATAATAGGGTTAGCACAAGTGAAGCCAGATAAGGTGGATGGATCCACTGAAGGTCCCTTTGCAGCAACCCATGTTGTTTTGGGATACTGCTCAGGCTTCCAGTAGGAGCCATCAACATTCATTTTCCTCTCGAACCCAACACCCTCTTTCCTAGGGTTTCGGTTCAGAATCTGCTTTTTGAGGACATCGCACAGTGTCTGATGCCCTTTGAGACTTTTGTACATCCCTGTTTCAAACAATGTCTTCAACCTAGCATTTTCATCAGCAATAGTAGTGGTATCCTCAGCAGAGGGGTTAGTTACCACATCAACAGTTGAAGATATTGCAACAGTAGCAGCAGTAGAACATTCAGCAACAGAAGTAGCGTTATCACGCTCAAGGCATTTTAGACATGGTGGTTCAAATCCTTCCTGAGCGGGACTGATCTGTTGAGCGCGAAGTGATTCATTCTCTTTTTGAAGATCTTCATGAGCCTCTCTCAATTTCTAAAGCTCTTGCTTCCTTTGAAGATAATCATAGGGAAGCTTTTCATGAGTGGTTGAGAGCGTTTCATCACGACTTTCAAGTTCCTGGTACTTAACATGAAGATTTTTTATGTCTTCAATTAAGGACTGAGAACGGGTCATTTCCGCGTCCAACAGGTCATCGCTTTTTTCTAACAGTTTTTGAGTATGTTCCATAGCTTTCTGTTGTTCAGTTGCAATTTTAGCAAGTGTTTTGTAGCTGGGTTTGGATTCACAATCAGAGTCATCTTCACTTGATGTTTGAAAGTAAGCATCGCGTGATTTTACCTTGGCACTGTGTGCCATGAAGCAGTAGGTGGGAGCAGAGTCGTCCTTGTCATTAGCATCAGCGTTGGTGACGGGGTCATTGTCTTCAGTGTTGAAGATAGACTTGGCAACGTAGGCTGTAGCTAGAGCCAGACTTGCAACGCCAGGGTCGGACTCCTCCTCAGACTCCACCTCCGCCTCCTCAGAAGCAGACTCCTCCTCTGAATCCATTTCCTTCCCAACAAAAGCACGAGCCTTGCCAGATGAGCTCTTCTTATGAGATGAAGACTTGGGTGAGGACTTGGAAGAAGACTTTGAGGATTTCTTCTTCTTGTTGTCATCAGAATCATATTCCTTGCTCTTCTTCTTCTTGTTGTTCTCATTGTCCCACTGTGCACACTCAGAGATGTATTGTCCAGGTTTCTTGCACTTGTGACATGTTCTCTTCTTGTAGTCATGAGTGGAAGCTTCATCATTTCTTGAGCTGGATCGTGAAGACTTTCTGAAGCCCTTCTTCTTAGTGAACTTCTGGAACTTCTTCACAAGCATAACAAGTTCCTTTCCAATGTCTTCAGGATCATCAGAACTGCAGTCAGATTCTTCTTCAGATGAGGAAACAACTTTTGCCTTCAAAGCACAAGTTCGGCCATAGTTGGGGCAATAGATATCTCTTTTCTCAGATAGCTGGAACTCATGTGTGTTGAGCCTCTCAAGTATGTCAGACGGATCGAGTGTCTTGAAGTCAGGGCGTTCTTGTATCATCAAGGCGAGGGTGTCAAACGAGCTGTCAAGTGATCTCAGCAGTGTCTTGACAATTTCATGCTTGGTGATCTCAGTGGCGCCGAGAGCACGAAGCTCATTTGTGATGTCAGTGAGGCGATCAAACATGAGCTGGACATTCTCATTGTCGTTTCTCTTGAAGCGGTTGAAGAGGTTGCGAAGAACACTGATCCTTTGATCTCTCTGGGTTGAGACGCCTTCGTTGACCTTGGAGAGCCAGTCCCAGACTAGCTTCGACGTTTCCAGAGCACTCACACGGCCATACCGTCCTTTGGTCAGATGACCACAGATGATGTTCTTGGCAGTAGAATCCAGTTGAATGAACTTCTTGACATCAACAGGGGTGACACCTTCACCAGTCTTGGGAACACCATTCTTGACGACATACCAGGGGTCGACATCAATGGCTTCAAGATGCATGCGCATCTTATTCTTCCAGTAGGGATATTCCGTTCCATCGAAGACGGGGCACGCAGCGAAGACTTTGATTATCCCTGCAGTCGACATAGCTAAAACTCCAGGTGGTTAAACCGAATCACACAGAACAAGGGAGTACCTTGCTCTGAGACCAATTGAAAGTGCTAGTTATCGACTAGAGGGGGGTGAATAGGCGATTTTTATGGAAGTCTTCAAAACATGAAAGTTTCGAAGACAAACAATAGAAATGAACCTATTGATATGCAGCGGAAGGTAGACTACACTAAGCAAGCTATAGTCAAGTATTCAATGAAGTGAAGGCACGAAGACTAATAGCAGCTAGGTAGTAAAGATCAGGATGGAAGATAGTATGAAGCCAAAAAATGAAAGTAGTCACACAGTGAAGTCAAACAGGTAGTGCAAATAGGCAATGACTTCACGAAGACAAACTATAAGTAAAGAGAGGTAGACGATAGAACCAGTCGCTTGGCGAAGACAAGGATTTGTTGGACCAGTTCCAATTGCTGTGACAACTGTACGTCTGGTTAGGGAGGCTGAGATTTAACTCAGAAGACCGTATCTTCACCTTATTCCCCTTGAGCTAAGGACACCCAGTCCTCGCCCAATCACTCTGGTAAGTCTTCAAGGTATACTTCCAAACCTTCACAGACTTCGTTCACCGGCGATCCACAATGACTCTTGGATGCTCAGAACACGACGCCTAACCGGCTGGAGGATTCACAGTCCTCAAGTGTAACAAGTCTTCAGGTCACGCGGATAGAAAGACTTCAGTGATGCCTAACACTCTTTGGCTCTGGGTGTTTGGGCTTTGTCCTCGCAAGGATTTCTCTCTCTCAAAAGCTTCGGAGGTGGGTTGCTCTCAAACGACAAAAGTCGTGCACTAACTCTGAGTAGCCACCAATTTATGGTGTAGGGGGTGGGCTATTTATAGCCACTAGGCAACCTGACCTGATTTGTCCGAAATGACCCTGGGTCACTAAGGAACTGACACATGTTCCAACGGTCAGATTTCAAACACACGCGGCAGCTTGACTTGGGCTACAAGTAAAGCTGACTCATCCAACTCTGGATAAGATTTGCTCTCATTGTCTTCGCTCGAAGACATAGGATTTGGTTGAGCATCACTTCAGTCACTCTGACTTTGTTCACTAGGACCCCACTTAACAGTATGGTGGTTCCTATGACTCAACAAAGAAGAAAGGAAACAACGAAACAACTAAGTCTTCGCGCTCCATAGTCTTCACGCGATGTCTTCTCATGTCATAGTCTTCAATGTGAATATATTCACATACCACCTTTGTCTTCAATGTCTTCATACATTTTTTGGGGTCATCTCCGGTAGGTAAACCGAATCAATGAGGGACTACTACCTGTGTTATCCTGCAATTCTCACAAACACATTAGTCCCTCAACCAGGTTTGTCGTCAATACTCCAAAACCAACTAGGGGTGGCACTAGATGCGCTCACACTGGTGTTAATAAAGAAAGGCGGGGTTTTCCTTCACGGGATTAATCAATACAAATCCTCGTTTGACGTGTCAATTAATGCGTATTTTTTCTCCAAAGCCCAAAGAGCTGACCATCTCACTCCTCATCGCTTGATTAATGCAGCGCCATGCAAACCAACCCTCTCACTTCCGCATGCATGCAAGGGTATATTAATGTCCTTGGTTGCTAGTACGAGGCAAACCCCATCAATTTTGCCTTGATTAGTGTTAGTGGCCTTTTGCAAAATGTAATTTGATATACTGGCCTTGTGTACAAAAAAATGGAGGTAGTAACTATTTTACTTCCTTCCCCATTGCGGTGACGTCGACGATATCTCGACCGTTGTGGTTTGGTGAAGTGCATTCGACGGAGAACACCGTTGAGGGAGACCACCGGACGCATGTGCCGCCTGCAAGCCGAGACAACCACCTTATTTGCATCCAGGAAGTCCGTTGAACCAAAGGACGCGTAAATGTACTGGTACTACTAGTACACAATAGCGTCGTCCGTCCAGCTTAGTGCGGTGAGGTGGTTTCTCGAAGAAGACGATGGAGAAGTGGAGTCAACGAAGAGTGAAATGATGGTTGCTTCGTCCGTGCTTTGTGATTTGACGCCTCAATGCTTTGTGATTTGTGATAGAAGGGACAGGGGAGTAGACTCTGTGCTCTATGCTGTACATGCGTCCAAGCACGGGAGCAAGAGGAGAGACGTTGCATTTTTCTATTCCTTCAATCAATCAATTAGAGAGCTTCGGTTCCATCTTTTTGTCTTTGGCAGCACCGTCCACAATGGTTCCCATCGACGCCAAAAGCTATTTTCACATTTGGCTACACATTGTGGATGCCCTTAACCGTACCACTTGGTTTTGCTCCTGTCTGCTATCTATACAAATCTCAATTATATTGATCTAAAAAATTATAGAATAAAGATTAGTAAAAAGGAGGTGATTTTGCCGCGCGGATGGCGGGGGAGGTTTCTTATTTTTAGAGGACGTTGGCCTGGTGGTTTGCTAACATGTGGTCCCATGTGTCAGTGCTTTACCAAGCTGATCCGCGTCCCACATGAGGCAGAACAACGGCAGAAGCAACACATGGTTAACTTGAAGAAGATCTTATAAAAAACTTGAAGAAGATGAGGGAGAAGCGGATTCAGCAACGAGTGAAATGATGGTTGCTTCGTCCCTCCAAATTCTTTTTTTAGCATTATTACTTCGTCCCTCCAACTTAACTGCAGGAAAGGTGCAGCTTTGTGATTTGACGCCTCATTGCTCATTACTACGCCGGCGCCATGACTGGGGTGCTTCACCCCTGCTGCTCTGCACTGTATTTCAGTATGGCACGTGGACCCGGTAGCATGATGTCCCACATGTCGGCAAACGGGACTAGAACATTTATGAAAGCGAGCGCTCCACTCTTACGACGGAGGAGTACACGACACGGCGGGCCGGTGAACTGTCACTTGTACTGTATAGTACTATATTTTTGCTGTTTCGCGCGATCCATCGATACAAACCCGATTAAACAGGAAAGGGCGGGATTTTTCCCGTGCGGTAGATGATACTAGCCATACATTTCAAAGGCAATTTTAATGTATGCAAACTGAATAATTAAGTAACAATATGATATCTACTAAAACTAAAAACACATATGATTTATTGTGTTAGAGTGTAGTAGTAGTGATGTATTGCATAGTTGTTAGATGTAACATGCGAGAACGTCTAGAGATGTAGTTTTGGAGGGCCTACAGAGAGAAAAGCGTAATACGATCGCCGAACTTCAGAATACACTCATTACGGTCACTATATACATTTTGCGGTGATTATACGGTCACTTGCTCACCGTTCAGCATCGGATTGCACTCTGTTGATCGGCCAAATAGTTTGCGTGGCACCATGTGGACTAGTTAAATTGACCATGTTCCTTGTGGGTCCCACATGTCAGTTCCCATAGGAAAAAGGTCAGATAAACACAAATTTACCCAGGCGCGACAAGACTCCAACCCGTGCGCGGGAATCACCTGGTTGTGTATGTGTCTGTCAGGGCCTGATGTGTGCGCATGCACGTGTAGGTTGAGCACTTGAGCGTGAGAGTGTGTGTTGGTCGTGTGGTGTGTGCATGCATGCGTGCATGTGTGCGTGTGAGTGTTGCGTGCGTGCGTGGCTGCGTGTGTACGTGTGAGTGTTGCGTGCGTGCGTGGTTGCATGGGTTCGTGTGAGTGTTGCGTGCATGCAGTTCGTGTGCATGCGTGCGTGTGTGTATAATCACCACACCAGCTCATGTGTGTTAAAACAGACGGCTCAGCATACCAATACAAGGCCACCTTGTCCGTTGTGCCCGTGGTCATGACTTCGAACCAGCGTCCAATATTTTTTTGTCGTTTGTTTTCATTCTTACTAGCAAGATGCCCGTGCGTTGCACGTAACATCAAGATGCATTTGTATGACTAGTTTATCTTGTGAGAGAAAAGGATGAACGAGGGAAGGCCTTATTTGCAAATGTGGAGAGGCGTGTGGGTACCTTTTTGCAAAATTGCCATAGTTTCCTTATTATCCGTCAAATATAAATCGGACGGCCTATGTTGCAGGATGGCAGGCACACCATCATCACCAACTCTGTTTTTTACTAGCAAGATGCCCGTGTGTTGCACGGAACATCAAGATGCATTTATATGAGTAGTTTATCTTGTGGGAGATAAGGATGAATGAGGGAAGGCCTTATCTGCAAATGTGATGAGGGGTGCGGGTATCTTTCTGCAAAATTGCCATAGTTTCCTTCCTATCCGTCAGATATAGATCGGACGGCCTATATTGCAGGATGGCAGGCACACCATCATCACCAACTCTGTTTTTTATAAGAGTAGAGATAAGTATAAGTAATACTAGCAAGAGGCCCATGCGTTGCATGGAACATCAAGATGCATTTATACGAGTTGTTTATCTCGTGGGAGATGAAGATGAACGAGGGAAGTCCTTAATTATCTGCAAATGTGGAGAGGGGTGCGGGTATCTTTTTGCAAAATTGTCATAGTTTGCTTTCTATCCGTCAGATATAGATCAGACGGTCCATATTGCAGGATGGCAGGCACACCATCATCACCAACTCGGTTTTTTTTATAAGAGTAGAGAGATGCCCGTGCGTTGCACGGAACATCAAGATGCATTTATATGAGTAGTTTATCTTGTGGGAGATAAGGATGAACGAGGGAAGGCCTTATCTGCAAATGTGATGAGGGGCACGGGTATCTTTCTGCAAAATTGCCATAGTTTCCTTCCTATCCGTCAGATATAGATCGAACGACCTATATTGCAGGATGGCAGGCACACCATCATCACCAACTCTGTTTTTTATAAGAGTAGAGATAAGAGTGTAGAAGAGTAGATACAAGCCGACAGGTGGGCCCAATGGTAGTGAGATAATGTGATGCAACACTAGAGGTGCCACGTGGAGCGTTTAACTGGTCAACTAGTCGTGTCTTGAGCAAATACAGAGCTGTACAGTGAGCCCGTGACTGTATAATAACCACAAAACGTAAATGGTGACCGTAATGAGTGGATTCTGAAGTCCAATGTACGTAGCGTGCTTTCGCTCCAAATACAATGATCGTCACTGTATATATCGCGAGAGAAAGATGAAACATGCGTGAATGTGCTGGGGGCTTACTTTTAGAGGACATGGAGATAGTTTGTGTGCGTACATGAAAGGGGCGTAGAGGGGGTGTATGCGATGGGGAGAGAGATGCTCTTCGTTTCTCTTTATTATGACTAACTTTGTATATAGTATAAAAATATAAAAATTCACAGTGCGGAATAAATATCATTGTGGGCACCATGCAATGCAAATTAACGTTCATACTCCTCCATATAACTTTGTAATGTTGTATATATGTAGAAATTCTAAAATATTTTTTTGGCCACACTTTGTTCAAAAGGAATGTTGTATGCAAAATAAACGTGAAGAGAGGGCTTTTTAGATCAATGGGGTACGTGATATAACATGTGTAAATGTGTAGTTGATGTATTTGGCAGGGCCTAGAGAGGTATGTGTGTGTATTACGTATTCGAGAGAAGCATGGATAGAGGGGCCGGGGGGGAGGGGGCGTGGGAGAGATAGCACGAGAAATGAGAGAGATCTAAAGAGAGAGAGACTAATATGATGTCATGGCGAGAGATTCCCTTGAGTGTGTATATGCAAGGGGGGAGGGGATAGAGGCATGAGGAGATTTTTTTGTGTGGTGTCTGTGATGGTATGTGTGGGTGTGAGAAGATAACGAGACCTGGGGGCATAGGTGAGGCCCTTGATTCGGTTCCGTCCTGTGCCACATTGGTCGGCCCGTGACGCATTTAGGGAGACCCATGGATGACTTGTCGTACAAGACAACGATAGCAGAATTGTGAAGGACTCTATGTCCACTGACAAAGCCGGCTAGGATTTGTAACCCTGGGTTATCGGACTAAGGTAACCCCTTATCTCTGATATACTATTCATCCAACCTAACTTTAAGGGGCATCCTACAGAATGCTCTGCTAGAATAATACTCGTCGATTAGGAAGAGAGGTGTGAGACAATGCGTGAGAGACAGGCCTAAAGATAATGTGCGTACAGGAGACACGTTGGCAGGTCTATGTATATAGAAAGGGTCGATAGGGATTGTGCATGTGTATGCTTGTGAGAGGAAGAGTGCTTGTGATAAAGGTTAGTGAAAATAGTCGTAAATGGTTACAAGAGGGAGGGAGGGTTATATCGAGAGCATGTCTGCGAGAAAGACACCTCGGGGCCAGATCGTGAAAATCTAGCCCATGATAGAACATGAGCCCTCGGACGAAGGGATTAAGTGCAAACCCTAACCCGCAGAGGAAGTGGGACACGAATACGACCCTCTCGCCGGATCTCGGGGTGGGAATAACCTGCCCCTTGGCAGGAAGCCGATGAAGAATCTCTGCGGTCAGATACCTCGCCGCCCGAAGCTTTGCGATGTCCCTATCCGTGATGGAAGAAGCCATCCACCGGCCTTCACGGCTGGATCCGGACATGATTAGAGCTTGTTGTGGTCTAAACCTGGGTGTTGGAACTCGGGGTGGCAAGGGTTGAGGGAGAAGCAAGCATAAAAGAAAAAGACGGGTTTGTGCCCCTATATAAAGGCCGCGAATATCGAACGTCTCCTCCCGGGCCTCAAAACTTGCCTGTTCCCAAGGAGTTGTACCCAGGTGACGGTTGGGTTACCCACGTCCGGGTTGATAAGAATCCTTTAAAAAAGGGGACACAATCTTTGCTTGGATAAGACGTGCCGATAAAACCACGCCTCGAGACGTGGGACGACGGGCCAGCTAAAACGGTTCGAAAATAATGGCCAAGCAGGTGTGACGTCATATTACCAAAAAGTTGTCAGCGGATCGAACTCGTGAAATATTATCCTCTGCAGGTGTGTATACAAGTCCGGATACAATCATTACATCTGAAGATTACCTTGGAGTTCGGGAGAGGGAACCCGCCTTGCAATGCCGAAGACAATCTGCGCGCCGGACTCCTCGTCATTGAAGCCGGGTTCAGGGGCTACTGAGGGAGTCCTAGACTAAGGGGTCCTCGGGTGTCCGGCCTGTTATCTATGGGCCGGACTGATGGGCTATGAAGCCGCGAAGGCCGAAGACTGTACCCGTGTACGGATTGGACTCTCCTTGGCGTGGAAGGAAAGCTTGGCGATCAACTATGAAGATTCCTTCTTATGTAACCGACTCTATGTAACCCTAGATCCCTCCAGTCTCTATATAAACCGGAGGGCATAGTCCGGATAGGACAAAAATACTCATTACCATAGTCATATAGGCTAGACTTCTAGGGTTTAGCCATTATGATCTCGTGGTAGATCAACTCTTGTAATACTCACATTCATCAAGATCAATCAAGCAGGAAGTAGGGTATTACCTCCATAGAGAGGGCCCGAACCTGGGTAAACATCGTGTCCCCCGTCTCCTGTTACCATCGATCCTAGACGCACAGTTCGGGACCCCCTACCCGAGATCCGCCGGTTTTGACACCGACAGTCGTACACTCATTTGAGTAGTGTCCGGGTCTTCCACAATTGTACCAATTTCGTTCACGGCTTGAAGATCTTTTGTCATTGTAGGACCTTGACTTGGAACTTCTCTCCTTGCTTCTTCTCTTGTAGAACTTGTTGAAATTCTTCACCATTAGGCTCAATTCTTCATTGAAGGTTTGTTTCTCACTTGATGATGTGGGAGCATCACACGAGGCTTTGTAAGCACCACTCGACTTGTTGTGAAGCTCTTCCTTATCCTTAAGTGACATCTCATGAGCAACAATTCCTCCAATGACTTCCGTTGGCTTGAGATCTTTGTAGTTGGGCATCATTTGGATCAATGTGCACACGGTATCATATTTTCCATCCAAGGATCTTAGGATCTTCTTGATGATGAATCTATCGGTCTTCTCTTCACTTCCTAAGCCAGCAATCTCATTTGTGATGAGAGCAAGCCTAGAGTACATTTCAGCGACACCTTCACCATCCTTCATTTTGAACTTGTCAAGTTGACTTTGAAGCACATCCAATTTGGATTCCTTGACGGAGTCGGTACCCTCGTGCATATCAATCAAAGTATCCCAAATTTCCTTTGCATTCTCAAGACGGCTGATTTTGTTGAATTCTTCAGGGCACAATCTGTTGAAGAGAATATCACATGCTTGAGCATTGTATTGCAACATCTTCAACTCTTCCGCGGTAGCTTCACGGTTCGGTTCCCTCCCATCAAAGAATTCACCTTGCAAGCCAATACACACAATAGCCCAAACGGCGGGGTTATGTCCAAGAATATGCATTTTCATCTTGTGCTTCCAACTAGCAAAATTAGTATCATCAAAGTAAGGACCTCTACGATGGTAATTTCCCTCGCTAGACACCATAGTCTCCAAGGTTGTGAAACCAAGGCTATGATCACCAAAAGCTATGGAAATCAAGGCAAATGGAGACCAAAGCTCTGATACCACTTGTAGGATCGAAAGTATGTATAGAGGGGGGTGATTAGACTACTTGACCAAATAAAAATCTAGCCTTTTCCCAATTTTATGTTTTGGCAGATTTTAGCAACTTAGCACTAGTCAAGCAAACAACCTACACATGCAAGTCTAAGAGTACAGCAGCGGAATGTAAAACATTGCACATGAAGGTAAAGGGAGGAGTTTGGAGGGAGCAAACGCAATGTAGACACGGAGATTTTGGCGTGGTTCCGATAGGTGGTGCTATCGTACATCCACATTGATGAAGACTTCAACCCACGAAGGGTAACAGTTGCGCGAGTCCACGGAGGGCTCCACCCATGAAGGGTCCACGAAGAAGCAACCTTGTCTATCCCACCATGGCCATCGCCCACGAAGGACTTGCCTCACTAGGGTAGATCTTCACGAAGTAGGCGATCTCCTTGCCCGTACAAACTCCTTGGTTCAACTCCACAATCTTGACGGAGGCTCCCAAGTGACACCTAACCAATCTAGGAGACACCACTCTCCAAAAGGTAATAGATGGTGTGTTGATGATGAACCCCTTGCTCTTGTGCTTCAAATGATAGTCTTCCCAACACTCCACTCTCTCTCACAGATTTGGATTTGGTGGAAAGATGATTTGAGTGGAAAGCAACTTAGAGAAGGCTAGAGATCAAGATTCATATGGTTGGAATGGAATATCTTGACCTCAACACATGAGTAGGTGGTTGTCTCTCAGAAAATGTATGATGGAAGTGTAGGCATGTTCTGATGGCTCTCTCCACGAATGAAGAGTGGGTGGAGGGGTATATATAGCCTCCACACAAAATCTAACCATTACACACAAATCACCAAACTCGGTGGGACCGAATAGTGAAACTCGGTCAGACCGATTTAGTTCAAAATGTGAACGTTAGGCTTTTCGATGGGACCGACATGTCAACTCGGTAGGACCGATTTCATTAGGGTTAGGGCATAACGTAATCTCAGTGAGACCGATTACACAAACTCGGTGGGACCGATTTTGGTAACAAGCTAACCAGAGAGTTGGTCAGGCAAACTCGGTGGGACCGATTCGCTCATCCTGGTGGGACCGAAACATTACGAAAGGGAAACAGAGAGTTTGCATTGCGAACTCGGTGGGACCGATCGCTCATCTCGGTTGGACCGAAACGTTGCGAAGGGAAACAGAGAGTTTGCAATCCCATCTCGGTGAGACCGAGATCCCAATCGGTAGGACCGAAGTGACTAGGGTTTTGTGGCAGTGGCTATGTCAACTGAACTCGGTGGCGCCGAATAGAAAGTTTCGGTGGGGCCGAGTTTGACTTTTGGTTTGGGACATATGTGGATATGAGAAAGTAGTTGAGGGTTTTTGGAGCATATCACTAAGCATTTTGAGCAAGTAACCCATTAAGCAACACCTCATCCCCATTTAATAGTATTGGCTTTCCTATGGACTCAATGTGATCTTTGGATCACTAAAGGTAAAATGTAGAGTCTTGAGCTTTAGAGCTTGAGCCAATCTTTTGTCCTGAGCATTTTGAGGGGTCCACATTTCTAATCCATGTCATGCCAATCATTGAGCTTTCCTGAAATATTTATCTTGAGATATCATTAGCTCAATGAGCTATATGTTGTTAGGAATTACCAAAACCACCCAGGGATAGTTGCACTTTCAGCATGACTACACCAGTCAAAGCCGCTGTTGTAAGTCCTTAATCCTCATGCCTTTTAACTACTACTTACTCTGACTTGTGCCTTGAACTGCATGGTTTGCAGCCAATGTCTATTACTCTTTTCAATTTTATACACAATTGTCTTAGCGTATCATTGCACCTTACAAGGTTTAAAAGAGAGGAGTGATGTTCCTTTGATCTTGACCTGTAATCTAGATCCGTGCTGGACTTGCCCACACAACGTTACAATTGCCTGTTTCTCTGTTCTCAGTTGTTTTGTGATATGAATGATGTCATACTATGTTTACCGTATTATAAACTTTGTCTCCTTATCCTTAGTTGTCAATACAATGTCAAGAAATTGACAATACATTAGCCATGGTACATGGTCATATGTTTGGAACCTGGTTTTATTATGTACTTTGCAGTAAAATACAACTAATATTTTACATGGGTTCACCAGAATAAGTTCTGTATATAGACCAAAGCTAATTTTTTTGGTTTTGCTGCCTCCTTAATATCTTCTGTTCTGTTACTACTAATGTTAAAACTCAACTTTTCAGCAAGCTATGGAAAAAATGGTGGAACTGCCACCTTCTGAAGGTGGCGAGGCAACTATAACCGCAATGTCAGCTCTTGCTGCAGTGGGTCAGTACCTGTCCACTAACAGTGCCAAAAGCACGTTCCTACATAATACTGGGTTGGTTGTTAAGGCAATCTCGTTCAAACTGCCTCATGATCAAGATATGCAAGCTCAAAACAATGTTATATCTGCGCTCCAGACACAAGTCCGTTCCCTAACAGAGACCCTTTGTGAAACAAGGACAGACATTGTTCGATGTCGTCAAGATATTCATGGTTTTGAAACCAGACTATCAGACATTTGCTATGTTGTTCAGGAGCCTAGGAGAAATGAAGGCGAAGGTTATGGTGCTCCATCGGACAATACAACATGAAAACGTAACAGTCAGGTCAAATGAACTGAGCTTCTGAACTTCTAGTGGTGCATTTATCTGCCAGACTGTTAACTTTTATGCCAACCTTCCTTTTGTTTTATAGTTGTAATTTGTTTTGTTGCGATATAAAATTTGTTCTTAACGTCCAGTCACCAGCTGAAGAAAACAACAAGCCATTTTTGTATAGTGTAGGGTGTTCCCTATATTTGCACATGTGGCGATCTTTGATGCCCAGTGGATGTAATCTGTGCAATTGCCTTAATAGCCTAGCGTTAGTTTTAGGCTTATTTATTTCCTAGTCTTCTTTTTCCCTGGTTTGCTGGTGGCCGCAACAACCATGGGCCATATACGGACCGTGGTAACCTTAACCCTGCTACGGGTCGTAGGATCCATGGGCCTCCTACGGGCCGTCTTTAAATGGGCCTCCAACATGGCCGTAGAATCGGTGGGTCTCGGGCCGTCGGATAAATGGGTCTACATGGGCCGTAAACGGACGTAATTGGTATCGGCCCAGCACGGTAACAGACCGTTAACAGGTCGGAGGACAACAAAGGCTTAATTCTGTCACAGGCGTAATGGGTCGTTAATGGGCCAGAATATAGGACGGACTAGAAACGGCGCAACGGGTCCAGAAACGGGCCGACTCTTGCCACGGGCCGAATTTGGCCCAGTAGGGGAACAGGCCAGTAACGGGCCGGAAGTAATCGAGGGCCGGAAAGGAGCCTAAGAACGTATGGGCCGTTAGTAGGCCGAAAGCTAACACGGGCTGGAAACGGCCCATGTGAGTCATGGGTTGTTAACGGGTACAAAGAAATTTACTGTTCATTATGGGCTAGAGTCACCATGGGCCTCTAAAGGGCCTAAAGATACGAAGGCCTCATATGGGCCGAAAGACGTCGTGGGCCATACATGGGCCGAAAGTGAAACGGGCTGGTGTTATATTCGACGGCCCACATGACGTTGTTGGGCCGATTTCGTGCAGGCCCTGACGTGCCGTGAGTTACCGAGCCGTAAAATGGGCTATTTGCGAAGAGACCGTTAACAGGCTTTTCATGGGCCAGCCTGCTATCTTTTGACCAAGTCAAACGGGCCGGCCTTTGTAAGCTAAATGGGCCAATGGTGGGCCATCGCATGTGTCGACATATCATAGGCGCCTATTTGACCCACTCACGAGCTGACACGTGTTTCCTCCGGGCAATCAGAATTTTACACATGGAAATTTCCCACTGGTCCAGGCTATTAACGGGTTATCAGATCCAAAACCGGACCCGATAGCTTAACAGCGTCCCGTTACGGTGGATGCCACGTGTCGGTCACCTTTGACGAAAGCACTTCTATGACGCACGATTTATCATCATTGAAGTGGACACTTCCGTGATGATAATTTTGGTAATGTCATGGAACACTTCTACGACAGCACAGGTATGACTATCTTGATTCTGTCATAAATTTATCATGAATGTACATGCATGACAGAAAACGTGACCTATTGTGACAAACACGTATCAGCACGGAAGTGTATTTTTTGTAGTGTATTACCAAGCTACACAAAAGCCTAAGCTTGGGGGAGTCCGTTTTCTCACCGACATTACATTCATGTTCACACATTTCATTCCAGTTGTCGGTGTTCATCCTCTTTCATTGTATTACCCATGATTAGTTTCATTTTTGCTTTCTTCTCGTGTGTTTAAAAACTTTGAGAAAATTCAAAAATATTTCTCGCTTCTTTTTAGTTTTCCTTTCTAGTTTAATTAGTTGTAGTATTAAAAGAAAGCCCAAAAAGATTTCTCGTTTATTCTTTTGCTTGTTGGGAGCTTTCCCGTTTAAATAGTTTTTCTCGTTTTTTGTTTTTTCCTTCGTTAATTTGCCTTCTTCAAGAAAACCTAAAAACTCCAAAAAATATTTCAGTGTGTTTCTCTGAAATTCTTTTGTTTTGTTGAGTCGTCATAAGGAGAAGACCACGATGAAAATGTTGAGTCGCGCTCATATGCATTATTGTTGATCTAACAAAGAGCTCATATTACTTTGTCTTCTCCTTTGAATAAAATGTTTGCAGATTCCAACTTAGTCCAGGGCACTCTTGCACTATTATTATTTTCGTATCATTCGGTCGTGCAAGTGAAAGGCAATAATGACGATAATTTGATGAAGTGGATGTGGCAAGGAAGAGCGGGTATGAACTCAACTTGTTTTTGGTTTTGTAAATATGTTTAAGTCAGTATCCATGATTCAGCATATTATGATTAAACATGTTTATGATGACAATTAGAGATTATAGTTTCTCATGCCATGCTTAAGTAGCTAGGAATGAGTAATGATTTATCTTGGGTATCAGCATGTATTAAAATGGTTATGATGTAGTATGATAGTATGGTATCCTCCTCTGAATGTTTCGAGTGGCTTGACTTGGCACATGTTCGCGCATGTAGTTGATTCGAAACCAACATAGCCTCCACGATATTTATGTCCATGGTGTTTATATCCTACTCATGCTAGTATTCAATGTTAATTATTCACAATGCATGATTATGACCATTGTCGCTCTCTAGTTGGTCGCTTCTCAATCTTTTTGCTAGCCTTCACCTGTACTAAGAGGGAATACTGCTTTGCATCCAAACCCCTAAATTAAAGTTGTTCCAGATGAATGCATGATGACCCACAAGTATAGGGGATCAATCGTAGTCCTTTCGATAAGTAAGAGTGTCGAACCCAACCACGAGTAGAAGGAAATGACAAGTCATTTTCAACAATTTCTGCAAGCACTGAAATTGTCGGTAACAGGTAGTTTGATAGCAAGATAATTTGTAACGGACAAGTAACGGTAACGATAAATAAAGTGAAGCAAGGTAGTCCAATCCTTTTGTGGCAAAGGACAGGACAGAACGGTCTCTTATAATAAGCAAAGTGTTCTTGAGGGTACACGGGAATTTCATCTAGTCACTTTCATCATGTTGGTTTGATTCATGTTCGCTACTTTGATAATTTGATATGTGGGTGGACCGGTGCTTGGGTGTTGTTCTTACTTGAACAAACCTCCCACTTATGATTAACCCCCTCGCAAGTATTCGCAACTACGAGAAAAGTATTAAGATAAAATCTAACCATAACATTAAACATTTGGATCCAAATCGGTCCCTTACGAAGTAGCACATAAACTAGGGTTTAAGCTTCTGTCACTCTAGCAACCCATCATCTAATAACTACTCCACAATGCATTCCCTTAGGCCCAAATTGAAGGAAATATGCCCTAGAGGCAATAATAAAGTTATTATTTATTTCCTTATATCATGATAAATGTTTATTATTCATGCTAGAATTGTATTAACCGAAAACATGATACATGTGTGAACACATAGACAAACAGAGTGTCACTAGTATGCCTCTACTTGACTAGCTCATTGATCAAAGATGGTTATGTTTCCTAGCCATAGACATGAGGTTGTCATTTGATAAACGGGATCACATCATTAGGAGAATGATGTGATTGACTTGACCCATTCCGTTAGCTTAGCACTTGATCGTTTAGTATTCTGCTATTGCTTTCTTCATGACTTATACATGTTCCTATGACTATGAGATTATGCAACTCCCGTTTATTGGAGGAACACTTTGTGTGCTACCAAACGTCACAATGTAACTGGGTGATTATAAAGGTGCTCTACAGGTGTCTCCAAAGGTACTTGTTGGGTTGGCGTATTTCGAGATTAGGATTTGTCACTCCGATTGTCGGAGAGGTATCTCTGGGCCCACTCAGTAATGCACATCACTATAAGCCTTGCAAGCATTGTAACTAATGAGTTAGTTGCGGAATGATGTATTACGGAACAAGTAAAGAGACTTGCCGGTAACGAGATTGAACTAGGTATTGAGATACCGACGATCGAATCTCGGGCAAGTAACATACCGATGACAAAGGGAACAACGTATGTTGTTATGCGGTCTGACCAATAAAGATCTTCGTAGAATATGTAGAAGCCAATATGGGCATCCAGGTCCCGCTATTGGTTATTGACCAGAGAGTTGTCTCAGTCATGTCTACATAGTTCTCGAACCCGTAGGGTCCTCACGCTTAATGTTCATTGATGATATAGTACTATGAGTTATCTATGTTGGTGACCGAATGTTGTTCGGAGTTTTGGATGAGATCACGGATATGACGAGGAACTCCGGAATGGTCCGGAAGTAAAAATTGATATGTGGATAGTAGTGTTTGATCTCTGGAAAGGTTCCAGAATCCATCGGAAGGGGTTCCGGATGTTTCCCGAAATGTTTGGGCACGAGAACACTTTATCTGGGCCAAAGGGGAAAGCCCACGAGATTTTTGGAAAGCGCAAAAGGAAGTTTTGCGGAGTCCAGGGGCCAGACGCCAGGGTCCCTGGCGTCTGGGTCCAGACGCCGGGAACCCTGGCGTCTGGCCCTGGAGTCCGAGAAAGACGCTTGCCTTTCGGGTGAAACCGACTTTGTGGAGGCTTTTACTCCAAGTTTCGACCCCAAGGCTCAACATATAAATAGAGGGGTAGGGCTAGCACCCAAGACACATCAAGAAACACCAAGCCGTGTGCCGGCAACCCTGTCCCCTCTAGTTTATCCTCCGTCATAGTTTTCATAGTGCTTAGGCGAAGCCCTGCGGAGATTGTTCTTCACCAACACCGTCACCACGCCGTCGTGCTGTCGGAACTCATCTACTACTTCGCCCGTCTTGCTAGATCAAGAAGGCGAGGACGTCATCGAGCTGAACGTGTGCAGAAATCAGAGGTGACGTGCTTTCGGTACTTGGATCGGTCGGATCGTGAAGACGTACGACTACATCAACCGCGTTGATATAACGCTTCCGCGAACGGTCTACGAGGGTACGTAGACAACACTCTCCCCTCTCGTTGCTATGCATCACCATGATCCTGCGTGTGCATAGGAATTTTTTTGAAATTACTACGTTCCCCAACAGTGGCATCCGAGCCAGGTTTATGCGTAGATGTTATATGCACGAGTACAACACAAGTGAGTTGTGGGCGATACAAGTCATACTGCCAGCATGTCATACTTTGGTTCGGCGATATTGTTGGATGAAGCGGCCCGGACCGACATTGCGCATACGCTTACGCGAGACTGGTTCTACCGATGTGCTTTGCACATAGGTGGTTGGCGGGTGTTAGTTTCTCCAACTTCAGTTGAACCGAGTGTGGCTACGCCCGGTCCTTGAGAAGGTTAAAACAACATTAACTTGACGAACTATCATTGTGGTTTTGATGCGTAGGTAAGAACGGTTCTTACTCAGCCCGTAGCAGCCACGTAAAACTTGCAACAACAAAGTAGAGGACGTCTAACTTGTTTTTGCAGAGCATGTTGTGATGTGATATGGTCAAGGCATGATGCTATATTTTATTGTATGAGATGATCATGTTTTGTAACCGAGTTATCGGCAACTGGCAGGAGCCATATGGTTGTCGCTTTATTGTATGCAATGCAATCGCCCTGTAATTGCTTTACTTTATCACTAAGCGGTAGCGATAGTCGTAGACGCAATAGTTGGCGAGACGACAACGATGCTACGATGGAGATCAAGGTGTCGCACCGGTGACGATGGTGATCATGACGGTGCTTCGAAGATGGAGATCACAAGCACAAGATGATGATGGCCATATCATATCACTTATATTGATTGCATGTGATGTTTATCTTTTATGCATCTTATTTTGCTTAGATCTACGGTAGCATTATAAGATGATATCTCACTAAATTTCAAGGTATAAGTGTTCTCCCTGAGTATGCACCGTTGCGAAAGTTCTTCGTGCTGAGACACCACGTGATGATCGGGTGTGATAGGCTCTACGTTCAAATACAACGGGTGCAAAATAGTTGCACACGCGGAATACTCAGGTTAAACTTGACGAGCCTAGCATATGCAGATATGGCCTCGGAACACTGGAGACCGAAAGGTCGAGCGTGAATCATATAGTAGATATGATCAACATAGTGATGTTCACCATTGAAAACTACCCCATCTCACGTGATGATCGGACATGGTTTAGTTGATTTGGATCACGTGATCACTTAGATGATTAGAGGGATGTCTATCTAAGTGGGAGTTCTTAAGTAATATGATTAATTGAACTTTAATTTATCATGAACTTAGTCCTGATAGTATTAGCATATCTATGTTGTAGATCAATAGCTCGTGTTTAGCTCCCCTATTTTATTTTTGATATGTTCCTAGACAAAACTAAGTTGAAAGATGTTAGTAGCAATGATTCGGATTGGATCCGTGATCTGAGGATTATCCTCATTGTTGCATAGAAGAATTATGTCCTTGATGCACCGCTAGGTGACAGACCTATTGCAGGAGCAGATGCAGACGTTATGAACGTTTGGCTAGCTCAATATGATGACTACTTGATAGTTTAGTGCACAATGCTTAACGGCTTAGAACCGGGACTTCAAAAAATGTTTTGAACGCCACGGAGCATATAAGATGTTCCAAGAGTTGAAATTGGTATTTCATACTCATGCCCTTGTCGAGAGGTATGAGACCTCTGACAGTACTTTGCCTACAAGATGGAGGAGAATAGCTCAACCAGTGAGCATGTGCTCAGATTGTCTGGGTACTATAATTGCTTGAATCAAGTGGGAGTTAATCTTCCAGATAAGATAGTAATTGATAGAATTCTCTAGTCACTATCACCAAGTTACTAGAACTTCGTGATGAACTATAATATGCAAGGGATGACAAAAAAAATTCCCAAGCTCTTCGCGATGCTAAAATCGGCGAAGGTAGAAATCAAGAAAAACATCAAGTGTTGATGGTTGACAAGATCACTAGTTTCAAGAAGGGCAAAGGGAAGAAGGGGGACTTCAAGAAGAACGGCAAGCAAGATGCTGCTCAAGTGAAGAAGCCCAAGTCTGGACCTAAGCCTGAAACTAAGTGTTTCTACTTCAAAGGGACTAGTCACTAGAAGCGGAACTACCCCAAGTATTTGGCGGATAAGAAGGATGGCGAAGTGAACAAGCTATATTTGATATACATGTTATTGATGTGTACTTTACTAGTGTTTATAGCAACCCCTCGGTATTTGATATTGGTTCAGTTGCTAAGAGTAGTAACTCGAAACAGGAATTGCAGAATGAACAGAAACTAGTTAGGGGCTAGGTGACGATGTATGTTGGAAGTAGTTCCAAGATTGATATGATCATCATCGCACACTCCCTATACTTTCGGGATTAGTGTTGGACCTAAATAAGTGTTATTTGGTGTTTGCGTTGAGCATGAATATGATTTGATCATGTTTATTGCAATATGGTTATTCATTTAAGTTAGAGAATAATTGTTATTTTGTTTACATGAATAAAACCTTCTATGGTCATACACCCAATGAAAATGGTTTGTTGGATCTCGATCGTAGTGATACACATATTCATAATATTGAAGCCAAAAGATGCAAAGTTAATAATGATAGTGCAACTTGTTTGTGGCACTGCCGTTTAAGTCATATTGGTGTAAAGTGCATGAAGAAACTCCATGCTGATGGGATTTTGGAATCACTTGATTATGAATCACTTGGTGCTTGTGAACCATGCCTTATGGGCAAGATGACTAAGACTCCATTCTCCGAAACAATGGAGCGAGCAACTGACTTATTGGAAATAATACATACTGATGTATGCGATCCGATGAGTGTTGAGGCTCGCGGCGGGTATCGTTGTTTTCTGAACTTCACAGATGATTTGAGCAGATATGGGTATATCTACTTGATGAAACATAAGTCTGAAACATTTGAAAAGTTCATATAATTTCAGAGTGAAGTGGAAAATCATCATAACAAGAAAATAAAGTTTCTACGTTCTGATCGCGGAGACGAATATTTGAGTTACGAGTTTGGCCTTCAGTTAAAACAATGTAAAATAGTTTCACAAACTCATGCCACCTCGAACACCATAGCATAATGGTGTGTCCGAACATCGTAACCGTACTTTATTAGATATGGTGCAATCTATGATGTCTCTTACCGATTTACCACTATCGTTTTGGGGTTATGCATTAGAGACAGTTGCATTCACGTTAAATAGGGCACCATCTAAATCCGTTGAGACGACACAGTATGAACTATGGTTTAGCAGGAAACCGAAGCTGTCATTTCTTAAAATTTCGGGTTGTGATGCTTATGTGAAAATGTTTCAACCTAATAAGCTCAAACCCAAATCGGAGAAGTGCGTCTTCATTGGATACCCAAAAGAAACTGTTGAGTACACCTTCTATCACAGATCCGAAGGCAAAAATTCTTTGTTGCTAAGAATGGATCCTTTCTAGAGAAGGAGTTTCTCTCGAAAGAAGTGAGTGGGAGGAAAGTAGAACTTGATGAGGTAACTGTACCTGCTCCCTTATTGGAAAGTAGTTCATCGCAGAAATCTGTTCTTGTGACTCCTACACCAATTAGTGAGGAAGTTAATGATGATGATCATGAAACTTCAGATCAAGTTACTACAGAACTTCGTAGATCAACCAGAGTGAGATCCGCACCAGAGTGGTATGGTAATCCTGTTCTGGAGGTCATGTTACTTGACCATGACGAACCTACGAACTATGAGGAAGCGATGATGAGCCCAGATTCCGCGAAATGGCTTGACGCCATGGAATCTGAGATGGGATCCATGTATGAGAACAAAGTGTGGACTTTGGTTGACTTGCCCGATGATCAGCAAGCCATAGAAAATAAATGGATCTTCAAGAGGAAGACGGAAGATGATAGTAGTGTTACTATCTACAAAGCTAGAATTGTCGCAAAAAGGTTTTCGACAAGTTCAAGGTGTTGACTACGATGAGATTTTCTCACTCGTAGAGATGCTTAAGTCTGTCTGAATCATGTTAGCAATTGCCGCATTTTATGAAATCTGGCAAATGGATAAACAAAACGGCATTCCTTAATGGATTTATTAAAGAAGAGTTGTATATGATGCAACCAGAAGGTTTTGTCAATCCTAAAGGTGCTAACAAAATATGCAAGCTCCAGCGATCCATCTATGGACTGATGCAAGCATCTCGGAGTTGGAATATACGCGTTGATAAATTGATCAAAGCATATAGTTTTATACATACTTGCGGTGAAGCCTGTATTTACAAGAAAGTGAGTGGGAGCACTACAACATTTCTGATAAGTATATGTGAATGACATATTGTTGATCGGAAATAATGTAGAGTTATTCTGCAAAGCATAAAATAGTATCTGAATGGTGAAGCTGCTTACATATTGAGCATCAAGATCTATAGAGATAGATCAAGATGCTTGATAAGTTTTTTCAATGAGTACATACCTTGATAAGATTTTGAAATAGTACAAAATGGAACAGCCAAAGAAAGAGTTCTTGCCTGTGTTACAAGGTGTGAAGTTGAGTAAAGACTCAAAACCCGACCACGGCAGAAAAATAGAAAGAGAATGAAGAGTCATTCCCTATGCCTCAGTAATAGGTTCTATCCAGTATGCTATGCTGAGTACCAGACCTATTGTGTACCTCACCATAAGTTTGGCAAGGGAGTACAATAGTGATCTAGGAGTAGATCACTGGACAGCGGTCAAAATTATCCTTAGCGGAATAAGGATATGTTTCTCGATTATGGAGGTGACAAAAGGTTCGTCGTAAAGAGTTACGTCAATGCAAGCTTTGACACCGATCTGGATGACTCTAAGTCTCAATCTAGATACATATTGAAAGTGGGAGCAATTAGCTAAAGTAGCTCCATGCAGAGCAATGTTGACATAGAAATTTGCATAATACATACGGGTCTGAATTTGGCAGACCCGTTGACTAAATTTCTCTCACAAGCAAAACATGATCACACCTTAGTACTCTTTGGGTGTTAATCACATGGCGATGTGAACTAGATTACTGACTCTAGTAAACCCTTTGGGTGTTGGTCACATAACGATGTGAACTATGGGTGTTAATCACATGGTGATGTGAACTATTGATGTTAAATCACATGGCGATGTGATCTAGATTATTGACTCTAGTGCAAGTGGGAGACTGGAGGAAATATGCCCTAGAGGAAATAATAAAGTTATTATTTATTTCCTTATATCATGATAAATGTTTATTATTCATGCTAGAATTGTATTAACCGGAAACATGATACATGTGTGAATACATAGACAAACAGAGTGTCACTAGTATGCCTCTACTTGACTAGCTCGTTGATCAAAGATGGTTATGTTTCCTAGCCATAGACATGAGGTTGTCATTTGATAAACGGGATTACATCATTAGGAGAATGATGTGATTGACTTGACCCATTCCGTTAGCTTAGCACTTGATCGTTTAGTATTCTGCTATTGCTTTCTTCATGACTTATACATGTTCCTATGACTATGAGATTATGCAACTCCCGTTTACCGGAGGAACACTTTGTGTGCTACCAAACGTCACAACGTAACTGGGTGATTATAAAGGTGCTCTACAGGTGTCTCCAAAGGTACTTGTTGGGTTGGCGTATTTCGAGATTAGGATGTGTCACTCCGATTGTCGGAGAGGTATCTCTGGGCCCACTCGGTAATGCACATCACTATAAGCCTTGCAAGCATTGTAACTAATGAGTTAGTTGCGGGATGATGTATTATAGAACGAGTAAAGAGACTTGCCGGTAACGAGATTGAACTAGGTATTGAGATACCGACGATTGAATCTTGGGCAAGTAACATACCGATGACAAAGGGAACAACGTATGTTGTTATGCGGTCTGACCGATAAAGATCTTTGTAGAATATGTAGGAGCCAATATGGGCATCCAGGTCCCGCTATTGGTTATTGACCAGAGAGGTGTCTCGGTCATGTCTACATAGTTCTCGAACCTGTAGGGTCCGCACGCTTAACGTTCGTTGACGATATAGTACTATGAGTTATGTATGTTGGTGACCGAATGTTGTTCGGAGTTTTGGATGAGATCACAGATATGACGAGGAACTCCAGAATGGTCCGGAAGTAATAATTGATATGTGGATAGTAGTGTTTGATCTCCGGAAAGGTTCCGGAATCCATTGGAAGGGGTTCCGGATGTTTCCCGAAATGTTTGGGCACGGGAACACTTTATCTGGGCCAAAGGGGAAAGCCCACGAGGTTTTTGGAAAGTGCAAAAGGAAGTTTTGCGGAGTCCAGGGGGCAGATGCCAGGGTCCCTGGCGTCTGGGTCCAGACGCCGAGAACCCTGGCGTCTGGCCCTGGAGTCCGAGAAGGACTCTTGCCTTTCGGGTGAAACCGACTTTGTGGAGGCTTTTACTCCAAGTTTCGACCCCAAGGCTCAACATATAAATAGAGGGGTAGGGCTGGCACCCAAGACACATCAAGAAACACCAAGCCGTGTGCCGGCAACCCCGTCCCCTCTAGTTTATCCTCCGTCATAGTTTTCGTAGTGCTTAGGTGAAGCCCTGCGGAGATTGTTCTTCACCAACACCGTCACCACACCGTCGTGCTGTCGGAACTCATCTACTACTTCGTCCGTCTTGCTGGATCAAGAAGGCGAGGACGTCATCGAGCTGAACGTGTGCAGAACTCGGATGTGCCGTGCTTTCGGTACTTGGATCGGTCGGATCGTGAAGACATACGACTACATCAACCGCGTTGATATAACGCTTCCGCGAACGGTCTACGAGGGTACGTAGACAACACTCTCCCCTCTCGTTGCTATGCATCACCATGATCCTGCGTGTGCGTAGGAATTTTTTTGAAATTACTACGTTCCCCAACAAAAATATGGTGAAGTGCCATGTAGTCGACGTTCACATGACACCACTAAGGGAATCACAACATACATATCATCAAAATATCGAACACATATCAAGTTCACATGATTACTTGCAACATGATGTCTCCCGTGACCTCAAGAACAAAAGTAACTACTCACAAATGATCATCATGCTCAAGATCAGAGGGGTATTAAATAGCATAATGGATCTGAATGTATAATCTTCCACCAAATAAACCATATAGTAATCGACTACAAGATGTAAAAAAGACTAGTAGTCACCCACAGGTACCAATCTGAGGTTCCGGTACAAAGATTGAACACAAGAGATGAACTAGGGTTTGAGAGGAGATGGTGTTGTTGAATATGTTGATGGAGATCGGCCTCCCAAAGATGAGAGGGTTCTTGGTGATGACGATGGCTTTGATTTCCCCCTCCAGGATGGAAGTTCCCCCGGCGGAATCGCTCCGCCGGAGGGCAAATGTGCTCCTGCCCAAGTTCCCCCTCGAGACGGCGACGCTCAGTCCCGAAAGTCCTCCCCTTATTTTTTTCTAGGCCAAATGACCTATATACCAGAAGATGGGCACCGGAGGTGGGCTGGGCTAAGCACAACCCACCAGGGCGCGCCTCGGGGGCCTAGCGCGCCCTGGTGTCTTGTGCTCACCAGGTGTCCCCCTCCGGTAGTTATTTGCTCCAGTATTTTTTATATATTCCAAAATAATTCTTCGTAAATTTTCATCTCATTTGGAGATGTGCAGAATAGGTAACTCTAATGTAGCTTTTTCAGGTCCAGAATCCAGCTGTCGGCATTCTCCCTCTTTGTGTAAACCCTGCATATTATGAGAGAAAAGGCATTAGAATTACTTCATAAAGCATTATTATGCATAAAACATTATAAATAACAGTATGAAATCATGATGCAACATGGACGTATCAACTCCCCCAAGCTTAGACCTCGCTTGTCCTCAAGCGAAAACCAAAATCGAAAAACATGTCCACATGCTTAGAGAGAGAGGTGTCGATATAAACAAAATACGGACATAGAAGCATCATACTTATTATTATAACATCAAAGATCTTTAACATAAAACTTTATCATGTAGCTCCTCATGAACAAGTAACAATTCATCACAACATCGAAGTAAAAGCATAAACTTTATTGAAAACCAACAAACTATGTTCTCAGTCAACTTTGCAACTACAATTCATCATCTTTTCAGGAAGGGTCTCGTATCGGAGCCTTTTGGCAAGTCCACATACTCAACCACCATATAATCTTCTATGATTGCTAACACTCACCGCATAGACATGAGCAAAAAGTTTCAACCGGACACATAGAAAGATAGGGGCTTATAGTTTCGCCTCCCAACGTATTCACCTCAAGGGTGATGTCAACAATAATAACTCATTCCCACTCATATCCAACTGGGTATATGTGCCTAGATCTTTCCGCACCATATGATGCTTTCAAAAAGAGAAAATGAAAAGGAATAGGGAAGAATACTTTGACTCTTGCATAAAAGTAAATACATAAAAGTAAAAGATAGGCCCTTCGCAGAGGGAAGCAGAGGTTGTCACGCGCTTTTTGGTTTGTATGTCCAATCTCTTAGTGCAAGAGAACGTCACGTTATATTGCCCCTTATGATGGCAACCTTTTTTATGCAGTCCATCGCTTTTATTACTTTGCCATCACAAGTTCGTACAATGCTCAATTTTCTCTTACACTAAATGATCCAACACATTTAGAAGCAATTTTTATTGCCTTATTGCACCAATGACAACTTACTTGAAGGATCTTACTCAATCCATAGGTAGGTATGGTGGACTCTCAATATAAGATTTTGGGTTTAAGGGTTTTTGGATGCACAAGTAGTATCTCTACTTAAAACATTTTTTGGCTAGCAAAGATATTGGGCAAGCACCACATGTTGAAGGATCTATGACGATATAACTTCTATGTGAATATGAACAAACATAAATCATTACGTTGTCTTCCTTGTCCAACGTCAACAATTTTGGCATATAATATTTTAATGGGGGCTCACAATCATAAAAGATGTCCAAGATAGTGTACTTGCATGTGAATCTTCTCTTATTAATTCTTTCATGAATTGCATCATTGACGAATGCTATGTTTGTCAACTTTCAACAAATTTTACCACTTGTACTTTTCCTTATGTGATGTCATTACTTACCATAAGATTAGCATATGATCTTTTTCATTACTTCCTTTTCTTTTTATTAAAACAAAAAAGCAAAGAAGCAAAAACTCAAACTAAACTTTATTATATAACTCTCAGTTGATTACATAGAAAGATGGATCACGAAACTAAGTCTCTGAAATAAACCTTGCTAGACTTTTTATTCAACTAATTCATGAGATAACTGAGATCGAACTAAGATAGGTAAAGAATATAAAAGTGATGGTGATACGATACCGGGGCACCTCCCCCAAGCTTGGACAAACCAAGGGGAGTGCTGTCGGTGTCAAAACCGGCGAATCTCGGGTAGGGGGTCCCGAACTGTGCGTCTAAGGAAGATGGTAACAGGAGGCGGGGGACACGATGTTTACCCAGGTTCGGGCCCTCTCGATGGAGGTAATACCCTACTTCCTACTTGATTGATCTTGATGATATAAGTATTACAAGAGCTGATCTACCACGAGATCGTAGAGGCTAAACCCTAGAAGCTAGCCTATGGTATGATTGTTGTTGTCCTACGGACTAAACCCTCCGGTTTATATAGACACCGGAGGGGGCTAGGGTTACACAGAGTCGGTTACAAGGGAGGAGATCTACATATCCGTATTGCCAAGCTTGCCTTCCACGCCAACGAGAGTCCCATCCGGACACGGGTCGAAGTCTTCAATCTTGTATCTTCATAGTCCAACAGTCCAGCCAAAGGATACAGTCCGGCTGTTCGAGGACCCCCTAATCCAGGACTCCCTCAGTAGCCCCTGAACCAGGCTTCAATGACGATGATTCTGGTGCGCAAATTGTCTTCGGCATTGCAAGGCGGGTTCCTCCTCCGAATACTCCATAGAAGATTTTGAACACAAGGATAGTGTCCGGCTCTGCAAAACAAATTCCACATACCACCGTAGAGAGAATAATATTTCCACAAATCTAATCTGCTGACACATTCTGCAGCATGACATCATACTACGGCCCGGTCATTATTCGAACCATTTTTCTCAACCAGCCACTGCACATATTGCGGGGCGGTTTTCTTGGCACGTCTTGCCGAAGCAGAGATCGTGTCCCCTTATCACGGGATTCTCATCAATACGGGTGTGGGTAACCCAACCGCGCCATCGATTACGGCGCTTGGGGAATAAGCGGTTTCACCAAGCAAGTGGGGAGGCACAGAATCCATGCTGCCTTTATAAGGGGATAAGGACTCCCTTTCGCACCCACACTTTCTACTTCCTGATTCATTCCCCTCCGCCCAAGCTCCAGCGCCCAAGCGTTCATCTTCTCTGCCCACAAAAGGCCTTCCGAAGATGTCCGGATCTGGAGCAGGAGGCAAATGGATGGCCTCTACCGTCCAAGAGAAGGATATCAAAAAGCTTCGAGAGGCCGGGTACCTGGCCAAGAAAATCAGCCACCGTCTCCCGACGGCGGGACAGATCGTCCCTACTCCGGAACCCCATGAGAGGGTTGTATTCCTCCCTCACTTTGTCCGCGGGCTAGGGTTTCCCCTCCACCCGTTCGTTCGCGGCATCATGTATTACTATGGGATCGATCTTCACGATCTGTCCCCTAATTCCTTCCTCAACATCTCGACATTCATTGTCGTGTGCGAGGCTTTTCTCCGCATCTCGCCACACTTCGGCTTATGGCTGAAGATTTTTAATGTGAAGCCCAAGGTGGTGGGCGGCGAGCACGCCGAGTGCGGGGGCGCTATGGTTAGCAAGATGCCCAATGTCATATGGCCAACAGGAACCTTTAATGATTCTGTCAAGGAGTGGCAACAGCAGTGGTTTTATATCACTGAGCCGCGCGGCACGGAATGGGCCGCTATTCCCGAGTTTCGATCCGGTGCCCCCTGCGGCTTACATCCTGGGTCAAGAAGGGCCTGGACTGGTCCTCGTCCGACGAATTGTCGGTGCTCCAGACGCGCGTTAAAGATATGGGAGACAAGAACATTGAACTTGTCAATGTAGTCCAGGTGATGTTAGTTCGCCGGATCCTGCCTTGTCAACACCGGACTTGCAATCTATGGGAATTCGATCCGGCCAGGCACCAAACCTTGCGAGAGCTTTTCGGCTCCTCGCACAAGGACATCTGGAAGGTGCTTTTCAAGTCCAGCAAATCATGGCCGGACTCCGCCGAGGACTGCGGGTGCCAACTGTCCCGCCCTGCAAGTTCGGTAAGTCATCAAACTTTTTATCCGCGTAACCCAAAGGAAGCGGTTAACGTGTTTTATACAACTCTCCCAGGGCTGGACGAAGAAGGCGGAGTGGATCCATTGCCCGGCCCCGCTGCCCAAAGAACCGGCCATCCCACTTCTGACGAAGATGCTGGTCCCGACGCCTTACAAGGTGCCGAAGAAGACTCGTATCCGAAGGCTCTGATGCCCGTTCCGCCTCCGAAGAGGACGAGGAGGAGGAGGAAGATGAATCCCCTGCGGGGGGAAGAAAGAAGAGGACGGCCTCCGTACACTTGGAGGCCGAGCCGCCCAAAAGGGGAAAGGCTCCTCTTCCGGAGGAGCCCACTGCCGCCGCCAACAGCGGCCCGGCGTGGGATCCCAGGGCCCAGCCCCTGGTGAACTCGTGAGTATATAAAATCCGAGTACGTTTATGCGTCTAGACTTATCATGGCATAGTATTTTAACCTAAGCCATATTTTTTGTAGTCCGGCGAGGTCCCGTACCAAACAATCCTCATCAGAGGATTCGCTGAGCTCGGATGCTATGGAGAGCGGGACGCCCCCAAAGGCCCCTTCCTCCAAACAGGTGCATGACACCGAGGCTTCGTCCCAGAAGGACCCCGGCCAAGGAGGAGAGGAAAAGACCGTGTAGGCGGTGCCTGGAAGTCAAACTTCAAGGGCCGAACACATGGGGGAGAAAATTCCCATGGGAGCTGACGGCGGGGGCCATCTTGAATTCGGCTCCCAGCCGGGTGTAGTTTCGAGGACCAATACGGCTCCAGAATCAGGCAGGCGGCCTCTCCCAGCTGGAGGGGGCATACCGGCAACCTCTGTCCAACCAGAGGTGTCGGATGCTTTGTTAGTGGCGCTGAAGAGCGCCTCCATCGTCGATGAACACCGTGCCCTTATGGGTGCGGTGATTGAGAAGATTCAGTCTGCTGAGAGTGGACTGAATGGAGCCTGTATCAGCCTTATAAAAGGTTTTGAGGTATGTTTTTCGAAGAGTGTCATGGTATGGATAGTAGCCCCTGATACACTATTCGTTGAAAGGAAAGAACCGGACAGAGGATCAAATTTATGTTCGCAGGAAGACTCATTGAATGACATCTATTTCTCTTCTGTATAAGCAGGCGTCTGTAGCGGCTGCTGTCGCTCATACTGCGGAGATCTCCGGACTGAATCAAAATCTGGAGCGGGCCAAAGAAGAACTTGGCCAATTGAAAATGCAGTTGCGGGATAAACAAGGTATGCACAAGTCTTGTTCGCGTTTATTGCGAATGAATTTTCAGTATGATGAAATAAGCTTCATGATTTGCGCTAGGGATGGTGACCGAAGTCGAGGCTCTTAAGAAGGCTGTGGCCGAGGCCGAGAAAAAGGCAACCACAAAGCAGGCTCTTCGTGAGAAGCACGAGGCCAGGGTTATTAAAGCTGAGCAGGAGCTGCAAGAGGCCGTGAGGAAATGCGAGATCTTGGAGCAGAGTTTAACGGAGAAAGAATCTGAACTCACCGAGGCGCATCAGGCCACGAACGATGCCCGGGGGGAAACCCAAAGTGCCCTGCAGGGGATCCAAGAGGCGAGAAAGATCGCGGCGGGTAAGGCTTTTTCCATGTAAAGCAAGTATTTGAGGGGGAAATTATGTTTCTAATTTTGAATTCGGATTTCTCAGGGGTATTTGCCGAGCTGCCCCGCAGCATATCAGATGCCGCCCAATTCTACCGAGCCGAAGAAAGGAACACTGTGGATAAGCTCTTCTGGTCGCAGTATTTGGCACCGAATTATCCGGTGCCTTTTGCCGATCAACTGAAACAGCTAATCGAACTGCATAAGGTGGCGTAACTAGCCATGAAAGATTTGGTTTTCCGGCTATGGCCTGCCGAGCCGATTCCAAGCAGCTACTTCAGGCTCGTGAAGCGGCTTGTAAGCGCTTGCCCTCGACTTGACGTCATCAAGCGGTTGGTCTGCATAGAAGGTGCGCGAATGGCCTTCGCCCGCGCAAAGGTGCACTGGGGGAAGATGGATGCTGAGAAGCTGATGACCGAAGGGTCGCCAGAGGGGAAGGAGCATCGCAAGCCCGAATTATATTATGAAAGTGTCCTAAAAGGATCCTACCTTGCAGCGGAGCTATGCACCAAGGACATTATATTTCCATGAATGCCAATCATGTTGTCCTTTGTAATGTTTGAACAAGGTCATTTATTTATTGCCTGTTATATAAAAGTTTACCCTCCTGTGCGGCCGTTTTATATGTTAAACCTGAGAGTTGGCCAGTCGTCGGCTTCTGCCCCCGCGTAAGAAGTACGGGGGTGTTCGGGATAAATCTGAGCACTCTTTATCCCAGTTTTGGGTCCTTCGAAGGAGCTGCTCAGCACAACGAACCAGGCAATCAGACTATAGGGCTTTATCACTCTCACTTAGCCATAGGAGCTTTAGTAAGGTAGGCGCAGCCCCTGGTGTTCGGAAGACCGTACTAGGGGCTCTATAAGCACCTGATCGGAGGAAAAACCGATCCATCGCACGCTGCATTGGTTATGGCATTATGCGGCAGAAATCCTTAAAGATTTTGTGACCTCTCAAACAGCTGACCAGCTCTCGCCGTATCATGACAGTCAGTTTTCGGCTTTCTCTACTGAGGTGCTCGTCCGGAAGAACCGGGACACAATCGCAGTAGTTCTCCCAGTGCTACCTTAGCCGATATAGCGGAACGTAAGGTACCAAAACATGGGAGCCGGGCAAACCCAACTATTGACCCAAGACATGATTCGGAGCTGATGCATATAATGCTATAGGTTCGGGGTGCCGAACTTCCATGAAGGTGTTCGGACTTTATTGCCTTGTTATGGGTAAAACGAAGCCCCTGGCATATTTTAAGGCATATCGCTGTGTACGGATGCCACTTGACAAAAGAATTTCAATAAGAAATAACAGCAGGTAAGCGCCATATAAATTCACATGTTGTATTTGAATAGTACGTCTATGCGTATGAGTACAGGTAATGTGATAAAAAAAGGAATACAATTGCGGAACCTGCTGAGACCAGGGGGAAGAAGCTGAGTGCGGATCCGTAATATAGCCGGATGGTCATTGCGGGGAATGTCTAAGGATTCCCTTGCGCGTTCAAGCTGCCTCCGCATCGCCCGTCCTGGTCGGCGCAAAGGTGAACCTGCGAAGGAAATGTAAGAAATGTTTGCGTGCCAGAGAGCGGTTGAGCCGCTGAGTGCGGCCTGTCCTGGCCTTCGCCGGAGTGTTTAATTGAGCTCTGGACGAGCCGGGCTATCCTTCCGTGAAGTAGTTCGGAGTCCCTTGACGGTGTCCGGGAGCTTGGACGTCAACTCGAGGTTCGGCTGCAAGGTGCTGCTCGTTGCTTCTGCTGTTAAGGTAGTGGTGTACTTGTTGGTGCCGAGGGAAGGTTCGGCCTTGCCATTAACCGTGATGACACCGCGTGGACCGGGCATCTTGAGCTTACGGTAGGCATAATGTGGCACCGCGTTGAATCGAGCGAACACGGTTCGTCCGAGCAGTGCCTGATAATCACTGCGGAAAGGGACGATTTCGAAGATTAACTCTTCGGTACGGTAATTTTCTGGTGATCCGAAGACTACCTCAAGGGTAATGGAGCCTGTACAGCTAGCTTCCACACCTGGTATAATGCCTCTGAAACTGGCTTTAGTGGGTTTGATCACCGAATGATCGATGCCCATCTTGCACACTGTGTCCTGGTAAAGCAGATTTAGACTGCTGCCCCCGTCCATAAGGACTCGTGTGAGGTGGAACCCGTCAATTATTGGGTCGAGGACTAGTGCGGCTGGATTGCCCTGATTGGCGTTAACCGGATGATCCCTGCGGTTGAAGGTGACCGGCCCTAGTTTGTATTGTGGGACGACTAGTTCCGTTAAGTCGGCATCCTTGAGGGTGCATATCCGGTCCGAGTTGGGAATTTGGGTGGTGTTTACCACATTCACCGATTGAATATGTGGGGGAAATTTCTTTTGCCCTCCTATGTTCGGTGATCTGGGCTCTTCGTCGCCATCACCACTTTGAGACACCCCTTCTCCGTTTTTGGCGCCTGCCCTACCGGCTTGTTTGAAGACCCAGCATTCTCTGTTGGTATGGGTGGCTGGCGTTCCTGGGGTGCCATTAATTTGGCATTGGCGAACGAGTATGCGGTCCAGACTGGATGGACCCGAATTGTTATTTTTGAGTAGCCCTTTCCGCTGACCGGACTTTGAGCCCCTGAACCCGGCATTAACTGTCGTATCTTCGGCGTTTTCACCAAATTTGCGGCGCTTGTGTTTGTTGCGTCGTGGTTTGCCGTTGCTATCCCTGGCTTCTGATATGCCAGGTTTGCTTGTTGTATTGTTACTATGAACCAACCAGCTATCTTCGCCCGCGCAAAAGCGGGTCATAAGTGTCGTGAGGGCTGCCATGGATTTTGGCTTCTCTTGGCCGAGGTATCGGGCGAGCCATTCGTCGCGGATGTTATGCTTAAATGCTGCTAAGGCCTCTGCATCCGAACAGTCAACAATTTGGTTCTTCTTAGTTAGGAACCGGGTCCAGAATTTCCTGGCCGATTCCCCTGGCTGCTGAGTTATATGACTTAAATCGTCAGCGTCCGACGGTCGCACATAAGTGCCCTGGAAATTGTCTAGGAATGCATCTGCCAGGCTCTCCCAACTTCCGATGGAGTTTGCCGGCAAGCTATTGAGCCAATGCTGAGCCGGCCCTTTGAGTTTTAGCGGGAGATACTTGATGGCATGTAAATCATCCCCGCGGGCCATGTGAATGTGGAGGAAGAAGTCTTCTATCCATACCGCAGGGTCTGTAGTACCATCATATGATTCAATGTTTATGGGTTTAAACCCTTCTAGGAATTCGTGATCCATTACTTCATCGGTGAAGCATAAGGGGTGTGCGGCGCCTCTGTGCCGGGCTATGTCACGACGTAGTTCATGCGAGTCCTGTCTGCTGTATTCGGCCCGGCCGGATTTGCTTTTAGTGTATCCGGTGTGACGATCATCGTCCCGCGTTGGGGCGCGCCCCCGTGATCCATAGATCGATCTTGCATGTTTTGCTTTGTTTTCCAATACGTCTCGCAGGTCCCGCGTGTTGCCCCGGGCCTTGGTATTTTTGTTTGAATGACGGCGGGGTGCGGGCTGGAATTCGGGCTGATATGCCTCTCTGTCTCGGCCACGAGGTGGCCGATCAGCCGCATCATATGCTGGTGATGTAGGTTTCAATGCCTCCTCCTCGAGTTGGGGTAGCAACTTGCACTTTGGGTAACTCTTGCTTGGGCGCTCGAGTTCGTATTCCTCGGCCGCTAGGACTTCAGTCCATCTATCCGCTAGCAGATCTTGGTCAGCTCGAAGCTGTTGTTGCTTTTTCTTCAGGCTGTTTGCTTTGGCTATAAGTCGGCGCTTGAAGCGCTCCTGCTCGACGGAATCCTCAGGCACGATAAATTCTTCATCGCCGAGGCTCACCTCGTCTTCGGAGAGAGGCATGTAATTGTCATCCTCTGATTCTTCGTCTGCTGCCTGTTCCTGAGGGCTAGCTTGTTCCTCCTCCCGCTCGAGGTCTAGCTGGAGGGGATTATCGTCGTCTTCGGCACTATCCGGGGTGTTATTGTCTCTTGTGCCGGTATCGCTGCTTTTGCTATGGCGGGACTTAGAGCGGCGTCGCTGACGTCGGTGCTTGGATTGCTTCTTGGAGGGATTATCCTCCGTTGTCTTATCGCCATCCCCTTCTTTGGGGGTGTTCACCATGTATATGTCATACGATGAGGTGGCAGTCCAGCGCCCTATGGGCGGTGGTTCTTGTTCGTCTCCTGCATCATCATCCATAGCGTCGATGTCTTCGGAGCCGAAGTCGAGCATGTCGATTAAATCGTCGATAGTGGCTACTAAGTGGGTGGTGGGTGGGGAGCGAATTTCTTTGTCGTCCGCATCCCATTCTAGCCGGACATAGTTCGGCCAAGGGTCTCCTGATAGGGAGAGAGACCTTAACGAGTTTAGCATGTCGCCAAAGGGCGAGTGCTGAAAGATATCTGCGGAGGTAAACTCCATGATCGGTGCCCAATCGGATTCGATAGGCACGGACGCAGGCGGCTCGGAGCCCATGGCCGGGGACGAATCCAACGGTTCAGCAACACGGGTCTCGTAGGAGGTGAAGTCAGTATTCGGCTCTATCGTCACTGAGTGTGCGGCCTCCGTGGCGGGGTCCATCCACCCGTCCTCAGATGGCACAATTTGTTCCGGATTGAGGGCCGGAGTAGTTGCAGGTGTGATCTCCCGAACATTGTCCACGGCAGAGCTAAGTCATGCTCGTCGTGATTGTGCGGCGCACCTCACATGGGCTCGAATCCGTCGAAGATCAAGTCTTCGCAGATGTCGGCAGTATAGTTCAAGTTTCCAAACCTGACCTGATGGCCAGGGGCGTAGCTCTCGATCTGCTCCAGATGGCCAAGCGAGTTGGCCCGCAGTACGAAGCCGCCGAATACGAAGATCTGTCCGGGGCCTGGATCGCATCGTTGCTGATGATCGAAGGAGCCATCTAGCCTTACGGTGACGGCACAGTGGAACTCTCAATGAAAGCACCAATGTCGGTGTCAAAACCGGCGGATCTCGGGTAGGGGGTCCCGAACTGTGCGTCTAAGGCAGATGGTAACAGGAGGCGGGGGACACGATGTTTACCCAGGTTCGGGCCCTCTCGATGGAGGTAATACCCTACTTCCTGCTTGATTGATCTTGATGATATAAGTATTACAAGAGTTGATCTACCACGAGATCGTAGAGGCTAAACCCTAGAAGCTAGCCTATGGTATGATTGTTGTTGTCCTACGGACTAAACCCTCCGGTTTATATAGACACCGGAGGGGGCTAGGGTTACACAGAGTCGGTTACAAGAGAGGAGATCTACATATCCGTATTGCCAAGCTTGCCTTCCACGCCAAGGAGAGTCCCATCCGGACACGGGTCGAAGTCTTCAATCTTGTATCTTCATAGTCCAACAGTCCGGCCAAAGGATACAGTCCGGCTGTCCGAGGACCCCCTAATCCAGGACTCCCTCAAGTGCCTATACCATGTACTCAAGTCTCCTTTGATGGTGAAGAAGGTGATGGAGGTGGTACTGTAGTGGCGAGCTTATCCAGCTTGCGGCGGAGGCTAAAATTATCATCGCTCAGCTCCTCATTCTCTAGCCCATAGGATTTTTATAAGCTGTTCTGTAGGCCCAAAGTGCATCATCCAATTTCTTAGACCAATTCTTTCGGGACCTATTGATATTCTTTTGTAATATTAGTTTTATTTCTCTATTGCTAAGTTCAACTTGACCACTAGTTTGAGGATGATAGGGTGATGCAATTCTATGGTTAACATCATACTTAGCAAGCATTTTATGGAAAGCACCATGAATAAAGTGTGAACCACCATCAGTCATTAAATATCTAGGCACTCCAAACCTTGGGAAAATAACTTCTTTAAGCATTTTAATGGAAAGTGTTATGATCAGCACTACTAGTTGGAATAGCTTCTACCCACTTAGTAACATAATCACCAACAACCAAAATATGTGTATACCCATTAGAGGAAGGAAAAGGTCCCATGTAATCAAAACCCCAAACATCAAATGGTTCAACAACAAGTGAGTAATTCATAGGCATTTACTGACGCTTACCGATATTACCTATCCTTTGGCATTCATCACAAGATAAAACAAACTTACTGGCATCATTGACAATAAAAACCAGATTGCAATACCTTGTGAGCAGTTCTATCTCCCACATGATGTCCTCCATAAGCTTCGGAATGACATTTCTGTAGGATTTGTTCCTGTTCATGCTTAGGTACACAACATCTAATAATACCATCTAATCCTTCTTTATAAAAGATGTGGGTCATCCCAAAAGTATTGTCTTAAATCATTGAAGAATTTTTTCTTTTGTTGGTATGTGAAACTAGGTGGTATATATTTACCAACAATGTAATTAGCATAGTCAACATACCAAGGTGTGTTATGAGAAACATTTGTTGCAGCTAGTTGTTCATCAGGAAAACTATCATCAATAGGTAGTGGGTCATCAAGAATATTTTCTAACCTACACAAGTTATCAGCTACCGGGTTCTCACCTCCTTTGCTATCAGTGATATGTAAATCAAATTCTTGTAGCAAGAGAACCCACCTAATAAGTCTAGGTTTAGCATCTTTCTTTTCCATAAGATATTTTAGCAGCATGATCAGTGTGAACAATTACTTTGGAATCAACAATGTAAGATCTGAATTTATCACAAGCAAACACAACTGCCAAAAATTCTTTTTCAGTAGTAGCATAATTTATTTGGGCACTGTCTAGAGTTTTGCTAGCGTAATGAATAACATTTAGTTTCTTATCAACTCTTTGTCCTAGAACAGCACCAACAACATAATCACTAGCATCGCGCATAATTTCAAAAGGCAAGTTCCAATCAGGTGGTTGAACAATAGGTGCAGAAGTTAAGGCTTTCTTAAGTGTTTCAAAAGCTTCTACACAATCATCATAAAAACAAATGGAACATCCTTTTGTAAAAGATTTGTAAGAGGCCTAAAAATTTGAGATAAGTCTCTAATAAACCTCCTACAGAAACTAGCATGTCCAAGGAAACTACGAATACCTTTAATATCTTTAGGACATGGCATTTTCTCAATTGCATCCACTTTAGCTTTATCCACCGCAATACCTCGTTCAGAAATTTTATGCGCCAAGACAATATTTACATTAACCATAAGGTGGCACTTCTCCCAATTCAAGACAAGATTAGTTTGCTCACATCTCTGCAAGACTCGATCAAGGTTGCTTAAGCAATCATCAAAAGAAGTTCCGTTAACGGAAAAATCATCCATGAAAACCTCAACAATCTATTCACAAAAATCCGAGAATATAGCAGTCATACATCTTTGAAAGGTAGCAGGTGCATTGCATAAACCAAAAGGCGTACGTCTATAAGCATAAGTTCCAAAAGGACAAGCAAAGGTAGTTTTCTCTTGATCAGGTTGTGAAACAGGTATTTGAGAAAAAACGGAATTTCCATCAAGAAAACAAAAGTGTGTCATCTTAGATAGTGTTTCTAGCATTTGATCAATAAAAGGTGGAGGGTAATGATTTTTCTAGTTACTTTATTTAATTTTCTGAAATCAATTACCATTCTATAGCAGTGACAATTCTTTGTGGAATAAGTTCATTTTTATCATTAGGAACAACACTAATACCTCCCTTCTCAGGGACACAATGAACAGGACTTATCCATCTACTATCAGCTATGGGATAGATAATACCTGCTTCCAGAAGCTTTAATACTTCAGTTCTTACCACTTCTTTCACCTTAGGATTCAAACATCGTTGGTGATCAACAACGGGTTTAGCATCTGGTTCCATATTAATCTTGTGCTGATAGAGATTGGGACTAATGCCCTTAAGATCATCAAGAGTATATCCAATAGCAGCTTGGTGCTTCTTCAGAATTTTCAATAATCTTTCTTCTTCATGTTCTGAAAGGTTAGCACTAATAATAATAGGATATATCTTTTTCTCATCAAGATAAGCATATTTCAAAGTGTCAGGCAATTGTTTTAATTCAAACACAGGATCACCTTTAGGTGGAGGAGGACCTCCTAGAGTTTCAATAGGCAAATTGTGTTTAAGCTGAGGTTGTTGTTCAAAGAATATTTTATCTATTTCATTTCTTTCACGCAAGTGCATATGATTTTCATGGTCGAGCAAATATTGTTCTAGTGGATCAGTAGAGGCATGGCAATAGAAGCAAGACCAATTATTTCATCCTTACTAGGTAATTCTTCATCACGAGGTTGTCTACTAAAATTAGAGAAATTAAATTCATGAGACTCATCACCAAAGCTAACACTGACAGTTTGTTTATGACAATCTATAGTAGCATTGACAGTGTTTAAGAAAGGTCTACCAAAGATAATGGGACAAAAGTTATCTTGTGGGGAACCAAGAAATAGAAAATCACCAGGATATTTTATTTCCCGACACAAGACTTCAACATCTCTAATGATCCCCAGTGGTGTGATGGTGTCTCTATTAGCAAGTTTAATACTAACATCTATGTCTTCTATTTCAGTGGGTGCTATATCATTCATAATTTCTTGGTATAAGGTAAAAGGAATAGCACTCACACTAACAGCTAAATCATGTAGGCCATGATAGCAATGATCTTCTATTTTAACTCAGACAACAGGCATGCCAACAACAGGCCCATGTTTATCTTTTTCATCGGGCTTAGCAATTCTAGCAGCTTCATCACAGAAGTAAATAATATGCCCATCAATATTTTCTACCAAGAGATCTTTAACCATAGCAACACTAGGTTCTACTTTTATTTGTTCTGAGGGTCTAGGTGCTTTAATATTACTTTTGCAAACCATAGTTGAAACCTTAGCATGTTCCTTTATCCTAATAGGGAAAGGTAGTTTTTCAATATAAGCAGTGGGCACAACTGGATCAACATTGTAAATGATAGTTTCATCTTTAGCTATTACCGGTTCTTTAATTTCTTCTTTAATAGGGGGTGATATTTAAACCACTTCTCTTTAGGGAGATCAACATGAGTAGCAAATGATTCACAAAAAGAGGCTACTATCTCACAGTCAAGTACATATTTAGTGCTAAACTTGTGAAAAGCATCGGTATTCATAGATTTAACACAATCGAACTCAAGCTTAATACCTACTCTTTACCTTCATCGAGTTCCCAGTCTTCAGAGTTGCGTTTAATTCTTTCTAAAAGATCCCACCTGAATTCAATAGTCTTCTTCATGAAAGAACCAGTACAAGAAGTATCGAGCATGGATTGATCATCACGAGAAAGCCGAGTATAAAAGTTCTGAATAATAATTTCTCTCGAGAGGTCATGATTGGGGCATGAATATAACATTGACTTAAGCCTCCCCTAAGCTAGAGCGACAGTTTCTCCTTCAGGAGACCAAAAATTATATATATAATTCTGATCACGATGAACTAGATGCATAGGATAAAACTTTTGGTGAAATTCCAATTTCAATTGATTCCAGTTCCAAGATCCAATATCATCGCATAGCCTATACCATGTCAATGACTTTCCCTTCAAAGATAAAGGGAAAACCTTCTTCTTAGCTTCATTGCAAGCTTAAATAATCCACAAATTTCATCCACATATATCAAGTGCATATTAGGATGTTCGGTTCTATCTCCTGCATAAGGATTAACTAGCAGTTGTTCTATCATACCTAAAGGAATTTCATAACCAATATTTTCAGTAGGTTGAGGGGCAACTAATTGTGCTTCTGGTCGAGGTGAAAATACCCCGAACAAACCCCTCAAATGATGGTTTTCCATAGTAGTAAGTGACAATAAATTTCAGCACACAGTATAAATTTTTCCTTACCAATTCCACTTACCAAGAGCGCTTCACTCCCCGGCAATGGCGCAAGAAAAGAGTCTTGATGACCCAAAAGTATAGGGGATCAATCGTAGTCCTTTCAGTAAGTAAGAGTGTCGAACCCAACGATGAGCAGAAGGAAATGACAAATGGTTTTCAACAAGGTAATTTCTGCAAGCACTGAAATTGTTGGTAACATGTAGTTTGATAGCAAGATGATTTGTAACGGGCAAGTAACGATAACGGTAAATAAAGTGAAGCAAGGTAGACCAATCCTTTTGTGGCAAAGGACGGGCCAAAACGGTCTCTTATAATAAGTTTGTTCTTGAGGGTACATGGGAATTTCATTCACTTTCATCATGTTGGTTTGGTTTGTGTTTGCTACTTTGCTAATTTGATATGTGGGTGGACCGGTGCTTGGGTGCTGTTCTTACTTGAACAAATCTCCCACTTATGATTAACCCAAGTTCTGCCTCGAGACAGCGGCGCTCTGTCCCTAAAGTCCTCCCCTTATTTTTTCTAGGTCAAAATGACCTATATACCAGAAGATGGGCACCGGAGGTGGGCTGGGCTGAGCAGAACCCACCAGGGCGCACCTGGGGGCCTAGCGCGCCCTGGTGTCTTTTGTTACGTAGACACATTGAGCCTCCATTTAGATCCAAAGTGCGCAAACATAATGTGTCGGCGCGTTGCAGTTGCCCTACGTCATACAACCGATATGTAGTCTGATCCCGACGTTTTTTTGAACACAGTACAGACGCAAGCGCTCATATACACGCGCATACACTCACCCCTATGATCGCACACACACGCACACCCTACCCCTATGAGCACCTCCGAAAGACTGAGCCGACATATCATCTTGAAATTTACGAACTCACCGTAGGCACCTCGTCGTCGATGGGAATGTCTCCTCCCACTGAATGCGCATTGCCGGAAATCCTGAAATAAATCCAGGAATAAATGCGAGCACTAGGATTTGAACCCTGGTGGGCTGGGGATACCACGGTCCCTTGGTTCCAGTAGCACGCAAGGATCCTATTTTGGACGTGAATAGCGAAGGAGGAAAAATCAATGAATCCAACAAGAAATAGAAGATGACTTCATATCGATCGGCGGATCCAGCGGCGGCTACGAAGCAGTCCCGCCAAACGCAATGAGTCTGTTATGTTCGAACTGTTGCGGCTTGGGGTCAGACACGACAGTCGGCGAGCTTCGCTGGTTAGTAAAAACTTATCGCCCCTCTTTCCTCTTCCTTTCTGAAACAAAGATGTTGGATAATAAAGCAAAGAATTTTATGTGGTCGTTGGGTTACTCTAGTTCATTTGTTGTTAGTTGCCTAGGTCTCAGCGAAGGTTTCGTGCTTTTTTGGTTACAACCTTTTTCAGTAGAGCTAAAAGGTTTTAATCAACGGTGTATTGGTGTGGTTATTACGCAGTCGGATGTTGTTCCGTGGCGTGTGACCTTTGTCTATGGTGAGCCACAATGTGAAATCCATAATGTGTCTTGGGATTTACTTCGTCGCTTGAACCGTGATTGGACTGGGCCATGGTTGTGTTGTGGTGATTTCAACGAGGTTGTAAGCCATGACGAGTACGTGGGTCCGAATGATCGCTCTGAGGCACATCGGCGCTCTTCAGGGATTGCCTTGAAGATTGCGGCCTCGTAGACTTGGGCTATACGGGCCCAAAGTTTACATGAACTAATCGCCAAGATGCCGACACCCATGTCAAGGTGCGTCTTGACCGGGTTGTTGGTAATGGCGAGTTCTCACTGTTGTTTGATGACTATGAGGTAAATAATGTTATCACCATGACATCCGACCACTATGCGGTTTTCATCCTGTTGAACAGAGTTGATCATAGTAGAGATAATGCTCCGGTGCAGCAGGGTTTCCGCTTTGAGGCCATGTGGTTGCGAGCGCCTGATTATCGAGATGTGTTGGAAAATGCATGGCGTGAACATAGCAATGGGGTTTGCTCGCTTCAGTCGACTTGGTCCAACCTGCAACAAGTGGCGGGCTTGCTAAAGGATTGGAGCACGGTGACTTTTGGCTCTGTAAGGAGATAGATCGCCAAGTTGGAACGGAGACTGCATGCCCTGCGGCGGCAAGCAGTTTCCACAGAAGTGATCGCTAGTGAATGAGCCATCGGGGCTGAACTTTGTGAACTTTTTGAAAGAGGAGAGATAATTGCTCGACAACGATCAAGAGGGGATTGGCTCCGCGAGGGAGACCGTAATACTGAATTCTTTCATGCCAGGGCGTCTGCAAGATGACATACTAATAAAATTAAGGTGTTGATTAAAGATGATGGTACGAGTTGTTCGAGTCAGGGTGGTATGAAGAATATGGTTCAGGATTTCTATGGGAACTTATTCACATCATAACCATGTATTGCTTCAGACGAGGTTCTTGATGCGATACCATAGAAAATTGATGCGGCAATGAATGATAGTCTCTGTAGACCCTTTATAGAGGACGAGATCAAAACAGCTCTTTTCCAGATGGGCCCGACGAAAGCGCCGGATACAGATGGGTTCCCAGCTTTGTTTTACCAAACACACTGGGAATTTCTCAAACATGAGATCTGTGCCGCTGTGCGAGGCTTTCTATTGGGGGAAACAGTTCTAGAGGGTCTGTGTGATTTTGTGATTCTTCTTATTCCAAAGATAGCAAACCCAGAGCACCTCACTAATGTCCGCCCGATAAGTTTGTGTAATGTTCTGTACAAGATTGCATCGAAGGTCTTAACGAATAGACTTAAGGTGTTTTGCCAGACATTATTTTTAAGTATCATAGTGCTTTTGTTCCAGGAAGGTTGATTATAGACAGTGCTCTGATTGCGTATGAGTGCTTGCATACCATCCGGAGACAACGCTCCAAGCGCCCTTATTTTGCACTCAAGTTGGACATGATGAAAGCCTACTACCGTGTTGAGTGGTCTTTCCTTCATGACTGCACGAGTAAACTGGGCTTTACTCCACGATGGATTGACATGGTGATCTGGTGTGTAAAGATTGCTAGATATGCAGTTAGAGTTAATGGGGAGCTCACCGATCCAGTTGTCCCATCTCGTGGTATTCGACAGGGTGATCCCATTAGTCCCTATATATTCCTTCTTTGCACTGAAGGTTTATCATGTCTGTTGCAGCAAAAGGAGCGCCTTGGTGAGCTACATGGTTTACGTAATGGTCGACAAGTCCCTCCAATCTCACATCTGTTGTTTGCAGACGATAGTATCTTTTTGTGCAAAGAGTGATTGCCATACGGTGGAGTCGTTGCGTTCCACTCTAATGGCCTACTGTGATGCCTCTGATTAGAAGATAAATTTGAGGAAGTCCTCAATTTTCTTTGGCTCTAGGTGTTCGCACAGTGTTAAACAAGAGGTTAAGAACATACTGCAGGTTCACAATGAAGTACTACAAGACACATACCTTGGTATGCCTACTGTGATAGGCCTAGTTGTCTGTGGTTCTTTTAGTTTCTTGCCTGGTCGTGTGTGGAAGAGCATACATGGATGGACTGGTCGGCCCTTGTCAAGTGCCGATAAGGAGGTACACTTGAAAGCGGTTGTGCAGTCCATACCGGCTTATGTTTTGAGCTGCTTATGTTGGGAAACATTGCATGGAAAACAATTTTTTTCTATGCACATGCAAGATCTATCCATGGAGATGCATAGCTACGAGAGGGGAAGAGCATCTACATACCCTTGAAGATCGCAAAGCGGAAGCGTTTATCAATGCGGTTGATGTAGTCGTACACCTTCATGATCCGTCCCGATCAAGTACAGAACGTACGGCACCTCCGCGTTCAACACATGTTCAGCTTGATGACGTCCTCGCCTTCTTGATCCAGCAAGACGGGCGAAGTAGTAGATGAGTTCCGGCAGCACGACGGCGTGGTGACGGTGTTGGTGAAGAACAATCTCCACAGGGCTTCACCAGGCACAACGGAAACTATGACGGGGGATAAACTAGAGGGGACAGGGTTGCCGACAGACGGCTTGGTGATTCTTGATGTGTTCCGGGTGCTAGCCCTGCCCCTCTATTTATATGTTAAGCACTGGGGTCAAAACTTGGAGAAAAAGCCTCCTCAAAGTCGGTTTTGCCCGCAAGGAAGAGTCCTTCTCGGACTTCTAGGACCAGACGCCACAATCCTTGGTGCCTGGCCCAGACGCCATGGGGCAGGGTCTCCGACGTTTGGCCCCCTGGCCTCCGCAAAACTCCTTACGCACCGACCTAAAGCCCCGTGGGCTTTACCCCTTGGCCGGACCATATCATCCTATATATCAATCTTTACCTCCGGACCATTCCGGAGCTCCTCGTCATGTCCGTGATCTCATCCGGGACTCCGAACAACATTCGTCCACCAACATACATAACTCATATAGTACTATATCATGAACGAACGTTAAGCGTGCGGACCCTACGGATTCGAAAACTATGTAGGCATGACCGAGACACCTCTCTGGTCAATAACCAATAGCGGAACCTGGATGCCCATATTGGCTCCTACATATTCTACAAAGATCTTTATCAGTTGAACCTTATGACAAGATACGTAATTCCCTTTGTCCATCGGTATGTTACTTGCCCGAGATTCGATCGTCGGTATCTCTATACCTAGTTTAATCTTGTTATCGGCAAGTCTCTTTACTCGCTCCGTAATACATCATCTTGCAAATAACTCCTTAGTTACTTTGCTTGCAAGGCTTCTTATGATCTATATTGCCGAGAGGGCCCAGAGATACCTCTCCGAAACTCGAAGTGACAAATCCTAATCTTGATCTATGCCAACTCAAAAAACACCTTCGGAGATACTTGTAGATCATCTTTATGATCACCCAGTTACGTTGTGATGTTTGATAGCACACAAGGTATTCCTCCGGTATCCAGGAGTTGCATAATCTTATAGTCGAAGGAATATGTATTTGACATGAAGAAAGCAACAGCAATAAGCTGAACGATAATGATGCTAAGCTAACGAATGGGTCTTGTCCATCACATCATTCTCCTAGTGATGTGATCCCGTTATCAAATGACAACACATGTCCATGGTTAGGAAACCTTAACCATCTTTGATCAACTAGCTAGTCTAGTAGAGGCTCACTAGGGACACGGTATTTGTTTATGTATTCACACATGTATTTAAGTTTCTGATCAATACAATTCTAGCATGAATAATAAACTTTTATCATGAATAAGGAAATATAAAATAACAAATTTATTATTGCCTCTAGGGCATATTTCCTTCAGCTTCCAGGTTCCCGTGTCAACGTGTGACAAGATGAGAAAGTCCATTGCTGACTATTGGTGGGGCATTGAGGATGGCCGAAAAAAGATGCACTGGCGCGGTTGGGAATGGCTATCCACTCAAAAAACCCTTGGCGGCATGGGATTTCGTGATTCTGTGCTCTTTAATCAAGCAATGCTAGGGAAGCAGAGCTATCGCTTACTGACTGACCCGTTGTCGTTGTGCGGTAAGGTCCTTAAGAGCAGATACTTTCCGGACTGTGATTTTATGGATGCAACTTGTCACAGGGCAGCATCCTTTACCTGGCGCAGCATTTTGTTTGGCAGAGAGCTGGTTTCAAAAGTCTTGAGATGGGTGGTGGGTACAGGAAACAAAATTAAGTTGTTGGATCATAATTGGATTCCAGGCCACCCAGCGGGGTCTTTTCATACTCTAGTCCCTATTCCAGAGGGAGTGACAGTGGATTTCCTCCTTAGTGTTGATCGAAAAGCTTGGGACGGGAAGGTGGTCCGAAGTGTTTTTCCTGAGAGGATGGCCAACGTAGTGTTACAAATTCCACTAAGTGTGCGTGTGGTGGATGATTTTGTTACCTGGCCTCATGATCGATTTGGATCCTACTCAGTCAGATCGGCATATAACTTGGCCAAGTCTGAGAAATTTCATGCTACTCTTAATTCTTATGGCCACAGTATGCAATCAGACTTTAGTGCTGAAGAGAAAAGATGGTAAGCTCTTTGGAAGATCAATGCTCCAGGAAAGATGAAGATCGTTCTTTGGAGAATAGCCCGCGATTGTCTGCCGACGGGCAGTCAGTTGCTACGGCGCCATGTTTCGAATGTAGGGGCATGTTTTTTCTGTAGCAGAGAGGAGCGGGCTGAGCATCTCTTTCTGTTTTGCCACTTCGCGCGTCGGGTATGGCGAGTGGTGAAGCACAATTTAGGCTTCCATCTGTGTCGTAAAGGTTTTGTTCATACCAAGCAGTGGATATTTGATTTCATTCAACGAGCGACCTCTCTCGAGGCCACGGCTTTGGTAGTAACAATTTGGCACATTTGGGAGGCCCGGAATGATGTAGGAAACAATGATGTTAGGATGCATCCTCGCAGAGTGGCTGAGAAAGCTTTGGCTTATATTGACTTCATTGTGCAGAATTGTGGTAGAACTGCATTTGCTATAAGGGGTGATACCCTAGTATCTCCTGACGGCAGATGCAGTGGCCGTTAATGTGGATGTTGCACTCTTAAGGAGTCTCGGCGGATGGGAACTGGCGTTGTAATCAAGAACCACGTCGGAGATTGCTTCTTGGCTTGCCGCGAGCATGTTGACGAGATTACCGCCCCAGAATTAGTTGAAGCACTGGCGCTACGTCGTGCGGTGGCTCTCGCCCGTGAGGAAGGATTTTCAAGGGCCGTTTTCCAGTCACACTATTTGTTAATTATCCGAAGAACCAATGCTTCGACGGTTGATCGCTCGCCGATGGGGCTCATCACTGCTGATATCAAGGAGTTGGCATCGGTCTTCTTGTCTGTTCACTTTAGTCATGTAAATCATGTCAAATGTCGCGGCACGTATTCTAGCTAGATCTTGTGAGTCCTCTAGTGACTCTATTTTTCATGTAACTCTGGATTGTATCCGGGGGCACTCTCTTTTGATTATACTTGATCAATAGAGTGCGATATTCCTCAAAAAAACATCCAACCATAGGTTGATTCACGTCTGACCCCGGGTTGAATCGTTAACCTGATGGCCTTTCCCGTGCCGTGAATGAAAATAATAATGGGAGAGCCGATCCAAATGGTCGTCCAACACGGTGGTCCATGGACATCACATCAGGACCATGTGTGACGCCGTATGCATCACGTCATTATTGTTTGTCAGCATTGGCCCTCCGCTTTCGGTATGCTACTCTTTTCGGCCCTCGAGGGCATCTCCAAGGTCGTCTACATTATTTTGTCCGCATGATGGATTAGTGCAGATACGGATACGAAAATCGACCATCGTACCCACGACAATACCTTCATGAATGGGGCGATGTCAAGACGTTGTCGATGTCCGATCCGGCGAACCGGACCTAAGGTTTCCCTGGCAATATGAGAAAATTAAACTGTGATGTTCATAGCGTACGATCACAACCTAAAAAAGTGGATGTTCATAATATTTACATGAGTCTGATCACAAAAGATATAGTCCGGCAATCCGTGCAAAAGAAAATGTATTTCTGCCCTCCTAGACCGGTTCTCCGAGCCTCACCGCTCACTCTAATGCCACCTCCTCCTCACCAGCCGCCTCCTTCTAGGCCAATATCCTAACACGGACGGAGCGCACAATCATCGCCTCATCAGGATCCAATTCGTCCTTCCTCATGGTCAACATCTTGGTATCTGAGGAAGCGGTTGAGACATACCAGCGAACAGAGAGCTAGCACCGAGCTAATCCACGCCCAGCTTCCGCAATCGAACAAGCTGCGGCGATGCCGAGTCGGCAAAATGGAGCGGCCTCGCGTTGACGTCGGCGCAATATGACATGTGTCCAGCGGCGGAGGTCGAGGACTGTCGTCCGAACTGCTTGGAGGCATAGAAGTAGGGTGACTGGTATTGCCCCAGCCAAGGCGGCGTGTGCATGGACGATGGTGGCGACGCCCAGCATCCCCGCCCCCTGCCCACGCCCTCTTGATGTTTTGCTTACTTTTGATGTCACGCGCTTGTAGTGTCGCCGAGTTGATTTGGGGGCGGCCACCTTCTCTAGATCCTCCACTTCCACCAGATCTGGCAGGTCTTTGTACGGGTCCATGCGGCGGTGGACGGCAAAAAGCACGGGAATTGGAGTGAAGGGCGACGATGATCAGAGCAGAGAGTTGGGAAGGGCAGGGTTTGACACGAAAACAGTGCAGACCGCTTCAAATGTGCAACGTTCACCTTGATTTTTGTGTGAACGGAGAATGTAGGAGTCCAACGTGATGGAGGTCCTAGGCACAGGCGCGTCCGCGAACACCCACGGAACCATGTTTAAATGGTAAATCATGTTCAGACAATTTAATCCGGACAATTGCGGACATTTTATGGGTTCTCGTTGAAGATACCCTAACTTCTTTCTTTATAGTGGCCCTGGCGAAACAAGTATACACAAAAGAAAGAAGTTGCATATGTTTAAACGCTTCTGCATTCATACCCAAAATGGAAAGGATGCTGTGTTATCTAAGCTTTTTCTTTTTTCCGTTCGAATATTGCAGTGTCAGTGTTATCCTCGGGGTTTTTTAGAACGTGTGTTATCCTCAGTTGCCCTACCATTTAGCTAGGAACGTGGTCCCACGAACCAACCTGTGGTTGGATGGTTAGAGGGACAGTGGTATCCTCAGCCCACCAGGATTCAAGTCCTGGTGCTCGCATTATTCTTGGATTTATTTCAGGATTTTCAGCGATGCGCTTTCAGTGGGAGGAGCCGTTCGCGTTGACGACGAGGCGCCTATGGTGACTTCATAAATCTCAAGATGATATGCCGACTCAGTCTCTCGGAGGTGCTCATAGGGGTAGGGTATGTGTGTGTGTGCGCATTCATAGAGATGAGTGTATGCGCGTATGTATGAGCGCTTGCGTCTGTACTGTGTTAAAAAAACTAGGAACGTGGTCCCGAGCCAGATGAAGCAACATCACAAAGGGCGTACTTGGTTCTCATCTGACTTTTTACCGGCATAGCATACACTTTTTATTTGAGTCTGGCTAAGAAAAAAAGGCAAAAAAACATATATATCTTGTTTGGTTGTCTGCATACTCTTTGTCTGCACTAAAGGAGGTTTGCACACAGTATTTAGTGTCATGTATTGTCTGAACTCACACGTCTACACGCTTTTTGGTTGCACACAGGCTTTAAGGTGTGCTAACCTTGTACCCTACACAATGAACTTACCCACTGCACCTTACGCATGATCACAACGACCCATCAACACCACAACACCGCAATAATGACAAACTGCACGATAATGATGAAGTTCTCCACCCCAAAATGTGGCACTACCTTGCCATCGTCAACTTTGCATGCCTGCTTTCGCACAAATTTGGAGTAAGCATCTTCTGTTGTCTGCCTAGTCTTAAACCCTCTGTGGTTGTTGTGCTTGTACCTGATACTTGTTCATTGCAAGCTCCCATGAACTGTAAACCCCTGGAGCCCTCCCGATGAACACCGCATATCACTTGTCCTAGCAGTGCACAAGAGCAATAGTTGAAGCAGCAAGCAATGGAGCACACAAGCAGCAAGCAATTGAGCACACAAACAGCAAGTAATGAAGCAGAAGAGCAATAGTTAGCATGCATGATCATACGGCATAACAAGTTCAACCTAGCACTACTATGGTGTCATCCTATCACCACATCCAAAAGAGGGTGTAATCCTACCACCGCAAGTTCACCATCATCATGAGGGGTTAGTATATACCACCTCAGTAAAATATACATACCTTCAAATATTTTCAAGCCCTAACTACACAAAATATACATCATCATCGTCATCGCTATCGCTATTGCCGTCGCCGTGAAGGATCATGTACGCAGTAACCAAAGGCAGCACTACGTCTAGTAGTAGTGTTTGTCCAGCCAGCTCCTGAGCCAGAGCACCCTGTGAACGTCTACCATGACAACAAATCCAACACCCTGGTTCTTGTTGTCCAACAGGTGGCTCAGAGCATCCATCATAGCCTCCTGGTTGAAGCCACCTTTGTCCATGACGGCGGTGTACAACTCAGAGTGGACGTCGAGGGACCTGATGACAATTGCCACCTCTTTCACGACCTCAGTCATGCTGGCAAAGACACTGATCTCCTCCATCAAGCCGCCCTCTTCCTCTTCCTATAAGCACGGGGACGTGCTCAAAGGGCTTGTTAGGGCATCAAGGACTGCCTCTGCGTCCTGGGTGTCTGGGAACTCGGGCATGGGCGAACCGAGAGACTCATGGAGCCCATGGCATTCTTGCCGGTTGCCAGCCCAAATGAGAGGATGTGTTGCATTTGATTGTAATTCTGGATGGGTGTGTTGAGGAGCTTAGCATCTTTGGGATGGTCCTAAGAAAGAAACACAGTGTTGTTAGTTACGAGAAGGCAATGGTTGACAGTGTGAAAAACAAGAGGGGCGTGAGCCAACCGCAACGTGGCCGGTGTAGTGCTCTACCTCCAGAACGATCAAAGTGTTCTGATCCCACGAGGGGCCGCTAAGGTCTTTGAGCTTGGACACTGAGATCCACCGAGCTCTCCATTTCCTGGGGTGGTTGTAGACCTGGGTGGAGGTCACCTCCTCACCACACAAAACTCGAACACCTGCTTCGCAAAGGTGTTCAAGTGCACCTCCTTGAAGCCCTTGTCAGTCCTCATTCCACTAGATATGAGTTCACACATCTTTTTAAGCACGGACGTGGACATGAACGACTGTCACTTCATGTTCCCCCTACCATCCTTCTTTCCTTTGTTGTTGCCGTTTGTGCAGATGCAGCACCAACACTTGGCTCAGTAAGCACAAAGGCTGAAACCTCGATCGCATCTGAATCAGTCGGCATCATCGAGGGGGCTGGGAGTCCTCGACATAGGACGGAAGGAATTGGCTCTCGGACAAGACAAAGGCCTAGCTAAGATCTTGCATTTGCGTGGTCATGTTCTACAATCGCAACACACATTGACAATGAGCATAGCACACACTACCGGACAATCAAGCTCAACATAGCACAATATGAGCAGCATACATCACAACTAGCTACGAATCCAGTGTGTTCAACACAACCCTAGCATGTGACAAATCAACCACCGATAGGGACCACAACATCATAATCTCACATATCGGCACACAAATACAACCCTAGCATGCTACAAGATGTTTACAGGTCAAACTCTACCACAAGCTCGAACATCAGACCCTACCACATGGTCTACAACGAGTACAAAGAAGGGGGTGATTGAACTCACAGAGACCGAAGACGCTTACAACGAGTACAGAGAAGGGGGCGATTGAACTCACAGAGGCCAGCGCTGAAACAGTCGAAGAAGATGAGTTCAGGAGTCGCCGCCGCAGTGGACCACCGAACGAGGAAGGAGCGGGAAAGCTCGAAAGGGGGGGAAAGGGTGGCGGGAGTTTCAACGGTGAGACGAAGGGGGCTATATAGGGCGACCGAATCGGCGAAGGTGAGCCAAAATCCTACCGCTGATTTTTCAAAGACACGCGCGAGATCACGCCATCTTCATGGCCGCACGAGCTGAGCGTCACGTTCCCCTCCCTTGCATCGGTCGAGCCTGGCTGGCTAGAAACTGTTGATTCAGCCATTCCTAGCAGACCAGACTGGAAGGTGCTTTAATGTTCATGCGATGTAGAGCAAGTAGTGTATGCGGGGAGCCAAACAGCCTATCTTCGTCCCACAGGCCTGGTTGGCCTCTAAGCGGGCTGCCAAACACGCCCAAACAGTATCATCAACAGCATGCTGGAGAAGAGGTGGGAAATGCTAAGCTTGCGATATGCACGTAGTTAACATACTTGAATACGTGGGCACCAAACTTTATACACATACACCAGTTTAATGCTCCGCTCCACTTTTCTGGAACCAATAATAGTGACCTTAGTTACACCACATGACAATCTGCACACAATTGTTGCTTATATTTCACAAAAGGGTTCCTGTATGAAGAATGCCAAGAGGAGGACAAAAATGAAAACCCACTCATCACTTTCTTTTTAACATATTTCAATTCGACTGGTCAAAATAAGGTGGCTCTTTCTAATGCAGCAAGTCTTTGGCCTCAACTCGTAAATTGGGTGGGTCAGCTGAGAGAAGTGGAATGAGAAATGCTCACCATTCAAGTTGGCAGTGGGCTATTCGAGCTATTTCTCTGGTCATAAATTTCTTCACCCTCTCATCCACCATACTGTGGGGCCATCTTCGCCACGATCCCCGTATATGGAAAATGTGATGCTCGGCGAGAGCCCAATTGTATGTACATCACCTCCGTCAACTGTACGTCAGCATGTGTGATTGCAGAATGTCCTGATAACAAATAAAATACTCAGTCTCCTGCTGTATATAAAGGTAAAATTAAGTAGAAATGGCCTCTTGAGGGAGAGAAGGACAACCAACATACGCGATCCAATATCACAAGTATTTCTAGTTGTGGCGAATCGCAGTGTATCACCAAATTGCAGATACCACATAGATATATGACAACGCAGGTGCTTAATGATGTCAACTAATGGCCTCTCAGGGCTCATTAGTCACCCAAGTTGCCGGTGAAAACAGAAGCAACTAATGAAGTCTCAACTCTCAAGGCTCCCAAGAAGTTACAAGAAACCGTGGTCACCTTTCACTGCTGGGCACTTCTTTCTTGTGTTCAGTGATTTGAATGACAACAAAGAACACCACGAATCATGATACCTGCGTCAGGTGACTGATTCCTTAAGTGGATAGGTCAAACGCACCCTACACCTGTCAGCATGCCCCTGCCTCAGGTTCCACCCCTTGTAAGGATCTCAAACCTTGGGGCTCAGGATCTATAGGTCTCGTATTGATTGAGTTCGAGTTACAGGCCTGCAGCGGACCATTTGTAGGCTCATGACAATCGACAAATCCACTAACAGAACGTCAATTATAGGAATATGGCCTAGTACAAATTATGAGGATACTGCCTGTTGGGGTGAGTAATGTAGAGCAAAAAAGTCCACCTGGGGACTGTCCTGGGTTCCCACAGATCGACCGGTCAATTGCTTCTGTACAAAGGACCTCCCAGGTGGTCTTTTGGGAGTGTCCTTCCCGTCAGACGGTTCTTGGACTGAGGGCAGAGCTAGACAGCTCCTCCAACAAGCACCAACCAGTCAAGAAGAGCAGTCGAACACCGTGTAATCAATGACACGTCAGCTACTTATATAAGCATAATGGGCTAGCAAGGCCCCGTTCCATCAATTGCACCACCTAAAGGGCTGTCTCTGCTGACAACGTAACGTGGACTGCATTCAACTATCAGCAACATCAGTCTGCCAGCACATCTCTCTATTTAAGAACCTGGACTTGTACTAAAAAGGATCAAACATGGTAGGATTCTCAGGTGACAGCTAAAGTAATTTATTCTTCACAAAGCAAAAAAAGACAAGTGCACCACCATACAATAATCATGTTTTCTCTGAGCTATCTATCAATCTAAAATGCTCAGACCAACCAGAATAGACCAAATACCCTTTTTCTCAAAACAAGCGAAAACAACCAAACACACAGCCTTGACTAAAAACAAAGAGACCATAGCAAAACCATGGTGGCTGCCTATAAAGAAGCTTCAGTAGCAACTCACCCAAAAAGCAGTTATATTTATCTTAGCCAAATAGGCATAGAAATTTTATGCACTTGTTTTGGCTTTGGCTCTGTGTTTTACCCTATGACTGAGCACCATTTGCCTTCACAAAAGACATTCAGCTGATAAGATTTTGTCCAATTTAAATACTAATTAGCTCACACAAAGATTACACGCGGGGATTTCTCGCCCGAGCCGCTCCCGCGGGCGGCAGGGCGAACCCTAGCCGCCGCCGGACCACCCCTCTTCCTCACCTCCTCTCCTCCTCGCCGCCGCCGGAGGGCGCCGCCGGGCGAAGCCCGGTCAGCGTCGGCGGCGGCGGGGTCCCCTGGCCACCCTCCCCTGTTGCTCGCGGCGCGGGCGCGACAGCTTGGCAGGGACGCGTC
>NC_057796.1:225381838-225390998 GCF_018294505.1 Triticum aestivum | reverse complement strand
GGGGTCGGCTCCTGCTGCTGGCATTGTCGGTCGGTCCAGATCCCCTTGTCGACCGGCTCGGGCTGCGGCAGCGTGGGCCCGAGGGCGCTCTGCCTTGGCTGGCTGCTGCTCCGGCGAGGCTGAGGAGCCGCTTGCTGCTGTTTCCTAGCGGCGGGCGGGGCTCCGGGGGCGGCACGCCTGGTGGTGACGGTGGTTCAGATCCGACCACGGGCTGCAGCGGGCGGGTCCCGATGGACCCCTTCTCTTCGGGCCATGGCTCGGCCTCCTTCTCTCGGTCGGGGTCGGAGGCGGGCTGGGGCTGGTGGAGGTGGGGGCGTGCCGGCCGGATCTGATGCGAGTTTTCCGGCAGGCGGCGCGGGTTGGGCGGCGGCCGGGCGTGGCCGCTGCTCCGGTCGTGGGCGGCGGCGTGGGGAGGTCTCGGTGATGGCCTTCCGGTGTCGTGGCGACTCCACGGTAGCTCGACGGATCTGTTCGCGGCAGCGGCCGGCTTCTCCGGCGTCGGCTCGTCTGCGGTCGGGCCGTTTCGGCCTTCACCCCATCTCCTCGTCGCCCGGGCGTTACTCTCATCAATGGGCTGGTCCTCTCCCGGCTGCGGTCCACCGCTCGTCTCGCGCCCCGGTGCTGCAGGACCGAGCTCGTCCCGCGCCCGATGCAGCAAGACCGAGCTCGTCTCGCGCACGGTGCAGCAGGACTGACCTCGTCCCCCTCTCGATGCTGCAGGACCGAGCTCGTCTCGCGCTCGGGGCTGCAGGACGGGTCGGTGGATGCCAGTTTTGGCCGACCTATTGGGTCTCGACGCTGGGGTCGCCCAGGAGTGCGAAAGGTGGGGCCTTTCCGCTCGTCTCTTTCGTTGGGGTGCGACGGGTCTCGGGTGAGGTGGTGTCGAGGTCTTGGATGCTGGGGCGGCGGCCCTGGTGGTGGTAACGCGGTGCTCGTGGACAGAGCCCGTGCCTTGGTGCTGCCCGGTTTCCATGGCCATGTGGGCGGCGTGGTTGCCTAGGTGTGGCGTTCGGTGGCGGTGAGTGTTGGCCGAGGTGAAAACCTGTTCTATCTTCGGACGGACCGGCGGCGATGATCGTTCCCTTTTTGAAGGCGTCGTCGCGGCTATCATTGCCCGTCATGCGGCTTCGGGGGAAACTCTGATCCTTGGATCGGGCGGTGGCTGCGCGCCGGTGTCGTTCCCTTCTTGAAGGCGCCGCCTTGGAGCGTATGGTTCGTCATATGTAGCTTCATCTCTGTATGGCTAGGGGTGGTGTTGCTGCGCTCAGCGCCTTTGTATTCTGCCCTGGGTGTGTGCGTGTGTTGCGGTGGTGTGGCGTGTGTTTGTACTGGGTGCTTGTTGATTGGTGCTTTATATATAAAGCGGGGCGAAAGCCTTTTTCGGTAGAATGAATAGTAATTTACACGCATAAGATCATCAAAGCGAACACAAACCACTTTTGAATGAACAATTAACAATATTGAGCAAGTGCAACAAGACGCAAGAGTAAAGGACATGATCGTTATCATTAATCTACAATAGTAGTTGTATAGTAAACCAAGATAAGATGAAATTCACTTCACCTTGAACTGCGTCTCTTCAAATGAAACTAGTCAGGAAGACTCAACCGCCTAAAGAATTCAAAAAGATGGAGATTTGATGTCCAGTAGAAGAAAGCTATCACAGGACCATCTCTGATGAACTACAAATTGCACAAAGGAAATCTGTTCAAAACAAGTAATGAATAATAAATATGCAAACAAATATGTACTTTGTATGAATGATTTCACCTTTCCATCTAGTATCAAAAGCTCGCCGTCAACCCATCGAGGATTTTTGAAGCCAGCATCTGCAATCCTCCTTTGCCCCTTATACCTAGCAACCTGTGTCATAGTGTAACATAAGATGAGCAGTTTGATGGTGAAAAGGTAAAATCATTAATCCTCTCACAGAAAATACCACTCCAAGTTCTCTAGGGATGACCCCCTTATGAGGAAGCTGATAGTGTTTGCCAACTTTTGCACGGAAGACAACCTGGGATGCAAATAAGATCAAACAGGATTGAGTTAGTAATGGTATCATTACAAAAGAAAATATAATATCTACTTACGAGTGGACATATATTGATTAAGAAAAATAACTACGACATGCTGTTAATATCCACGCCAGCACTTAATTTGAATTTGGGTAGATCATTTTATTATGTGTGGCAATACTTAATTAATATCAGTGCTTATCAGTTCAAATATTGCATAACTATTTCAATATCATAAAGTATGCATCATCGTAAAACTGAAATAACCATCTCCAAGATCAGAATAATGTGAGCAAGGATGACATCAGCATGAATTAAGGTGTCTTAATCAGCTCTAGTAATAAAACTCTCAATTACTCTACATGACCACATAAAGACAAGAGAGGTCCCACAATGCAACTAAGAAACATAGCAAGGGGATTCGACATGAAAAATTCAGAGTATGGGTGTGCAACTCCAAATATTGAGTATGGTACCCCTAAGAATGTTCTGTAAAACAAAAGGTATTCCACAATTATCCAAGAATGTGCAATGCATGAAAACCCACACTTCTTACCAGAGAGAACTAGTAAATGCAAAAATTAAACATCAATGTACCCAAAAAATAATGCATTTCCATTGCAAATGGGAAGGACATAAATCAAAGCATAATACCTGACCCGCTGGCACAAGATTGTCCCCAGTCAATTTTGCAGCTTCGACATACTCATAAAACTTAAGATCCGAGTGCTCCTCAGATGAATCATCCTCCTGCCATTGACCAAATTTCCGTTGTAAACTAAGAACTTCTGAGTCAAACCCAGATGCAGTCTCATATAGACCTGCCAAGAAGTACCTTTTCAGCCAATACCATAAAAGAGAGACGGCAGATAATGATATCATGAAAAGCTAAGTTGAAGAGATGATTAGGAATATACCACTAAGAGGATCTGAAGAGATGGGCATCTGAATACGGCTGAAGTGGGTAACTCCATATAGTTTTGGCTGAACCTTGTTATTAAGTTGCTTAATACCAAGTTGTAGTATCTGCAGCAGATAAGCTGAGGTGAAAAAGTCTCCTTTCTTAATGTGACTCGGCAACGCTATTAGAAAATACATGCCCAGTATAAATATATATTTCAGGGCTTAATGAATTAGTCAATATGTTTGTCTTCAAATACTTTGGAGAGAAAAAAAAACAGAAGTGGTACGAAAACGATTCAGTGTGTTCATGTCAAAAGGTGCTCGACACAGATAACTACTTTACTTAACAACCAATAGCCGACTTCAAAAGGCAGATATTATATGTATTCTGCAGATTTTATTTTTTTTTGAATTGATGCACTTTATCATCAAGACAAAAGGTGGTGCATTTTACAAAATGTAGTTCACCAATTTCCTAGAAATTTATAAAAAGCACAGTTTGATGTTTTAACAGTTTATGCAGATTAGCAACATTTAAAGAAAAACTTAAATAGCATAAGAAGTCCATAGTAAATAGTAGGTTCTTTGTTCCAAAGCTATTGCAAAGCAGCTCAGCGTTACAATATTTACCGGTAGTTTCCTATTGCCCCCAGACAACTTTACACGATCAAACTTGAGATCACCATCCTGCTCAGTGGTACGGAAGCCAACCCGCTTCCTCGGAATCTGCTGAGCCTTTTCTGCAGCTGGCTTTTTACTGGATTGTTCAGTATAGAAGGTAAATGAAAAGCGGTCTCTCTTGTCTAATTTAGCTGGCATGCGTTCAAACGTTTTAGGTGAGGACTGTGAAGCAAAATCCTTATCATTATCAACTTCAATTCCAATCGATAACAATGCTTCAATATCACTTTCCTCACCAGACTCATCATTATTCTCTTCTGCAGAAATTGTTCCTGCTTCTTCATTGTTATCTTCATCGCCAATATCTTGTGAAGATTCATTTTCGATCTCAGCTTCATCATTGTCATCATCTTCCTCTGAAATCTGATCAAATATTTTAATTATATAGTCCTGGTTGATGTTTTCCATAGGCGCTACCTTCAATATTTTGATCCTGGGAATTGGAGTTGAATCATTTGACAGGTTTTTCAAACCAGCTGGACCAGCAGCAACATCACTATCATCGCTATTTTGATCGTCCATGTTTATGCCTTCATCGTGTTCCTCGTGTTTAGCACCTAAGGAATTGCTAGATATGTTTATATTGTTGACATCTAGTTTTCCACTCAACATGTTTCGCAACTGGTCCGAATCACTGACATCTGGTTTCAGATGCACTGCCTGGAATAAAAGCTTTATTTTGTTAGAAAATGAGCATGGCTAAAAAAACTAAGGCTCGCAAATTGTTAGATAGCAATTGTTGTAAGCTTACGGTTTTCTACCAAAACTAGGTCAGATCAGGTATAGGAATCATGTCATCGCACAGGACAGCTACACTTGCCAGATACCATATAAATACCAGAGTTCAATATCAACGGGTACGGACTAGTGGCCATAAGAAAATTAATAAGCAGCTATGCTGAAAGGGCCATTAACTCAAACAATCAAACTTATGAAGGATGCATATAAAAAGCCTTGCAACCATAACAATATCTATGGAAGTCGAAACATGGTATTTCATGTGCATCAGAAAAATACCAGTGCTTGGATGGACTACGACTACATAACTCGAAGATGCATATAAAAAATTGTAATGTCTATCAGTACTGGCATCATGATACTCTATAATGATATTGTCATATCAAAAGACATAAAGGATGCAATGGTGAGTTTACATGAGCATGAGCAAACACGGTAACTTGGCATTCTACTTATGCAATTTGTGATGAGTGGGAATGAGATTTTTTTTTCAGTTGATTATTAATTTACTCTCTTTGAAGTGTCAGTCAGCATACCTGCAGGTTGTATCCTCCATTTGCCTCTGCAAAATAAATTTCGAATATAGGGTAACCATGGCCATCTGAAGCCAGCTGCCTGAACATACGCGAGAGAGAATTAAAACCTAAGGCTATTTTAGCAAATGAAACACACTTGATACTATTCATTTCATGGAAAGCCCATTCCATAATAATATGATGAATATTTATTCATTTCTTTGTTGCCCCAGAGGGGCCCACCCTGGTGGGACCGAGAGAACTAATGGATATTGCTATTTCTTTCATGTGGTAAAATACCAATGTCATTCTTAAGAATCCAAGTTCTGTTTCATCAATGGAAAATAACGATTTAACCCAGTTTCTTCACCATAAGCTTACTGATTTCACTACCATGTTTTCTATCACCTCCTTATTTGGTCTCATTTCTCTAGTAGTAACACTTGTGACCAAAATTTCCAACTAACATGCAGTCATTCTACAATGGCATAGGCGTCCTCAGAGTGAACACCCTGGAGTAGCTAACCCACCCTATCACAGGGATTTTCTTTTTCATCTCTTTCTCAAAACAACATTAATAGTAACAAAACTAAGAACTCAAGTCATCCATAAACATAATGCATGTACTGAAAGTGCACCTAGGAAATGATTGATCAAAGAAAATACACACAACTTGCAATATAGGACAAGAAAACTTTGTAGTTTCGACATACCAAACATGAACTTTAGAGTGTCAATAATAAATAAACAGAAAAAGCAATACCTGATATCATAACTTTTTGCCACGTATCGACCATGTTCAGCGCTTATACGGATTATAAGACCATATGGATCAGACAAACTTCCAGAAATCCCAGACCACCATCCCAACTGCATATGCTCTAAAGGATAAGGTAATGGCATATCCATAAACTAGAGTACAATGGCTAACAGAAACTTGGGAAAGCTACTCATTTACAAGGCTATATTTTTATAACACGTGCAAATTCATGTGCATTCCAGTTTCCAAAACAAGAGATTCAGGCTTATTAGCTGGTAGCCTGCTACATGACTTTATCCTGCCTCAACTTTAAGCTGTTAGGCTACAGTTATGGCCTTGTGGGACATAATCGTCATACATAAACAACAGTGCTAACAGTAGAATCAACTAGAAAAGCCACAATGGGGGTACTAACTAAGATGGGTAACATGATTACCCTCTTTTAATCCCTCTGTTGAAGAATGCATGGTGTTTTGCTCATGGTCTAAGCAACGGTCTGATATGTGGCATGTGTTTATAGCCAGTGGGCATGTGATGTCATACCATACCATACCTCTTCAGCTTAACTTGGGCTTAATCCAGACTTAATTAAAATGGTACTCCGTATGTGATACTGCATGCTACGTATTTCATAGTTGCTACTTTGTAACCATAGAGTCTAACAACACAAAAATTAACAGACTGTTGAGCCTTTGTGTTACTAACCAGTCCTGCACCAGCTTGGTCTCTAATATAAGCTGCATCCACATAGCGCTCCTCTTCTATGGCCCTCTGTAAGAGTTAAAACATTAGATAAACGGTGCTCAATTATCAAATTAATATCAAAGTATCAATCTACACATGGTATCATGAATCAAGTCAGTTACTCTACTTGAAAGCATTCAGATTGGTTCCTCTTATCTACAGCATAGTTATGGAAACTGGACAGGTAGATGGCTCGGTCAGGCTCCCAGTTCATGGTCCCTGGTTGGATCACCGGAGCAGAACTAGTACATGATGAATTGAAGTTATGCACAAAACCCAGAAGGCAAGTGTGCAATTGCTCCATTGTTCAGGACGTGGGCTCAAACCACCATCACTTCATATTTCATTTCCTTATTCAACAATTTAATCCTCCAAGCAGATGCAACAGTTGCCAATTTCTAGACAGCTGTGTGAAAGAATTCCAGCTCAGCCTTGTTGCCGCTGGTTCATAACGGCCCAATAGCACAAGATATAAAATTGAACAGCCTGTCACATCCAGTTGCAACACTGATATGAAACAGTGACTGCTGAAAGTTAATCACTCTGTTACCAGTGGCATTTCAACACCTGACATGTCTGATATTGCTGATTAAGATGGGGAAAGTAAATACAATATGTGAGAGAAATTTTTGGTGAGAGTATGCCTTGATGGCACCCATAAATTGGGTTATCTCAGGTATTAGATAAGTTATTAGCTACTGTTTCCATCCAAAGCAGTAAGCATGCCAGACATTCATCCCCCTGTAGCATAGGACTATTTCACTAGCTATTGACAGGCACCTAACTAGGATATTTTAAAGTAATAATAGAGGAAACATGACGTCGCAAGCGAACTAAAATGATCAAAGGTGCCATTCATCATTAACTATCCACAGACAAAAGAGCAGATATTTGCGATTTCTTACATGTAACTCAGATATTGCTCTGCCGACAGTATCATTTCTTGATGTAGCAGCAATAGCTAACTTCAGTTTGTGGGCACTCCTATAGTCTTCTCTACACACAGCAGTGCGGAGTTGTAGCTGAAACACAATACACGGCCATCAGGATTTGCAATCTGATAGAAGCAAACGATTAAGAGGAAAAATATCTTGACAAAAAACACAATATGCACATGGTATATCAGCAATGCGCAAAGAATTAAGTTATGCCTAATATTGCCCATACATCTTTTTAATTAGTCATATACAGATACGACACAACCAGCACTCAATGGTTCCAAACAATTCCAGATACAAAAAAAAAACTGGCACACCTAATGAAAAACAATTTTAAAAACATCAAACATCGTATAAAATACAAATAAGCTCCTGGCTCTTCTTTATGTTGCCATGAAGTAAGACCTTTTTGCCATTAATATATGGCAACCAATCATGAAGCTTAGTGGTGTGATTTCAGAAAGGTTGTCCAAACTGTAACTCATATATGATCATTGTTTCTACCATAACTTGTAGTCCCAGCTCTACAATAAAAGCATAGGTGTTCTATCAGTCTAAACCACAGTATGATGCATGCTTTGTAAATCTATTAGATCACTGAGCCTATCAACGGTATGATTGTGAATCTATTAGACCATTGGGCCTATTAACGGTATGATGCATGCTTTGTGAATCTATTAGACCATTGAGCCTATTAACAAAAGCGTATAAGCATTGCAAACCTTCAATACAAATGTTGACACGGTATCTTCCACATGTTGTTGGCATGGTAACAGATGGCATAGGCCATAAATGGAACATGTTATGGTGCTAAGGCCATAAATGGATTGACCTAACACGACATTAGTAGTTTCAACACACGAAAGAACTTTGGCGACTAAGTCACATTGATACTTGAGAAAAAATAAATGTGTCACTCCAAAGAAGCCAGTTTAAGTTTGAGTCTGGCTTCAGTAGTGCTTCAGCTCCCTAAGGAGTAAGTTTCTTCAGAACAGTTAATCGCCATCGATTGAGCATATCCGCACTAGGTAAATTTCTTCAGAACCTAACTCCTTCATGCTACTAGTTCCTAGGATAAGGCAAGTATAGATGGTCTGGCAGAAGAAAGGGGAAATATGGAATTTGGGCATGGTCCATGGAGACATTTGTACTGCTAAACGTTCCATGTTTGTAATCACATGTTAATGAAAAATCAATAACGGTGCCTTTTGTGCAAGCCTCATCCATATTCACAAGTAGTCACTGATCAGTGAGAAAAATCAACCTGCAGTTCATCAACAAGGCGCTCGCTCTCCTGAATGAGGGCGAAGTGCTGCTTCCACCTCTCCCAGCTCCACTTCCCTGCTTCCTGCACCACGTCCACCTCCTCACCGTCTTCCTCCACTCCCTGCCCTCTCTCCTCCAGTTCGTGAGAACTCTCCGCTCCCTTCGCGAGACCCGCCTCCTTCGAGGGGTGTGCGGAGGGCCAGTAATTCCCGACGTACTCGCTCCACCGCCGCACGGCGCCCTGGAGGGCATCGTGGAAGAGAGCGTCCCAGCCTCGGCGTGGCTCGCCGCCGGGGTCCGCGCCGGAGCTGCGCGCGCCGCACCGGAACACCGAGGCGGCGTCGGAGGCGCGGCGGGTCGGCGCGGCGCCCGCCAGGCGGCGGACGCGGAGGAGGCGCTGGCCGCGGTGCGCGGCGAGGAATCGGCTAGGGTTGGGGTCCAGCTGCCGCGAGGACGAGGACGAGGAGGGGAAGGAGGCGGCCGTGGCGGGCAGCGGCGCGAGGGGCGCGGTATAGACGGACGCCATGGAGGCAGAGTCAGCACGGCCGCGGAGATGGAAGCCGCCGCGCGACGCACCGGATGAATCGTGCTCGTGCGCTC
>NC_057796.1:225367956-225381465 GCF_018294505.1 Triticum aestivum | reverse complement strand
GGCCCCGCCGAGCGAAACCTGTTTGCGGGCCCGGGCTCCGAGTTTTTGCGGCTAGATGTACCTCGCTTGTGTCCTCGGAAAATGCTGTACCCCTCACCGTGTTGGTACAAAAGCCCTGTTTGGATACTAGCTCAGTTAGAGGTTAGAGTTAGATTCTAACCCTGAGCCAACCTGAACTAACTCTAATCAAAGAGGTGTTTGGATGAAAGGGTTAGATTGACAATAAATTCTCTTTCTCAATCATTTGGCTACTTTGGACCCTATTTCCTGCCAGATTTGGCGGAGCGAGCCCTGGCCGAGAGCTGCGTTGGCCGAGGCAGACGGGGACGCGCCTGACAAGGAGCCGCGATGGCCTCTCGCGCAGTCCGCCGGCCGAATCCGTCGTCCCTGCGCAAGGAGCCGCGCTGGCCGAGGCCGACGGGGACGGGCCGCGCAAGGACCCGCGACTGCTTACCGGCGGGCGGACGGGCCGCGGGGAGACGAGGGTGTTGGAATGGGAGGATAGGGCGGGGCTGCTTATCGGCGACGGACGGGAGCGCGGATACGGTGAGGCGCCTTCACGGGCGGTGCGAGAGGGAGGGAGGGAGAGAACGAGAAGCTTCAAGGAAGTGGGGAGGGATCTGCTGCGGGGAGAGCGAGAGAAAAATGTGTTTTTTAGTGGTCCCGAGAAGAACTAACCCAAATAAGCACCTCTTGGGTGGGTTAGTTTTTTGGGTGGGTTAGATGCATCTAACCCAAACTAACCCCCCCCCCCCCCGCGTTTGGATATTTTTGGGTTAGTTGAGTCTAAACTAACCCAAACTAACTCTAACCTAAGAATCCAAACAAGGCCAAAGGACGATGGTTGGTGGGGTCCGGCCACGTTCTTCAAGAGTGAGGCTTCTCGAATGCACCTCGTGTCGTCCGCGCCGACCGAATGAGCCGAGGGCTCGGGGTCCCGTCCATTTGCGGCAAATTTGACAAATTTAACCTGTGAACGCAATCAGTTCATAAAATGAAATGCCCCTAAAACTATTTTATTCGACTGACCTGGCGCCACACGGTGCAATGCCTAACTCTGTGGAGTTGCATCTCTGTCCAGCATGGCAGCCCCTGGGCCCGCACCCAGCAGTGCAGCGACTCAGAGCTAGGCGCCACACATGTAAAGTGCAGCGCCCAGCCCTTAGGGTTGCACTGTCTGTTACTAGTCGGCTGGCTGGGCCCCCTCCCCCACTCTCCCCACACACACCCCAACCCCCAAAGCATCCCCACCCGAGATTTGCCCCGTCTCCCCTCTCAAATCCTTCCCCAAATCTTTCAAATTTGAAGATTTTGTCCATGGATTTCGAAGTCAAACCCTCCCTCAAGGTAATCTTCTCCGATCCCCTTGTTTTGATCCAAGTAATGTTAACAAATTGCTCATTTGTTGCTAGTTTGGGGAAACCCTAGTTTTGTATGGATCTAGAGATTTGCATGGAGATGTGAGATGTTTGTTTGCCAATTTCCTATGATTAGGCTTGTTAGTATGTTAGGGTTATTCTTATGGGTGTTCTTATGTTGGTGCTAGGGTTAGGCTTGTTAGTATGTTAGGGTTAAGGTTATGGGTGTTGATATGTTGGGGCAAGGGTTAGGGTTGTTGTTTCATATATATGTTAGGGTTTGTATTCCGTGTTAATCCTTGGATTAGTACTCATGGAAGAAATGTTACGTTGTGTTGTTTGAATGCTTATAGGGATGGGAAGAACATGTGTGTTTGTTCATCACGGGGATAAAGACGCCTTCTTGAAAGGCAATATTGAACCGGACCCGGATGAGCTTGACATGGTGTTTGGTAATAGTCCTAACTATGCGGAGCTCTTGCAACAAGTGAGGAAAGATTTGAATTGGATGGACCCTAGTGATGTCGTTGAGTTGGAGGGAAGGCATAATGTTGGTTTTGGAATGCACATCCGTTAGAAGACAATGCGTGTCAACTCGGAGCAACGTTGGGTTGCATACAAGGAGACGGTGGCCGAATCACTAGACAAGGATCTTGAGTTATTTGCAACGAAGAAGGTTGATTCAAGTTTGCATTTGGACCTGAACCGGAACCCCTCCCCTTTGGTTGCTAGTAGCCCCCACCCTTGAACTGAGATGAAATTGTTGAACCTCTTTTGACCCAAGAAGTGAGGCCAACATTGAGACCGTTACCAAACAACCAAAATGAAGCTTTGCAAGAGGAGAATGATGAGTATGCGGACGATGACAATGAAGTTGATCTCCATGACAATAATGTGGGTGATCTCGAGAAATATCATTTGCAAGAGACACTGGACCATTCCATCCCTTATTCTTGTGGCTATGCATCGGATTCGGATGACGAAGGTCCCGATGAACAAGTTGATGAGGAGGGGTTCACGGTGAAGGAGGCCGAACCTTTCGAGAAGGTATTCGGGCGGGATCACCGGACTACATTGTTCAAGGATGTTAGTCTCGCGGATGAAGCCGTGGTAGATGGTGGCCAAGGTATATCTCTTGGGGTTAGGCTAAGATCTCACCGTGATTTGGAAGACGGCAAGAACGGGATTGCTAAAGTGTCTAAGTTCGAGACCTTCTTGGAATTGAAGATGTGTCTCGACAACTACTCGGTTACGCATTATCGTCCACACAAGGTGGTGAACTCGGACGTCAATGTGCGCTACACGGTTGCATGTGCATTTGAAGATGAAGAATGTCCGTGGATTGTGCGTGCAAGACCATGGAAAGGAGGTCCCACTTGGCACGTAGTGAGTTGTGTGCCAACTCACATGTCCCGAGGCAAAAGGGTGGATGGCAAGGTTGTGTCCCAAGAGACCACAGACAACTCACGTCCAAGTTCATCGCTTACAGGCTCTCCAACTCAATATCCACACTTCCAACAATGAGCATCCAACATGTCATTGACCTTGTGAAAGCCATCTTTCATTACAAGGTGAAATACGGCAAGGCATGGAAGGCAAAGCAAGCCGCATTTAAGATGTTGTATGGTAGTTGGGAGGAAGCATACAACCGAATCCCTAGGTTGTTATTAGCCATGGCCGCCACAAACCCAGGCATTGTTCATGTGGTCGAGCCTCATGGGAAAAACAACGGTTCATGACGGAACGAAAGTCCGAGTATTTGGCCCTGCATTTTGGGCATTCGAGCAATGCATGACGGCTTTCGAACACTGTAGGCCGGTCATCGCCATTGATGGCACGTTCTTGACCGGACAGTACAAGGGCACCTTGTTGGTTGCGATAGCAGGTGATGCCAATAACCGGGTGTTGCCATTGGCATTTGCTTTGGTTGAGGTGGAGAACAATGATAACTGGGAGTGGTTTTTGCATCTTTTGAGGACGAAGGTGTTACCCGCTCAGAGGGAAAATTGTGTCATATCAGATCGACATCCAGGAATTCTTAACGCGGTGGAGATTGACATTCCCGGGCATGCTCCGTTGCAGCACCGATGGTGCATGAGGAACTTTTGTTCGAACTTCTATAGGGCATGTGGCCTTAAGGAGTTGGCCGATGATCTTCAAGATTGTTGTCTCGCTTTCTCCGACAAGCGGTTCGCCACTTTGTTCAACAAATTGCTCGCACACAAAAAACTTGATCCCAGGGGTCAAGACTTTCTCAATAGGCGCATTGAATACCGAAACAAGTGGGCACGTGCTTTTGATGAAGATGGCCGGAGATACAGTCAAATGACAAGCAATATGGCAGAATGCTTCAATAGGATGCTCAAAGGTGCACGTATTACCCGTGACGGCAATAGTTCAATACACATTTGACAAGATGAATGCGTACTTTCTAAAACACTCAATGGAAACGGATGCACAGATAGCGGGTGAGAACAAGCACAAGTACAAGTACAAGTTCCCACCCAAGGTTGATGAATGGTTGGAATTTCAATCACGGAAGGCAGACTCACAAGAAGCTATACTATATGGCAACGAAGAGTGGAAGTACGAAGTGAAAGAGCCAGGAGGAACCACAAATGATGGCCGCCAACATGAAGGTCGGGCTTTCAAGGTCTCGTTAACACAGTGTGATTGCTCCTGAGAGAGGCCATTGTTGCTTCATCTCCCATGCTCACACTTGTATACCGCCGGTCGCGTTAGGAATGTGGATGTCAATCACCCCCTCACCGTGAGGGAGTCGGAGTTCTCAATCATGACGGTCAAGAAAACATGGGCTCCCCGCTTTCACCCATACTTTGACCAATCACAATGGCCGGAGTACCATGGAGTTCAACTATGGCTGGATCCGGAGTCGAAGGTTGTTAAACGGGGTAGACGTAAGACAAAGAGTCTTAGAGGCGACATGGACGGATGGGGCCATGGTGGCCACCGCGAATCGGGCAACGACCAATTCCAAGAGCCTCGTGAGAGCTCCCGTTGTGGGGAATGCAAAGGTCATGGCCACAACAAAAGAAAATGTACGAAACCAAGAAAAAGGTCCAAGAAAAATGATGCAAGCACAAGCCCACAAGGAGCTACACAAGGTAGCCAACCAAGTGGTAGCCAACAAGTGCCAAGCCAACCAAGTGGTAGCCAACCAAGTGGTAGCCAACAAGTGCCAAGCCAACCAAGTGGTAGCCAACCAAGTGGTAGCCAAAGAGGATCTAGGCAACTAAGAGGGAGGCAACTAGGACTTACAAGAGGCCCTGGTGGTGGTGGTGGTGGTAGAGCTCGTGGTGGTGGTCTTGGTCGTGGTGATGGTCTTGGCCTTGGTGATGGACTTGGCCGTGGTGGTGGTCAAGGGCAATGTCGTTATAGAGGAATGTTTGGATAACTCGATGGACCATTTCCGTATGTTGCTCACTAACTATAATGTTTCATATGTTCTTGTTGTCCTTATTCACTAATATGTTGCAATGTACAAGTTCTTCCATTTGTTCTTATTGTCATTACTAACTATTATGTTTCACACATTGTAGGTATGGCGGCTTCTCAACCCAACAAACCAACAATGAAGGGAGTGGAGGAGAAGGATGGCGAAGGTGAGATGGCGGGATGGTGGGAGAAGGCCGCGAAGAAGCTGAGAGAGGAGGATGCAGCCGCACTAAAGAAGAAGAAGGAAGAGGAGCTCGAAGAGAAGAGGAAGGAACGAGAGAGAGCAAATTATGAGTGTCGCGCTAGGGAGCATGCATTGAAGAGGAAATGTGAGGAGGCACAGAAGAAGCGTCTGAAGGATTTTCAAGAAAGAACCTTGAAGCTTTGGGCATTCGAAGCTAAAAAAGAGGGAGAACGAGATATTCATGGAGAGGGTGGTTAAGGAGGCTCACTGATGTCTACTACGCAACTTTATTCTTGTAGACACGTGTTGGGCCTCCAAACGCAGAGTTTTGTAGGACAGTAGCAATTTTCCCTCAAGTGGATGACCTAAGGTTTATCAATCCGTGAGAGGTGTAGGATGAAGATGGTCTCTCTAAAATGACCCTTCAACCAAATACAAGAAATCTCTTGTGTCCCCAACACACCCAATACAATGGCAAATTGTATAGGTGCACTAGTTCAGCGAAGAGATGGTGATAAAAGTGTAATATGGATGGTAGAAATATATTTTTATAACCTGAATAAATAAAAACAACAAGGTAGCAAATAGTAAACGGGCACAAAAATGGTATTGCAATGCTTGAAAATGAGGCCTAGGGTTCGTACTTTCACTAGTGCAATCCCTCAACAATGCTAATATAATTGGATCATATAACCACCCCTCAAAGTGCGATGAAGAATCACTCCAAAGTCCATATCTAGCGGAGAACATAAGAATAAATTGTTTGTAGGGTACGAAACCACCTCAAAGCTATTCTTTTCGTTTGATCTATTCAAGAGTTCGTACTAAAATAACACAAAACTATTCTTTCCGTTCGATCTATCCTAGAGTTCGTACTAAAATAACACCAAAGCAAATTCATATTCATAATACTCAATCCAACACAAATAACTTCAAAGAGTGCCCCAAGATTTCTACCGGAGAAACAAAGATAAGAACGTGCATCAACCCCTATGCATAGATTACCCCAACACTACTGCAGGATGCTGCTAACGCGGCACTACGATCAGAGACCCTTCGAGAAACTGTGTGTGATGCAATAATCGCAAACGGTGCTGTATGAAAACTGTCAGAAATGATGCAAAACGTTTGCGATGAATGATACATCAAACACGGTTCAGATTATAGTTGCGTGTGCGATGAGGGGCATATGGTTGATCTGTACGAACTATTTGCGATGAGACAGAACAACAGAAACGGGCAGCCAGATCAAGGTGTGTGCGATATACGGCATACAGTTCACTCCGATGAACCGTTTACGATGAGTGAGGTGAACACAAACGATTCGACGTAACATGATGTGTGTGATACCCGGCAAATAGGTCGGTAATCAGAATTGTGTGCGATCATTATAGACAGCCCATATGATCTTTTTTTGTGAATTATGTGCTCATCAGGGCACACAGTTCAACAAACCAACCTGTTGGCGATAATATAGAAGATCTCTGTCGAATACATATTACTAACCGTCTGCGATGAGATTGACAGGATAAACCGAGATATATACAGTGTGCTTAATTTAGTCCTTCTTCTTGTTGTTGTTCTTGTTGGATGGCCCCGCGACATCGTCTTGGCGAGGACGCTTCTTGCCGCTGACCGTTGGCTTTTCATCGCCGCCGCCGTCGTCATCATCATTGGTTTCGTCGTCGTCCTCCTCCTCCTCGTTCGACCATTCCTCCTCCTCATCATCGTCGTCCTTTGACGGCTCCTCGTCTGTCTGGTTGTCGTCTGACGACTCCGGAGGTGGCGTCCCTTCCATGAACCGGATATAATCGAGATCTGGGCTCGACGCCGGACTCATGGAAGACGAGCGGGATGATTTCGATGTTGACCTATCATCGGGCGCCAGATTGCTGGTCGAACTGTCGTCCTCGCTATCGCTCGACATGGCTGCAGAGTGTGTGCTAGTGTGTAGCGCGGCCTGTCAGGGACGATGAAGATGGTGGACACTTAAGCGGGGTATGCAGAGAAGAGGAACTGCCAATTGAAGCGGGGATGGAAGCGGGGGTTGACGTATTATCTAACCGCTGATATAATCAACCACAATTATTTGTACCCAGTCGCTCCAAATTCCCGGGGTTGCGCAGGACTCCTATTGGCTATTTGGCTGGTTTCCTTTTTCAGGACAAAAAGAAGGAACGAGTTTTGGGATTATGCACCGGTACTGGTACGAACGGAGTAGGACAGTTGGCAAGCAATACATTGAGCTCTTCTTATTGATAAAGCCAGTAATAATCAAACTAGAAAGGAAAAGAAAAAAGACAAAGAAAAATATCTGCACGAATCTTCGCGTAACATCAATGGCATAGGACCTAGATGTGCATTACTTAGAGCACATCTAGATGTGCTTTAGCAATACTGTCAAACAAAACCCCTAATCATCATTGCAAACAGTGCATAGAACATGGCTAATGCGACAACCACAACTACACATGCTAGTTCCTTCTTGTCTCTTGCTTTCATCTGTGTTGCCTGTGATTGATTCTTTCTTGCTTCATCGTACTGATTGTACATTCCAGATCAGCCAGTTTCTTCTTCAGCTTTACGTTATCTTCTGCGAGCTTGGTGATAACACTCCGAGCCCTGCCATGCCATTCTTCATCCAGCCAGTTAACAAAGGCACAAGCCTCATATCCCTGGCAATGTTAAATAGTATTCTGGATGAGCGGTGGCATTAATTGAAGTAAAATGATGAACTTAATTAGCACTAACCTCTAAGGGGCAACTGAGAAACCGCCTGCCAATGTCGAATCCCTCCGTGCATACATGTCGAGCGGGAGTGTGCCCGTGCACACAACTCAGCTTTTGGTACTTCTCAGTGGCGCAAAACTCGGAGTCGAACTCGTGTTGCGGGAGTCTGGAGTCAAGCTCCGGATCCGGCGGCAGATCGCTTTCCTGGGGGGGTCATTCAGGACGGATTTAGCAAGGATCTATACTTTGGACATGCTAAAGAAGATCGGGATAGATTGGAACCTGACAGGACGATTCGGATCCGTAGTACACCTGCCTTCTGATGACCTTAGGCAAGTGCTCGGCGGCGATACGAGCAGGAGCAGCCACACCGAAACCATCAGCACCACTCGTCTGCATTCCCCCAATGTCAGCGCCACACGAGGGAATTTGGAGGCTATGTAGGGATTTGGGGGAAATGGGGAAACTGTGGAGATAAGCTAACGGTCGGGAACTACTAATGGCACTATATATATATATGTTGTATACGGCACACTGTTTGTACATGTCGTTTGTGTTGGGTATTACAAGGTCACACACAATTTCCGCACCAAACCGTGTGAGAAGACAACGTAGGTTAGACACGGTTGCCGTTACATAACCGTATGTGATGTACTACCCTGTCCATATAATTGAGTTATGGTGAGATACCGTGTAAACAGCCGCTCCGCGGATATCCGTAAAAAAACAGCTGCTCTGCATATAGAGATGGTGGCGGCGGCCTAGGCAGCGGCTACCGGAGAAGAGGTCAATCCTCGGTCGGTGGGCGGTGGCGGCGTCATAGGAGGTCAATCCTCGGTCTACGGCGGGAGATAGGAGGAGCTCAACCATCAAGGTCGGCGGCGGCGTGATTCGAGCACATCCATCGCGGTCGATGGCGGGATAGTGGAGGTCGAACTTCAGGCGGCAGCCGCACTAAGCTTTGCTCCTCGACCCTGTTGTCTCGACGTGCCGCCGCATCGCGCTTGTCTGTCTACTGGGTGGAGGTCACCGCGCGGCTGATTAATAAGGTATTCTTTTCGTGAGTGGCTTAATTAAGGTATTCAATTCCTAAGTGTAGTGTCGTACTAGTACTCTATGTGTAATTTGACTGGCCATTATTTTTTGTCATTGCACGTCTGGATAACAACATGGAGTGCCCTCAGTAATTATTAAAATAAAACCTTGTGATTTATGCACGCATCTCTGGGCAGCAGTTAATTCGTGTATTAATGTTGTTGTTTTGTTTTTAATTACCATTCGTCTCCTGCAGATGGAACAATCTCGATGGATGAAGAATTGGAAAACCGCAGATTTTATCAGTGGCGTGACAGAGTTCATGAATTTGGCTGAAAGTACAAAGAGGAGAATTGGTGATGCGGATTACATCCTGTGTCCATGTACTGATTGTGCCAATACAGAGTCACATGAAGTTGCAGATGTCCAGATGCACTTAGTCTCTAGGGGATTCATGGATGAATATACACGTTGGACCAGACACGGTGAAGAGGAGGTCATGGATGAAGATACCCAGGGCAGCGAGATGCCAAACCCCGATCAGTGTCACATGGATGTTGAATCTAACATCGGGGCAGAGGCGTCAAGCTACCAATGGAACACCGGAAAGCCGAAACGCCCACTGGAAAACCAAGACGTCCACGCAGATGACGACGATCTTGATATGCCAGATTTTGCTGCTATGATTGCAGATTTTGAGGGCCCAGAAAAGGATATGATTGGGTACAAGGATCTGCCAACCATTGATGCGGACTCCAAGAAAGAATTATATCCAGGTTGCAAAAATAAATACTCCAGGTTGAGTGCCACCCTGGCGCTTCTCAGATTTAAAGCAGCAAACAGTCTATCAAACAAGGGCTTCACACAGATCTTAGGTATTTTCAAAGATATTCTTCCGGAAGATAATGTGCTCCCCAGAAGCACGAATGAAGCGAAGAAAATTGTTTGCCCATTGGAACTTGAAGTACAGAAGATACACGCTTGTGTGAATGATTGTATATTGTACCGTGGTGAGTACAAAGATTTTCGTGCATGTCCCACATGCAAGCATGCACGATACAAGCGCAGGAGAGCAAAGGACAAGTACAAATTGGACGACGAGATCAAGACAAGAATCCCGTTTAAGGTTGTTTGGTACTTGCCTTTAATTCCAAGGTTGAGGCATTTGTTTGCAAACCCTAGAGAGGCAAAGAGGTTGCGGTGGCATCATGATGAGCGAATTGCGGATAGGTTTATGAGGCGCCCAAAAGATGGGGCTCAGTGGGAATTAATCGACAACAACTTTGAAAAATTTGCCAAGGATCCTAGAAGTATAAGGCTCGGGGAGTGTACTGATGGGATGAATCCTTTTGGCGATATGAGCACCAATCACAGCACATGGCCGGTGCTTCTGTGCATATATAACCTAGCTCCTTTGTGTATGAAGAAAAAATACATTATGATGTCAATGATTATCCAAGGCTCGAAGCAACCTGGAAATGACATCGACATTTACTTTCAGCTACTGGTAGAAGAACTGCTGACAGTGTGGATAGATGCGCCTTCTTTAAAATGTTATGATGCTTACAAAAAGGAGATTTTCGATCTACATGCGATGCTGGTGCACACCATTCAAGATATGCCGGCATTAGGCAACACATCGGGGCAGAAAGCAAGGGGAGATGTAGGGTGTGTCACATGCATGGATAGGACAGCTAGCAGAAGACTTCCCAACTCGCGCAAAACAGTGTATTTGCGTCATCGTAGGTTCTTGCGGATGAATCACCCATACCGAAAGATGAAAGCTGAATTTGATGGTACGGCAGAGGCAGGTGTGGCCCAAGACCCTATGAAGGGGAGGTGGTCCACAACATGGCTAAAAAAATTAATGTTGTGCTTGGCAAGAACCACCCTTTGATGGTGAATCTAACACCGAAGGATCAAGTGTTTAAGAAGAAATCGGTCCGACAACGAGAATTCACTCTAGTGGTTTCTTTCTGCCAAGCATCATTCAAGCTTGATCCTCATACGGTTAGTGTTTCTCTTCATGCTATGTTTGGAGGTTATGCCCAAGGTCTTAGGGTGCGTCGTCTTAAGGATCGATCTTTCAAGTTCTCGATAGCCTCAAAGTCTGTGGGTTTTGAGATATACAATGCGGGAAAGACAGTGGAAAAAGAATTTGAGATGGTTTTCAATCTTTGGGGTTTTGGAGGCCCAAATTGGCGTAGAGAGGAGCTAGCTTTTTACGCCGAGCAGGATAATGCATGGACTCTGGTTGGTAGAAATGGCAAAGCCGTGAATCCCAACTCCGGCGATCACCGGACGGGTGCTCCGGTCAGAAGGTCAAACAGGTCGGTCTTTGAGAGATTACCGGGTTGCACGTTGAGATTAGTCATGGGGGTGACTTGATTACCTCTAATGATGTGGCTTCAAACGGGCCACTTATTACACCCCAAGATAATGTGCAGAATCAACGTGCTCGTAAGTACGTGACCTGTTATGCATGCGGGGAGCATGGTCATTACGCGCGAAGTTGCCCGATTCCAAATCTTCCTGGGCTTTGGCCTTTTATCTCGTTTGCTTCTTTTCCGAGCCCACCAGAACTGGCCTGGGCCGAGGGCGTAGTGGAATCTTGGTTCCGTTGTGTTGGGCCGGCACCCCCGATTCGGCAAGTCTCGTCATTTAAGGAGCTGGTAAAGGATCTTTTCCCAAATTTCCAGCCGAGACCCCTCCTTGCCTCCTCGCATTCCACTCCACCTACCAACTCTGCTTCTCCTTCGTCGAGCTCGCCAACTTCATCGTCGTCTCCGGTGAGAGCGGTAGTGCTCCATCAGCCTATCGAGCCTGCGATGGCTAACATTCCTATCGACCCGCAGCTGTTTGTCCCAATGGTTTCCAGATTCAGGAAGTTGCGGGAAGAAATGGGGTTTCCAGAGTCATACTGTCGTGCCGACCCCGCAGGCATGAAGATTGGGCGATTGCAACCATCAATCCACATCCCGATGAGGTATTCTTTCCCAATGTCCGTGACGTTCTTGAAGAGTTTTTGCAAGGGGTGGAAGATGTAGGGTTTAGAGAGATTCAACCCTGTCCTTTTGGTGAAGCCTACATACAGTTTATGCATGTGAGAGATAGGGACAAGTTAATTAGTCAAAGCCCTCATCCTTTCGGTGATGTTTTCATCTCTTTTACCAAGCACAACCAAGGTAGAAACTGGCATCGAGTTCCTTTCAATCACACCTGTTGGCTGCTGTTTCTGGGCGTGCCTTTCGATAACTGTAATACTGAAGATGTTTCTTCTGCTATTTCTAAATGGGGTCGAATAATCAGTTGGGAAAGAGAGGATGCTCTGAGAGGGAAGATTTTGGTTAAATCAAGAGTGACTGAACTTACTGATATCCCTAAGAGTATCAGATGGTCTGAAGGTGAATCTTTCAAGGAAGAATCTTGGACATGCTCTGTGGAGATTTTGTGGAGTGAGATGCTTGGTGGGGGTCCAGCTGATGAAGATCCTTTCCCCCCTCCTGGAGTGGACCCACATCCAATACCTTAGCATGCAAATGACTTCCCTAGATTCCAGCCTGTGCCAATGATCCATGACTAGGACAACAACAATCAAGCTAAAAATGATAACTGGGATGAGTGGGATGAACAGGAGGAAAATGATCACTGGGCCTTCCCACAAAAAAATCAAACAGCTCCAGTGCAGCAGCAAGCTGAGATCCCAGTAGTACCTGAAGATGGTGCTCCTAACAGTAGCATCACAACTACAGTTTCTCTTTCAGAGGGTTTCTACTCCATTACTCATTCTGCTAGTGAAGAAGTCAATCAGGGTGCTCCTGCAGTACACTTGGGACTGGGATTAAACAACATTACCCTGGCTTATCAGGCAGAATCAGAGGAAGCAGAGCAAGCTTTTGATGCAAACTTGGAGTTGGGCAATGCCCAACAGGGGCCAGTTTTGCCTCAGGTGGTTATTGAGCAGCCACAGCAGGTTCAGGCTCCACCACTTCTGCTCCCACAAGATGTGGAATTGCCACACAGTTCCCCCACCATGGCTGCTGATCATAATACAGGGGAACACTCTGAACCTATGACTGCAAATGAGGGGGGCTCTGCAACCCCTGCTCTAATGGGTGCCACTGTCAGTGAACAAATCCCAGAGATGATGACTGACAAGAGTCCAGTAGCTAAGACAGTTGATTCTGGAGAGGAGGTGGACAGAGTTGCTATCAAAGGAAAAGAAAATGTGCCCATAGTGGTGGGAAACTCCTCACTAGGTGACAAACAAGGTACATATGGTCCCCATTCTTCACCTTCTTCACCAAATTCCTTCGATTTCAAAAGTATTGCTGAAGCACATGCTCTAGATGTTATTGATGGTGCTCATTTAATCTCTGAAGAAGGTTTGGACCTCTGGATTCAGAACTTTGCTCCTGCTACACAGGGTGCAGCCAATCGCTACTGGAATCTGGCAATTTGCCGTCTGCCACCTCTTTGCCGTCCGCCAGCTGACGGCAAAGAGCCTCTTTGCCGTCCGCTTCCACAAAGCGGACGACAAAGAATGTGCAGATGGCAAAAAGTCTATTTGTCGTCCGCTGTTTCTTTGCCGTCAGCCAGCTGACGGCAAAGAGCTAAAAGGCAGACGGCAAAGGGCCAGGTGGGCCCCACAGGGCACGACGTGGCTAGGTCAGGTTCTTTGCCGTCCGCCAGCGGACGGCAAAGAGGAGACGACGGGCCGAGCCGTCTCCCCCCTCTCTCTCTTTC
>NC_057796.1:225336147-225367237 GCF_018294505.1 Triticum aestivum | reverse complement strand
TACGCCGCCCCGCCCCGCTGCCGCCCTCCTCCCCGCGGCCCCTGCACCGCCCCGCCCCACCGGCCGACCTCGCCCTCCACCGGCGATCCCCTGCAGGTTTGTTCTTCCCCCCTTTTTAGTTTCTTTTAGTTTAGTTTCTGTTTTAGTTTTAGTTTTAGTTTTAGTTTAGTTTTATTTTCAGTTTAGTTTTAGTTTTAGTTTATTTTATTTTAGTTTATTTTAGATTAGTTTTAGTTTTAGTTTAGAAGAAGAAGAGGAGTAGAAGGAGGAGGAGGAGGGAGGAAGAGGAGGAGGGAGAAGAAGAAGAAGAAGAAGAAGAAGAAAAAGAGAAGAAGGAAAGGAAAAAAGAGGGCGCCCGGGGACGAGCGGGTTATGGGTTCCTCGGTGTTGATGGAACCCTAAATAGCAAGTATCGTCGGTGCGAGATACATGTGGCCGTCGATGTCGAATACTACATCCATGTCCCACAAGTGACGCCGACGTCCGGTGTCCCAAAGCAACTGTTCTCGGCGTCGATGGCGGTCGAACACCATTGCGAATTTGTCTGGCAGCCTCTGCGATGACGATTAAAAGGCAAGTGTTGAAACTTGAAACACCCAAACTGACTCAAGTTGGTTTGGTTGTTTGAAATTTCAAAACTTGGCTTTAATCCTCATCGCAGAGGCTGCCAGACAAATTCACCAAGGTGTTCGACCGTCATCAGCCACCGGAACTATTGTTGCGGGACGCCGGGCGCCAGCTTCACTTGTGGGATGTGGATCTAGTGTTCAACGCCGAGCACCACATGTATCTCGCACTGATGATACTTGCTATTTAGGGTTCCATCGACGCCAAGGACCCCCTAACCCGCTCATCCTGTTGTAAAAATTTAGTTAGGTCGACGGAAGAAACAAAATTGCTATGTTATTCATCTTTCGATTTAAATGTGCAGTTATTTCGTCGCTGCGAGGGTCTGGTGTTCGACGAGCTCTGCCCCTGCGTTCGTTGGTGAGCACAAATGACATCTCCTCCTCCCCCCTTCATTTGCTCTGTTCCGATCTTCGTGCCGATGAAACTTGCTAGCTATAGGTGTCAATCATCAGTATGCGTAACCACTATGCATCTCCCGTTCGAAAGGGTTACATCTATAAATATGGATGCATTTGCATATTTATAATCGTGATTCTTTCAAATTGTCCAACGTTATCCATGGACAGCCCGAGTATGTGTAGATTGGGTTCGTTTTCCCATATGCTCTGCTTCGGATCCGATGCAGAATTTCGTCAGTGCCTCCCTGTTGTTCTCCGGGTACACATCCTCTCTGCTTATTGCCGAGACGTGTATCAGGAGAACAGCGGGGAGGTGCTGCCAAAATTTTGCGTCGGATCCGGAGCAGAGCATGGGAAAATGAACCCAATCTACACATACTCGGGTGGGATTAGGACCTATCTTTACCTATTAGCGTGTAGGTTGCATGGACATAATAAAACTAACAAACTCCATTAACTGATGGATATGGTTTGCTTAATTATGTATATATTTCTTGTGTGTCCAGTAGGAAGTCAATATGAGTGATCGTGCATGGATGTACACCGGTTACACTAGTCAGAAAGTTTGGACCGAGGAATGGTTAACAAAAACCAAGGGGTTTGTTAGAGCCGCATTTGCAAATGGTCAGGAATTAAGCTGGTGCCCCTGTGCCCGTTGCGACAACTATAAAAAGAGGGACGAGCTTGAAATGAGTAAAGACCTGCAGAAGTTTGGTTTTATGCCTGGTTACACGGTCTGGACTTTACATGGTGAGTCTGCCCAACGTGCCAGAGCCGAGGTGGTTCGTCGTCGCACCGACGAGCATGGTACCGGGACCGCAGACATGGTGCAAGACTTTGACGATGCTCGGGACTCGGACGAGGAGATGGAGGAATCTGCAAAGGCCTTCACTGAAATGTTGGAGTCCTCAAAACGTCCTCTCCACGAGCACACTGAGCTTTGTCAGCTGGATGCCATCTCACAAATAATGGCTCTGAAGGCTCAATTCAACTTGGGCAGAGAATGCTACGACGTGATGATGACAGTATTCGGACGATTTCTACCCAAAGGCCATGTGCTACCTCCAAACCTGTACTAGCAGAAAAAATCCTCCGTGCTCTTAAGACGCCCTATGAGAAGATACATGCCTGTGAGAAAGGATGTGTCTTATTTAGGCTTCAGTATGAGGACTTGAACTATTGTCCCATTTGCAATTCTTCCAGGTATGTTGTGGTAGACAACGGTATGGGTGAGAAGACGCGGACCAAAATACCCGTTAATGTTCTTCGGTATATGCCAATCGTACCAAGACTTCAACATCTTTTCATGGTCGAAGAGACGGCCAGACAGATGACATGGCACAAAACGGGCAAAAGAACCGAACTAGATGCAGATGGGAATGTGATGATGGTGCACACATCGGATGGTGAAGCGTGGAAGCGCTTCGATGCATTACATAAGGAAAAAATGGCAGATCCAAGGCATCCTCGAGTCGCAGCACAGATGGGTTCAGTGTGTTTGGTCAGATGGCAACCCAATACAGTTGTTGGCCCGTGTTTGTCATTCCACTCAATCTCCCCCCGGCAGATTATGCAAAGAAAGAAATTTTCCTGACGTTGATAATTCTAGGGCCCAACTATCCGGGGAAGAATATGAATGTGTACATGCAACCACTTAAGGACGAATTGCAAGAAGCTTGGGATAATGGGTTCAAGACATACGATGCCTTTAGCAAACAGAACTTCATAATGCGTGTCTGGTACATGTACTCGACGCATGACTTGCCGGCGTATGCGCTATTCGTTGGTTGGTGTGTGCATGGAAGGTTCCCGTGCCCCACATGCAAGGGAGCTCTTGAGTTTCGTTGGATGACGGCAGGGCACAAGTATAGTTGCTTCGACTTGCATAGACCATTTCTACATCCTGGCCATAAGTTCAGGAAAGACAAGAAGAACTTCATCAAAGGTAGAGTTGTCAAACACTCTGCACCACCTGCGTTGACAGGCCAACAGACCCTAGATCAGTTAAACACTCTCGAGCCAGATCCAAAACGTCTAGGGTATTTCAAGGGGTATAATAAGGAACACGCCTGGACTCACAAGACATGCTTCTGGGATCTGCCTTACTTCAAAGACATCCTTTGCCCACACAACATCGACGTGATGCACAATGAAAAGAATATCGCCGAAGCCATTTTTGGTACATTGTTCGGCATAGAGGGGAAATCAAAGGATAATACTAAGGCTAGAGTCGACCAGGAGGAGCTATGTGATAGACCATTACAAAGCATGAAAGAACTGAAAGGAAAGGGGAACTGAACGAAGCCAAAGGCATGGTTCAATCTTGGAAGGCCAGCTATGAAGGAAATTATTTTGTGGGTGAAAATGCAGTTGATGTTCCTTGATGGGTATGCAGCAAATCTAAAGAGGGGAGCGAGTCTTGAAAAATTGAAAATATTTGGTCTAAAAAGTCATGATTGGCACATATGGATTGAGCGGATAATGCCGGTGATGTTGCGTGGCTTCATCCCTAAGGATGAATGGCTAGTACTAGCAGAGCTGAGCTATCTCTTCCGTGTTCTTTGTGCGAAAGAACTATCGCCTGGCCTCCTAGAAGAAATGGAACAGTTGGCGCCGGAGTTGATCTGCAAGTTAGAGAAGATCTTTCCGCCAAGCTTCTTTAATCCAATGCAACACTTGATTTTGCATCTCCCGACCGAGGCACGGTTGGGGGGGCCGTGCAAAATCGTTGGTGCTACTCAACTCAGAGGATGCAGAAGACGCTTCGAGCAAAATGTAAAAATAAACATAGAATAGAAGCATCGATGGCGGAGGCATTCATCACTGAGGAGGCGGCAAACTTCGTGACAGCACACTATGAAGCCAAAAATCGTCATTTGCATAATCCGAAGCCTCGGTACAATGCTGACGAACCTCAAAAGGGTCAATTCAACCTCAGCCTATTCAAAGGGAATCTCGCACCAGCCAGTGGTTGGAAACCAGTAAGGTTGGATGTTGAAGAATGGCGGACCATTTCGTTGTATCTCTTCAACAACCTAACAGAAGTGCGGCCGTACATCGAGTAAGATCTTGGTACATTGTTTCACAACTTCTAATTCCTTTGAACTTCTCTTATTCATGGATATTTGATGCAGTCGATACGTCGCCATATTCTCGTATGGAGCGGTGATCCAAAAGGATTCCGTCGAAGAGTATGAGCTTCTGGCAAAACAAGGAGCCGAATATCCCGGTTTCATCTCTTGGTTCAAAAAAACGGTAATTTCCATTAGACCCTTTCTTTTCTTTGGCTAATTTGCGATAATGCAACAATCCTTTTGTATTAAACTTGTAGGCTAATTCAGAGATTATGGATGCCGAATTGAGACAAGTAGCTAATGGTTTTGACTATAAGGTCCGTTCATTTGAAAAATACGACATCAACGGGTATCGCTTTCGTACCTATGGCAAAGAGCTATCTATGGCCGACCGAAAGTCTACAATTTGTTGTGTCTCTGCTATCAGCGAAGGAGGTATCGAGTATTATGGAAGAGTTGAAGCAGTTTATGAACTTGAATTCTATGGTGAAAACCCACCAAACGTCATAGTCTTCAGATGTTATTGGTTCCAGCCGAGGGAGACTAGAAGGACTCATGAACATATAGGGCTAGTCGAAATCAAACAAAGCACCCATTTGGATGTTCCCGATGTCTATATTACGGATCAACAGGCAACCCAAGTTTTCTATCTACTGTGGGCCTGTCAAAGTGATCCAAATCTCAGTGGTTGGGACGTTGTTTATGAAGTGCCGCCACGTGTTAGACCACCTCCCCCCAATGAAAAGGATTATGAACCTCACATTAACCAAGACACATATGACAAAGAAGAATTCTTCCAAGAAACACGTCTTTCCAAAAAATGTTTCAAGAACCGCTCTACTCCACCCCAGAACATTAAAGTAGACAACGATAGTGAATCCGACTTCACCCCTGAGCCGGAACAAGAAGAGCCAGAAGAAGAAGTTACTGCTGCAGATGACCTGTCAATGCTTGAACGATTACGTAAAGGTGGCCTTCCACATGATGATGCATTTATTAATGATGATGATGAGCACGTCATTACCGATAGTGATGATGATGCTTTTATTAATGATGATGACGAGCACTCATTACCGATAATGATTATTAGGTATTCAAAATTTTATGTTGTACTTGATTTATATAGTAATTTATATGATTGTATGATTTATATAGTTGGTATTTATATTTTTCTTACTTTGTACGATTGTTTCTTATACATAGTACCATGGTCTTGATTTCCGTCCCGGTCGGCCCTCGCCCGCTTTATGATTCGGATGTGGTAAATTCTCTTTCATAACTATTTGTTGCATTTCGCATTTATGACAATTATGGCCATCAAGTTGACATAGAGATATTTTAATCTAGGAGGTATGTGAACCGGAATTTGAAACGGACCCTCTTGTCGAGAAGTTAAATTTAGTTGAAAAAGAAAATGAGTATTTGAAAGAAAAAATTAAAAGAATTGAAGAAGAGAAGATGACATTGGAGTTGTATGTTGCCAATGTCATCGATGATCACAAGATGAAGATGAATGCAATGCGCTTGAAGATGGATGCAATGCGCCTGAAGCTTAAGAAGATTAGAAAATATGCCATTGATAATGAGGCTTGGTATCATTATGCCGTTGGATCAATTGTTACCTTAGTTGCGATCTTCATCACATTTGTTGTGATGAGGTAAGTTTTCTCTAGTGTTTTGCTTTACAAATGGATACTTAGCTTATTTTCCTCCTAAATGGCATAATTACCTAAGTTAGATAAAAAATAAGCTATACTTAGCTTATTCAGTTCATTTATGACATACTTAGCATACTTAGGTAAAAAATGGCATGATAATCTTTGTTAGCTCCAAAATGATATAGACTTAGCTTATTTTCCTCGAAAATGACATGATAACCTTACTAAGCTCCAAAATGACCTATTTACCTACCTTAGCTCTAAAATGACCTACACTTAGCATTTTTACCTAGCTTAGCAATAAAATGACATTTTTACCTATCTTAGTTAGAAGAAGAAGAAGATAAAGAAGAGGAGAGGAGAAAAAGAAAGAGAAGAAAAAAATGTTCTTCTTCTTCGTCTTCTAACTAGTCTTCTTCTTCTTCTAACTTTCATCTTTCCCAATTTGCAGATTTGCTTTACATGAGGAAGCTTGGATTCATGGAGTGTACTATTCTTCTGGTGCTTCCTTGTTGTTTATGAAAACTTGTTTGGATATGTATGTCTATATGGATATGCTGTTCGAAACTTGTTTCTGGTTATGTATATATGGATCTGTTGGACTTTGTTGAACTATGTTGTTGGATTGGATGAAATATGTTGTTGGACATGCTGTTGGATATGTATGCATGTATATCTGTGTTTGAAACCCTGTCTAATTAATGGCATTTAAATAAAAACAGGGGATATATAGCCTCTTTGCTGTCCGCTAGCAGACGGCAAAGAGCTTTGCCGTCTGCTAGCAGACGACAAAGAGGACACGTGGCAGTCACCTGTGCAAACTGGGAACACTGGTTGCCTATTTGGTCATTTTGCCGTTTGCTGGCAGACGGCAAAGTGACAAGCTATGCCGTCTGCTGGCGGACGACATATCTGGACATGTGGCAGCTTCCCAGTGCTGCCTAGCTAGGCTCTTTGTCGTCTGTCAGCGGACGACAAAGAGCTTTGACTCTTTGCCGTCTACTGGCAGATGACAAAGAGCGTCGTTAACCCCCTAACGGCTCTCACGCCACCGCACTGCCGTCCGCAGTCTTTGCCGTCTGCTGGCCTCAGATGGCGAACGGCGTAATCGTTTGCCGTCCGTTTCTAAGAAGCGGACGACAAAGAAGGCCTTTCCTGGCACGTGTTCATCCGGATAGTTTGCCGTCCGCTAGCGGACGGCAAAGAAGCTAATTCCAGTAGTGAATACTTTCAAGATTGAGATCCCAATAAGTTGGTTTAATTTCATAATCCACCTTCTATTAACACCTAATAAGTTTGGCTGGGTTATGCACCTATTGAAATCTAAACTGTGGACTGTTGACAGCAAACTGTAATGCTGAAGAATCTATCACTTTCCATATACCTGACAATTGCATAACATCTCAGGCACCCTGTTGCAAAGAAATATTCCAAGGAATTGGGAAGGATAATGAGGGTATTAGCCCTGCTGCACACTCCTCTACTGGTGCTGGGAGTCCTCTGCAGCAGCTTTCCCCAAATAAGGTGGCTCTGTCATTGGGTGAAGCTTTATCCAGGAAAAGAAGAGAAAAAGTGCCTCTGGTGGAAACTGAGGTAAGAAGAAGTGACAGGATTAAAAAAGATAATAATGGGTATAGGAGGAAGTCGTGTGATTTTAAAGCTTGTTTGCCATGCAATGCTGTTCCTCCAATTCTTCCTAATAGAATGGTCAAAAACCTGACAAAGTCTTTCTGTAAGGTGTCTGAGGAAGAAACACATGAGAAGTTGTCCAAAAAACACAAGAAGAAGGGACAAGAGGAGGTGGCCAAGGTGTCCAAGGCCACTGGTAATGCAGAACAGCCCAATGATGTGTAACTATGCATGCACAACACATCCTAAGCACCAGACAAGAACTACTTCAATTCCCTAGTTTGGTTAAGGAGATATGTAGGCTGTTTATGATCATCTCTGTCTTTTGGTGTAACAATAATGGTTGTGGTACTACTTGGTTTCTTCAGCTTCATATTAGGTGGTCAGAAAAATGTTGTGTGTGTCTTAAGGACTACTTTTTGTTGGCTCAGTATGACACGCATGTTTTGCAAGCTTTGAAATTTTACTCTGCTCATAATAGTTGTACCATTCTCCCCTATGTGAGGAACATGGGGCTGGCATTCTATGACAATGCACAATTCTCCACTACAAGGCAAACTACCAAGGGTTGGTTCTTGGTACTTCTCAGAAATCAGATTGTATTAAACAATGAATAACAACAGATCATGGAATATACTGAACTGGAATGTCAGGGGTATAAATTCTTCAGATAAATGGTTAGCCATCTGAAGTAAAATTGAGGAAAGTGCAACTGGTATTGTCTGTATACAGGAAACTAAGAGAGAGAACTTTGATCTGACATATATTCAAATTCTGTCCCCAAAGATTTAATAAATTTGAATTTCTTCCCTCAATTGGGGCTTCTGGAGGTATTGTGACTGCTTGGAATGAGACTCTTTTTACTAGGGAAATGATTTCTCAAAACAAATTCTCTCTCTCTCAGTGCAATTCACTTGTAAAACCACCAACCATAATTGGATTCTCACCAATATATATGGGCCTTGCTCTCCTAAGGACAAACTGGAGTTCATTGACTAATTCAGTTCAATCCAAATGCCTACTGACACAGACTGGATAATCATGGGGGATTTTAACTATATCAGATCTCCTGAGGATAGAAATAAACCAGGGGGTGATGTTAATCAAATGCTTCTTTTTAATGAGGCAATCAGCAATTTGGGACTGGTAGAGTTACCTCTAAAAGGTAGGCAATACAGCTGGAGCAACATGCAGGAAAATCCACTCTTGGAAAAATTAGACTGGTTCTTTACCTCTGCAGCTTGGATGACCTCCTTCCCTGACACAACTGCTCTTCCTTTGGCAAAACCAATTTCTGACCATCTCCCATGTATGATCAAGATTGGTACTCACATTCCAAGGTCACAGGTTTTCAGGTTTGAGAACTATTGGTTGAAACATAACTCTTTTTGGACATTGTATTGGCTGCCTGGAACATTCCTGTTGGTTTCACTGACCCTGCAAAGAAAGTCAATGCTAAGTTTAAGAACTTAAGGAGAGCAATCAAATTGTGGGCCAAGAGTCTCTCATGCCTTAAGAAACAAATCGAAGAGTTAAATGCTTGTATATTCATTTGGGATTTGATTGAGGAATTCATAAATCTCACTCTATTTGAAACAAACTGCAGGTCACTATTGAAGGAATATTTGCTAGTTGTGCTAAACAATCAGAAAATTTACTAGAAATAGAGAGGGAAAATAAAAGGTGTAAAATTTGGTGATGAAAATACCAAGTTCTTTCACACTAAAGCTTCCATCAACCTTAGGCACAACAAGATTGCAATGCTGCTTAATGAGGATCAGATTGAAATAACTGACCATGAGGGAAAGGCTGCTATTTTGTGGGAGGCATTTAAACAAAGGCTTGGCCACTCAAATGGACACACAATGCACTTTGACTTGCAAGATTTATATGAGCACAGAGCTGACCCTCAGATTTTTCATGACCTGGAGCAACCTTTCACACAAGAGGAAATTGAAGAAGTAGTAAAAAACCTTCCTAATGACAAGTCCCCAGGTCCAGATGGTTTCAATAATGAATTTCTTAAAGCTTGTTGGGGGATTATAGAGGAAGATATTACTGAACTCATCCTGGCTTTCCATGCTGGCACTGTTAATCTTGAGAGTATTAACACTTCATATATAACCCTTGTGACAAAGAAGGATGTGCCTCTAACTCCAAATGACTTCAGACCAATCTCTTTACTTAATGGTGTGCTCAAAATCATCACCAAGTTGTTAGCCAACAGGATCCAAAAAGTGATCCTCCAAATGGTTCATATTAATCAATATGGTTTCCTCAAAGATAGAATGATCCAGGACTGTCTTGGCTGGGCCTATGAATACATCCATCAGTGTCACAAATCAAGAGAGGAGATGCTAGTGATTAAGCTAGACTTTGAAAAGGCTTTTGATACAATTGAGCATCATGCTATAATTGATATTCTAAGAGCTAAAGGTTTTGGAGAAAAGTGGATCTCTTGGACTAATCACATTTTTACATCTGCATCATCTGCAGTTATGCTAAATGGTGTCCCTGGTAAGAAATTCTACTGCAGGAGAGGTGTGAGGCAGGGTGACCCTTACTCACCTTTGATTTTTGTCTTAGCTGCTGATCTGCTACAATCCATTCTTAACAAAGCCATGAGATTAGGGATTGTGACCCCTCCTTTGCAAGTCAATCCATGCCCTGATTTCCCAATAGTTCAATATGCTGACGACACCTTGGTTCTCATGAGAGCAAATGCTAGGCAGCTCATTTGTCTCAAGTCTCTATTGAATACTTCTGCAAAATCCACAGGTTTGAAAGTGAATTATGGGAAGTCCAGCATGGTGCCCATTAACATTGCAGAAGACAGAGTTAGTATTTTCACAAATACCCTGCAGTGTAGCAGAGGAGTATTCCCTTTTACTTACTTGGGATTGCCCTTGGGAATCCACAAACCTACTGTGGAGCAATGTTTGCCATTAGTACAAAGAATTGCAAAAAGATTAGCTGGGCTCTCAACCTTCATGACACAAGCTAGAAGATTACTCTTGGTAAAATCAGTACTGACATCTCTCACAATTTTCTTCATGTGCTGCCTGGATGTTCCTGTCACCATCAAGCAACAAATCATCAAATATCTGCGGCACTGTCTATGGAGAAGCCCTGATATGGAGGATCGCAGACCTGCCCTAGTTGCATGGAAAACTGTTTGTAGACCAAAAAACCAAGGAGGGCTTGGTGTTATGGACATCTTCACACAGAACAAGACTCTACTTATGAAAAACCTCCACAAGGTTTACAACAGACATGATATTCTCTGGGTACACCTCATTTGGGAGTCCTACTATAGTAATGGGGAATTACCAGGAGACACCATGGTTGGGTCTTTTTGGTGGAAGTCTAATTTGGCACTCATTGATCAGTACAAAGCTATTGCAAGATGCAATATAGGGGATGGCAAAAGTGCCCTCTTTTGGGATGATTGTTGGCATGATTTTGTGTTGAAGCACAAGATTGAGTACCTCTATTATTTTGCTCGAGGTACGACCATAAATGCCCACCAAGTGATTCACACTGAGTACCTGCAAGACCTGTTTCACTTACCTTTGACAACCCAAGCCTATGAGGAATTTCTGGAAATGGAGAATATATGTATCACACTAAGAACTTCAGAGCACTTGGAACTCCAAGACACATGGATTTATATTTGGGGTAATGAATTTTACTCTTCCATGAAGGCATACAATGTATTAATTGGATTTAAACAAACTCCCCCTCATTTCTGTTGGATATGGAAGAGCTCTTGCCAGCCAAAGCACAAGGTGTTCTTCTGGATGCTGCTACATGACAGAGCCAACATAAGAAACCTGCTGGGAAGAAAGAATTTTGTGCTGGAAGAATACAACTGTGTTGTGAGAAACTGTCAACAGGAAGAGGCTCTGCACCACCTCTTTTGGAGTTGCCCCTTTGCAGCACAATGTTGGGATTTCATTTGCCCTAGCAGGGCACACAACTTGTCAGTCTTAGAAGCTTTTCAAGATCTCAAAGACAAACTGAACAAGCCTTTCTTCATGGAGATCATCATTCTTGGATCCTGGGCTATTTGGATTTCCAGAAATAACAAAAAATTTGAGCATATTAACCCCTCCTTCCAGGGTTGGAAGTTCATTTTCTTGGAGGAGCTGAAGCTGTTAAGATACAGGATGAAGAAAAGTATGCTCAACAGTTCTCTGCATGGTTGGAGTCCATCTTGTAATTGGTCTTTTCTTGTGGTTCAATAGGTTGTTTAGCTTTTCTCTTTTTTCTTTTTTTTGCTTAGCTAGTTAGTCCTTTAGTTTAGTATTCCTCTAGCTTACCTCAAGCCTTTGTATTAGACCTCTCTTAATTTTAATAAAAGTTGCAGTGGGGTTTTTACCCTACTGTTTATAGTAAAAAAAAAACCTTAATGGGAGATTCTACGTGTACGTCACTGCATCGATGTCATGCACGTAGAGAAGAACGTATGTGAAAGCATCCTTGGTACTCTGCTCAAGATTAAAGGTAAAAGAAAGGATGGTGACGGTTCACGGCTCGATATGCTTGCTGATCAATCACAACGCAAGAGTGAAGCAGAAGATGATGACAAATTCATCAAAGCTCGTCAGAGTTACAATTTCAGTACAAAAGAAGCAACACAGTTCTTCACCTATTTGTTGTTAGTTAAGACCCTCTTCCTACTGCGCAAACATCACAAGTCTCATGGATGTGAGCTCAGGTAAAATGAAGTTGGGACACATGAAGTCACATGATTGCCACGTAATGTTGACACAAATCCTCCCGGTGTCCATCAGGAATCTGATGGACAAAGATATAAGAAACACACTCATTGACCTGTGTGATTTCTTCAACAAACTATGGCATAAAGTTGTAGATCATGAAGAGTTGGATAATATGCAAGATGATATTGCAAGAATATTGTCCAACCTAGAGATGTTTTTCCCACCGTCATTCTTTGATGTCATGGTCCATCTCTCTGTGCACCTTGTCGACGAGATAAAGTATTGTGGTCCTGTGTTTCTTCGCAACATGTATCCCTTCGAGCGGTTCATGGGAATACTGAAGCGCTTTTGTCGGAACTGAAACCATCCAGAGGCAAGCATCCTACAAGGTTATACCGCGGAGGAGGTGGTTGAGTTTTGCACCGAATACATGAAACAAAGACCTATAGGTTTTCCCCTCTCTCGCAACGAGGGAAGGCTGAAAGGTAAGCCGGTCCTTGCTGGCACGCAAATGGCTGCACCCGGAGAATTGGCAGAGAAGGCCCATTTGACGGTACTGCTTAACAACCCAGTTCTCATCGCTTATGCCGAAGAACACTTGGCGGAGATACGCCAAAGCTTCTTACCAATGGTGCCTTCATCAGAAGTGGAGATGAAGGAGCACACTAAGAAGTACGCCGAATGGCTGAAGAATCGTTTGGCACAAGCATCCATCGATGACATTGCTACGTGGTTGGCACAAAAGCCATCACCTACGGTGTTGACGTACCAAGCATATGACATAAATGGATACACGTTCTACACTGAGGAACGTGATAAGGAGACCTCATATCAGAACAACTCTGTGAGAATAGAATGCATGACTGTAAATGAAGCTGATAAAAGGGTATACTAAGGAACCATCAAAGAGATTTGGGAGCTTGACTATGTGAAAGTTAAGGTGACATTATTCAGGTGCGGATGGATCCCTCTTGGTCAGGTAAGGATTGATGACTACATGAAGACCTGTGTTAACAGGACAACGATGGCATATCACGCGGACCCATTCATTCTTGCCAGCGATGCTACCCAGATTTTCTTTGTGGAAGACCCCTTGCATAAGAACGGCCATTTAGCGATGCATGGGAAGAGAAGGGTACTGGGTGTCGACGATGTTGCCGATCAGGACGAGTATGATGAATTTGATGAGTTGTCAGCCAAGGGATCGCACTCCAGTGCAACAGAGAAGCGTAAAATCATCAAAAAACCCCAAGTTCATTCGGGGTCAACTTAATGATCCCAGTTCCCCCATGTACATGGGAATTAAGCCATAAGACTAGTCTTTATGCCTATCCTGCAACTTAATTCGTTCAATTTAGAACTGTCGCGTGTACTCAATTTGTGAGTTATGCCCGATTTTCTGTTGATGTAAGAACCGTTAATATGTTGACCTTGATATGCTGTCAGCTCAGGCAATGAATATGAACTGTTTTTTGTTATTATTATTATTATTATTATTATTATTATTATTGTTATTGTTATTATTATTATTGTTATTATTATTATTATTATATCATAGAGGTAGCACACTCAATCGATCTCACTATAGTATGTGTGAAAAAAAAATATGCAATCTGGTTTGTGAATAGCACACGATTCGTTGATGAAAGCCGTGTGCCGACCAAACCCGCCACCCCGCCCACAATATGAGTCGTGCTTTCTGATTGGCCAGAACCCAAACCCCACGGATCGTTTGTCTGCACCGTTGGATGCTCCCAGATCGAACGGTGATCCTCATCCCTTTCGACAGCACATGCAGGTCCGGTTGTAATTTTATTTTTATGCACAAAATGCACGTTAATCTCAAAAAATGTCTTAAATATAGCTAACGATACCTGAAATGCGCCAGAAAATCAAACCCGTGGTATAATGGTGATTGCGTACCGTGGAAATTTTTATGAGGCCAAACGATGAAGTCACCGACCACAGGAGTTTGAATTGACACGTCTCCTTTTGAAAAACCTTGATCCTTCATGTGAGATGCTCCGGTTTGAAAGGAGCAGTCATCAAAACTTGTGCCGAACTTTACCAATTTTTTTCCACGGGGTCGTGAGAGCACGCCACAGGCACACATCGATTTTGATGATGTCCGAACTCCATCTGAATTTTCTGTAATGAAAATACCAACTAGGCCTATGCCAGTGGCCGCACCTCGCGGCCGAAATGTTTGAAACTTCTCCCCGCTTCTCGAACAAACGGATGAAAACTCACAAAGCGATGCACAAATGATCTGTACACCTTTGCTAGGCTGATAGTAAGGGGGTATCATAGCTAGTATCATGCATGCCAACTAGGCAATTTTGATGAGCTGTCATAGAATTAATTAAATGAATAAATAGAGGGTTAAGTATCATATCATGAAACCGTATCATAATAAATGTTATGCTACTATGTGTCATGCATGACAATATAATAAAGTACTACATATGATACTAGCTACTCTATGATACTACGCATTAGAGCAAGTAAGTACACAATAGAGTGACATAAGACTAGCGACAATGGGTAGTAACATAGAATGTTACTACTCTATGTTACTACCTCTATAGTGGGGAGTAACATGCAACACTTCATTTATTAGGCTATAGACTCATCTTGCCTTGAGATGCGTGATGTTAGTCGGACTAGCCACAATGGGTAGTAACATAGACTAGTAACATGCCCATGTGTTACTAGTCTATGTTACTACCTCTATAGTGGGGAGTAACATATATGTGTGGTAACATGCAACACTTCATTTATTAGGCTATAGACACATCTTGCCTTGATATGTACATGTGATGTTACTCATACTACTAGTAACTAGCTATGTTACTACTTTCCTCTCTTTCTTCATTTATTGCTTGCTACATCATCTACTTAATTTATCTAGATATGTGTGATGTTACTATCTATGTTACTCCCATTGTGGGTAGTCTCATACTATAGTAAGACTATACCCACAGTGGGAGTAACATAGGTACATAGTAACATCACACATATCCACTTTCCTCCATTTCTTCATTTATTGCTTGCCACATCATCTATTTTATCTAGATATGTGTGATGTTACTACCTATGTTACTCCCACTGTGGGTAGTCTGGCTATAAGGAATAGAATAATATATATGTGCTTATTAGTTGGAGGAAAGAGAAGAGAAGCGGGCTCTTGGTTAGTAGAGCCAGCTGCAACACGAGACCCAAGGCACTTTGTGAGGATGTAAGGTGGGCCAACTATTGATAAACTAGTACATATATAAAACTTATTATTGTACATGCACGCTAAGAGGTTGGCTGTATATGACATGCAACTTCTTATAGCCGACCCTTGGCTGTATTATTAACCATGCTCTTAGTGAGGTAGCTAGTACATCATAGACGACTAGCTAGTATCAGACTAGCCACAGTGGGAGTAACTTCAGCAGTAACACCGACTCCAACTCAGCAAACTTGCTTATGTGGCAATAAGTTAATGAGGAGAGAGATAGTTTCAGTAACTTAGCTAGTTACTGTAGCATCACATGTCCCAATGCAATATGAGTCTGTAACCTAAGAAATGAAGCTTTGCATGACACTACACTTATGTTACTACCCACTATGAAGGTAGTAACATATATAGTCTAGGGATATGTGTATGTTACTAGTGTACTACTCTCCATTGTGGCTAGTCTCATACTCCCTCCTTTCCGGTTTAGGCTGGTTGTAATGGTATTATCATAAGCGGTATCATGCATGCCAACTAGACTTTCTGGATGATGTGGCACACAAGAGAGGATGTGGTATCATATCATGATATCGTGTCATATTAAATGTTGTACTACTACTTTGTGTGATGCATGACAATTAGTAAGGCAACCTAAGATGTTAACTTATGATACTATGCATTACGGAAGTAGTATCGCTACACTATCATATATATGCATGCATGATACTACTAGTATATATACATATATATGCATGCATGATACTACTAGTATATATATATAATACTCCATTACAACCAGCCTTATAGGGCTCAATTCATAAATACGGTCATCTATGACATATACTTCCTCCGTAAACTAATATAAGAGTGTTTAGGTCACTATTTAGTATACGCTCTTATATTAGTTTACAGAGGGAGCTAATACTACTCTATGATACTATATATGCACTATGAAGGTACGTACGTAGTATCATACACTAGTATCATATGCATGATACTATATATATATATAGTATATGATACTCCCCACTATATAAGGCTGGCCATAGTGGTGGTATCATAGCCGACGATGTCATGCACTCGGAAATAGCAAGTATGCTGATGTGGCAAAGAATTAAATATATATAAAGAGGGTTAGAGTAACATATAGTAGGTAGATACCCTATCATGTTAAATGCGATGCTAATTTGTGTCATGCATGGCAATAAATATGATATAATACTCTATGTATTATACTATGCGCTATAATTAATTAAAGGTAGTATCATATGTACTGTATATTCATGATACTAGTATATGACACTCTCCACTATACTCATGATTTCTTACCGTGGAAAAAATTGGAGGCGAAATGATGAACTCATGTTTTCATTCGAACAAAAATATGATGTTAGGTAATGTAAATGTTTTCAAAGAGCACACGGTTCACTCATGAAAGTCGTGTGTTCACTAAACCGTGGCCAATGCACCCCCACCCCTCTGCCACGCGCGCGATCTGAGTCGTGCGTTCTGATTGGCCAGAACCCCCAACCCCACGGATCGTATGTCTGCACCGTTGGATTCTCCTTGATCGAACGACGATCCTCATCCCTTTACAACACATTTACATGTTTTCAGATAGCACCTCCCAAAAAATGTTTTCAAATAGCACATGGTTCACACAGGAAAGCCGTGTGCCTACCAAACCATGGCCGATGCCCCCTCGCTGCGCGCGCGATCTGAGTCATGCGTTCTGATTGGCCAGAACCCAAACCCCACGGATCGTACGTCTGCATCGTTGGATGCTCCCAGATCGAACGGCAATCCTCATCCCTTTCGACAGGAAATGCTGTCCGGCTAGGAATTGATTTATATGCCAACATGCACGGTAAATGCCAAAAAATGTCTTACATATAGCACACGAGACCTGAAATGCGCCAGCAAATCAAACCCATGGTAAAATTATGATTGGTTTACGTGCGAAAAATTTAGAGGCGAAACGATGAATTCACGTCTTCATTTCAAAATTAGTACGTCTTCATTTCAAGCAAAATTATTCTGTTTGTGCACACGAGCGCTTAGAGGCAACCGTTTGCATAAGCCTTTCCGCGCGCGCGGTGACCGGGGATATTTTTCACCCTTTTCACCTAGGCCGCCAACACCCCCCACCGTTCGCCTGCGTTTCACTCAACTAGTGAGGGAGTCCTGGACTAAGGGGTCCTCGGGCGTCCGGCCTGTTAGATATGGGCCGGACTGATGGGCTGTGAAGATACAAAGACCGAAGACTTCCTCCCGTGTCCGGGTGGGACGCGTGGAAGGCAAGCTTGGCGTCCAAATATGAAGATTCCTTCTCTGTAACCAACTTTGTACAACCCTGATCCCCTCCAGTGTCTATATAACCCGGAGGGCTTAGTCCATAGGGGTAATCATAATTATATAGGCTAGACTTCTAGGGTTTTAGCCATTACGATCTCGTGGTAGATCAACTCTTGTAATACTCCTATTCATCAAGATCAATCAAGCAGGAAGTAGGGTATTACCTCCATAGAGAGGGCCCGAACCTAGGTAAACATTGTGTCCCCCGTCTCCTGTTACCATCGACCTTAGACGCACAGTTCGGGACCCCCTACCCGAGATCCACCGGTTTTGACACCAACATTGGTGCTTTGATTGAGAGTTCCACTGTGTCGTCGTCAAAAGGTTTGATGGCTCCTTCAATCATCTACAACAATGCTGTCCAAGGGGAAGTCTTCCTCCCCGGACAGATCTTCGTATTTGGCGGCTTCGCACTGCGGGCCAACTCGCTTGGCCATCTGGAGCAGATCGACAGCTACGCACCTGGCCATCAGGTCAGATTTGGAAGCTTGAACTACGTCGGATATTCGTGGAGACTTGATCTTCGACGGATTCGAGACCATGGTAGCCGCTCCCTGTCACCACGATGAACATGACTTAAATCTGTCATCGGACCATACCCAGGAGATAGCACGTGTAACTGCTTGTAACATCCCAAATTTTCAATTTGGAATGTTATACATAGATCATTCATGCATATCATATTTTATTGCATTTCGATTTGCGATCCTCGAAATTCTAAGCAACTCAAGGACCCACGGAGAGAGTTGGGGATTTCACCGTTTTCATATTTGAAATTTTTATCAAATATCGAAACGAGGATCATTTGTTTTAATTATTTTTCTCTCCAAAAATATTTCATATTAAAATATATGAGAGGAGATAATATGAATTCTCCAAAATAAATGAAATATTGGAGGAAAAATGTCACATCCCTAGTTCTGGTCTGACCTAGGCTAGCTTCCTTGTGAGCATCATGTTTAAATTCAAATGAAATTTGAATTGAGGAATTCTCAAAGCCTCAGAAACCTTCTAAAAATAATCAACATTTAAAACTTATCAAATGAGTCCAAGAAAATGTTCCTATTATTCTATGAAAATATTGGTAAGAGGTAAAATCCAAACCAATATTTTTGGAATCACAGAAATATTTATTTTGGGCCTTTTGAATTAAATCAATGACATATTTGAGTTGAATTTATTTCTGTTATATAAGAAATAAAGTTCAAATATTTTTGTAAGTTGCTTGTGACCTTGGACTAGTTTCTGAGCTCACATAACAATTTACAGAAAGCTCAAAAAATGATTTGATGTTTAAATCAAATCAAAACAAAATGCAAAGAAATAGGAAAACAGAAAACAGAAATAAAAGAGAGAGAGAAGGACCACCTGGCCATCTACCTGTAGCCGGCCCAGCTCGCTGGCCCAGCCCACCTCCACCTCCCTTGTCGTCTTCCTCCCGAGGCCAGTAGGCAGGGCGTGTGGCCGCCGTGCGCGCACACGCGCGCGCCACCTCCACCCTGCTCGCCTGCCTCCTCGACGGCCTGGACGCCTCTGGCGTTGCCACGCAGACCCTTGGACCCCCTCGACTGCTCTCCCTCTCCCCCGTTCCCCTCCTCTGTCTCGCTCTCTCACGCCCACCGAGCACGCCCGTCACCACCGTCACCGTCCACCGTGGCTACCGAGACCCCCTCGTCCAACCACCGTATCCCCGAGCTCCGCCGTCCCTCTCTTCCTCTCCTCGTCGACGCAACTCCAGGAGCAGCAGAACGCCCCCCCCGTCGTCTTCATCACCGCTTCTGTCCGGTGATCCCCGTGGTCGATTCGCCATCGTAGACGCCTCCCCAAGCCCGTTGAGACCGCTGACGAACTCACTGTGAGCACAACATCGTTTTCTCCCTAGAATCGTCGTTGATTTCTTCCTGTAGCGCTTTCCCCATGAGCACCGAGAGCTCACCGTCGTCGGCCGTGTCGCCGACGAGTCCAGAGCTCGAACCAGTAGATCCCGAGGACGCTACCGTCCTCCTGGCGCTCCCATATGGCCGTAGAAAGCTTCAGTTTGCTTCCCCATGCTCCGTAGCCTCCTCCTCGATGAGCCCGTGTGTGCGCCACCGCACGAGGTCGTCGCCGTGTTTCCAGCCACCCCGCGGCCTCCCGTCCGGTCCTTTGGATGCGGACGAGCGAGAGCCCCTCCTTGGTGCCAGCAGCGCGACGAACTGCCGTCCCTAACGCGAGTCCGGCGAGCTCTCGCCGTCGGTTTGGTCATCGCCGGCGTAAATCCGGTGATGATGACATGGCACTCTTAATGAGGCGCTAATCACCCCGCTAACTAAACCATGTGCCACTGACAGTGGGCCTCGTGCCCTAATTAACCCTGGGATTTATTCCCTGTTTAGTTTAAATTAAACCAGCCGATCCCACATGTCAGTTGACCCTGCCACGTCAAACGTTGACCTGGCCCCACTGGTCAGCCTCTGTTCTTGCCCTGTTACACTGACGTGCGGGCCCCACAGGTCAGGTTTGACCTGGACCGCGCTGTTGACTGATGACGTCATTCTGATGTCAGGCTGACGCAGTAATGTTTTTCTGGGATTTTAATTAAATCATTAATGATTTATTTATTTCAGAAAATGGTTAAAACTTCTAAAATTCATAGAAATTCAACCAGAACTCGGAATGAAATAAATTATATATGAAAAATGATCAAAAAATCCAATCTATCCATCTGTATGATTTTCATGCATGTTTGAACATCTTAAAGCTGCTGTATACAACAATTTGAATTAATGGCATTTGAAATGTCATATATGGAGTTTGAATTTGAATATTAGATTCAAACCAACTCCATTTAACTTGCTGCTAGTTGCATTAGCTCAAACCACAGCATATTGCCATGTCATGATCATGCACATATTGTGCATTGCATTGATTGTGTTCTTCCTTGTTTGCAAGTGTTTGCCCCCTCTCGATAGACGTGGTTCCGACGATGAGTTCGATGACACCGATGAAGAGCTACATTATCTTCAGAAGTGCAAGGCAAGCAAAACCCCCTTGCTCATTCCGATACAATCCCACTCTCTCGCTCCTGCTCTCTTTTACTGCATTAGGACAACAACGATTCATCTGTTACTTGCTACGGTAGTGAACCCCTTTATCCTCTGCATGACCTGTCATTGCCACAGTAAATAGATGAAACCCACTAGCATGAGTAGGAGTTGTTTGAGCCCTGATGTGCCTACTCATTCATGCTTGTTTGTCATGCCTGCTATTGCTTAGAGTTGTATCAGGTCTGATTCATCGGGGATGAATTGAAAGTGGTGAACATGTCCTACTGTGTGAGAGCTAAGGGTGTGAACACGATTTGGTAAAGGTAGCGGTGAGAGGCCATGTAGGAGTACATGGTGGGTTGTCTCATTGAAACCGTCCTCAGGAACTGAGTTCTGTGTTTGTGATCCATGAACAGTTACTACCACACATTGGGCTCTGGGCGCTCCAAGCTCTCTCGACTTATTAATCAACCTGATCTCTGTCCAGGAGTTGCAACTTGTTTCTGGTGTTTGTAGGTAGTGTTAGTAGTCTACCAAGTGTCACCCGGTACAGGTGGGCTTGGGACAGACTAGGCACCGTGGCATGGTGTACCAAGCGTAGATCCATCCGTCGAGGTGGGCTTGGGAACCCTGCACACATCGTTTGGGGCCGTGAGCGACACCCCGGCCGGATCTCCTTGCGGATGGAACCCGAATAGGCGATAAACCTGGACGAGAGACTTGTGTGGTTAGTCAGGTCGTGGCCGACTCCCTCGCCAGGCTTCCGCTTGAAGGTTGCCGAGGTACACAATGTGTACATGGTGGTAAGTGGCGAGAGCGTGTGTGAAGAAGTACACCCTTGCAGGGTTAATATGATCTATTCGAATAGCCGTGTCCGCGTTAAAGGACTTCTAGGTTGCCTATAACAGTTCATAGACAAGTGAAAGTGGATACTACAAAATGCGCAAGATAAGCGTGAGTGCTATGGATGGCGTTCTCGTAGGGAGACGGGAGCGGATCCATAGTGGTGTATTGGTATGGTGAATTTGTGGACTCGTGTGCGCCACCTCAAAAGAGTTACTTGCAGTCGTAGTTCAGGATAGCCACCGAGTCAAAGCTGGCTTGCTGCAGTCAAACTCCACCACCCCCTTTGTTGATACCGATGCATATGTAGCTAGTTCTGATGTAAGTCTTGCTGGGTACATTTGTACTCACGTTTGCCTATTCTATGTTTTGCAGAGAGATGTCAGTCTCGCTAGTAGTTCCGTGTGGACTTCGATGTTTAGCTTGATACCTCAGCTACGATCTTGTGCCCTCGGCAGGATCTGGTAGATGGTCAAGCTTCTCAGCCTTTTTCATTTGTAGATGTCTGTACTCAAACATGTTAAGCTTCCGCATGTGCTTTGACTTGTATGCTCTGAATGTCGGGTCATGAGACCTATGTTTGTAATATCTCGCTCTTCAGAGCCTAATGAATAAATACTCTGAGTCGTAGAGTCTTGTTGTGATGCCATGTTGTATTTGCACATATCGAGCATATTGTGTGTATGATTGAAATGCTTGGTATGTGTGGGATCCGACAACCTAGTTGTTTATCCTTGGTAGCCTCTCTTATGGGGAAATGTAGTCTTGTGCTTCCATGAGCCATAGTAGTCCGCTACAGCCCGGTTCACCGGAGTCCTGCTAGCCCAGCACTACTGCTCCGGAACACTTGACTGGCCGGCATGTGATTCACTTCGTTCCTGTGTCTGTCCCTTGGGGCAAATGTCACGCGGTGACATCCGGAGTCCTGCCTAGCCTGCTACAGCCCGGTTCACCGGAGTCCTGTTAGCCCAGTGCTACAGCCCGGATTCGCACGCTGCTGACCGACATGCTCAATGTTGATTCATGTATGCCTGTCCCCGTAAGTTAGTGCCACTTTGGGTTCACGACTGGTCATGTCGGCCCGGGTTCTCTGTCATATGGATGCTAGCGACACTATCATATACGTGAGCCAAAAGACGCAAACGGTCCCGGGCCATGGTAAGGCGACACCCGTGGGAATACCGTGCGTGAGGCTGCAAAGTGATATGAGGTGTTACCGGCTAGATCGATGTGACTTGGAATCGGGGTCTTGACAAAAAATATTAAAATCAAATATTTGATTTTATTCGGATTTTATTCCTATTTTATTTGCATAGGAAAAATATGCGTTTTTCAAAATTGCATTATAGGCCCAAATAAATGTTCATCTTGTCCGGATTATTTTTAGAGGACGGGGAAAATTTATTTCGAAATTTTTGGAGTCTGTTTAGTATTTCTTTTCTTTCTTTTTCTGCACGTCGGAATATTTTTTTTAAAAGGGGAAACCGACTCCGGGCCGTACCCGACCGGGACTCCGCCAGGGGGGGCTTTATAAGCCGCGCCGCCCCTGGCCCGCAGCCCACCCAAACCCCAAACCCTAGCCGCCGCCTAGCGCGCCGCCGCCTGCCGTCGCCGCCGCCCGCCGTCTGCCGTCGCCGCCGCCCGCCGTCGTCGAAGCCGCCGCCGCCGCGCCGGATCCCGTCGCCGTTGACCGCTCGGTTTTCTTCGGATAACCCCGGTTTTTTATTTTCTTTGGTTTATTTTCGTTAGATCGGTTTTCCCAACGGTTTATTTATTTTGCGGATGTTCGTCCGTTCGTTTGTTTAAACGAACTCCGTTCACCCGTTAGTCACAGACAGCGAACGTTCGTTCGTTAGCCTGTTCGTCAGTTTTCTTTTTCTCAGGATTTTCGCGATTATTTTTGATCGCGATTTCTGACCCAATTTTCGTTTTAGTTTACCTTTTCGCTCGTTTATCGGAATCAGATGATTCAAGCGCCTAGATGTTCGTCTCGAAGCCCTCTCTCTGTTTAACTGACTTGAACAAGATTTTGATACTGTAAAATTTGACTTTAGTCCAAATTAGTAAACGGATCTTGTTTCTTTCGCAGTTTGAGTTTCGTTGCTCCGTTTGTTTTGATTCTTTTTGCAAACGGGAGTTCTTAAGTTGAACTTTCTGGTTAGATCTTCTTATTTGAGTTTTACCCTTGCATATTTGCTTGATTTCTTATCCATGCTATTGTTTGTTTGCGATAGAATTCCCGGAGTGTGAAGCGTGCTGCTACGAGTCACTAGGTTTTGCGGATCGTCAGCAAGGCAAGTAACACATTGATCATACCCCTTTATTACCCAGTTTTTATGCATTAGATACAACCCTCACAGATTGCATGAGTAGGATCTCTTAATTTGTAGGTTTGGGAAGTAGATGTTGAGGTAGAACCTATTACCTGTTTTATTATCAAACCCTTGGGAGTTACTTCTACGTTATGCTTATTGCCGTGCTATGCTCGTAGACGTGGATTGGGTTTGAGTGGATCCATGACAGTTGTGAGTTGTTAATTAATGGTTCAACTTAAGGTCGCTACTTTAATACACATCTGGGTGGATTGCTTGTTTGGGCACCTGGGGTATCCAGTGTTGTCCTAGGAGATCCCGGGGTATCCGTGTGATCATCCTACGGTCCGCCACCCAGGCTCAAAGGGATCGTGAGATTATTCATGATAGAAACTTCCGTGTGCAGCCACAAGCCATTATGAGCTCTGGCATAGTTGAGTATGTTGTGTGACCTCTTTCAGTGGTGGGCTAGCAGATGTAGAGGGAAAGTAGGTGTAACTGTCCACCCGGAGTAAAGAGTTAATGCTTCTGTAAGACCGTGTCTCGGTCATCCGTTTCTCAAACACCATGTAGTGCGAGAAATCCAACGGAGGAGATCGAGTCTTGTGGGGAAAAGTGCGCAAACCTCTGCAGAGTGTATAAACTAATCATGGTTAGCCGTGTCCCCGGTTATGGACATCTTGAGTATCTAGTACTTGGATTTTCCTATTGTATCTCATCACTCTAAATTTAATTTGTTGGGTTAATAATTAATTTTAATTGGGATTGAGTTGGAGGAACCTTCTCAATGATGTTTCAACTACCATGACAGTTAAATAAAATTTATTCCTTTGTTGTAGGAAAAAATTGGCTTTTCGCAAAATCATATAACCATAGAGCCTCCACCAGCCATATATGTATGTAGTGATAGCATTATCTGTTCATTGCTCTACTGTGTTATATTGCCAGCATATTCCATGTGCTGACCCGTTTTCGGGCTGCAACGTATTATGTTGCAGACTTTTCAGACGACGAGTAAAGGTGCGATAGGTCGTTGCATGCACTCAGCTATGCTGTTGGAGTTGATGGACTCACTTTATCTTCCAAGCCTTCTGCTGTTATCGTGTTAGATGGCCTTAAGCCATATTTATTGTAATAAGTTATCTTTGGAGACATTCGATGTAGTAAGTGTGTGATTGCTACTCTACTATAAATCCTTCGAGTACTGTGTGTGTCAGCATTACCGATCCAGGGATGACACTGAAGCACAGAGACTTGACTGTTTGAGGTCGGGTCGCTACAAGATGGTATCAGAGCACACGCTGAATGTAGGACACGACCACTAAGAAAAGCCATAGGTCACTTCTCTACTCATTTCTGACTCCTCTCCATTTTCTACTCCTTAGGATGGCGGACTCGAGGAACAAGTTTGCACAACCGGATGAAGACACCCCCTTTGGACGACACTTGAAGGAAGTCACTAGATACCTGAACATTGGAATACCAAGCTTCACTGGGACCTACAACGCCACCTTACCAGAAGAAGAGCGTTGGATGATTCAAGTTCAAATTCCAGGAAGGACGTTCATGCCAGTCACGGAGCCCATAGAGTTTTCCTTTGATGCCCCAACCTGGAGTCTAGGCAAGAGCATGGCAGCCCACATCGCCATGGGACACATCGGCGAAGTTTACCACAAGGATCTCAAGGATACTATCTACTAGATATGTGGGCACCTAGATGAGCAATGGGAGATAGTCAGCACCAGGAAGGACAGGTCCATTGCAGCTTTCATCCAGGAGTTAAACCAGCACAATCGACGCCAGGAGAACCAGATGTGCACAGACATGATAGATTTGAAGAAGGCGATGACAAGGATCACCGAGCTTGAAGAGGAACTCAAGTCTACACGCGATGGATACGAGGAGGAAATCGCTACACTATTGGAGAAGAGCGACGACCTGATAAAGAAGATCGGAGTATTCATGGGAGACCCCGCGCCAGGAGGAGAAGACGACGATTCCACTTGCCCGGAGAACTAGATCATCATCAACGACACCGACTCCGACCCCGACGATAGTGATGATGACTTTGAAGACGAAGCTAGAGCGGATATCATGGAGTCTTCCACCGATCAAAATTTCTAGTAGACCACCATACGATTAGTAATATTCCCCCATGTATATAGTAGTAGTCCGAGCACTTTAACGATAGTTCTAGACCATTTTGTATGCCCTTGCTTGATTGATTGAGTGATATGATTGTGTTTGTCTCATGTGCATATGGGTAGTGTTTTCTCACTAGACCTCAATTCTATTTTATTCTCTTCCCTCTAAACCCATCAGATGCCTCCGAGACGTGACACCGGATTTGTCTTCCCACCGAAGATCACCCAGTTGATCCAGCAGCAGAATGCCTTGATGCAGATATTAGTCCAGAACCAAGGCAACAACAACAACAACAACCCTCCGCCAGTTGACAACTTAGCCCGCTTTCTGAGGTTACAGCCGCCGGTGTTTTCCAGTAGCACCGAGCCAATAGTTGCGGATGATTGGCTACGCAGGATAGGAAGGGAGTTGACCACCGCGGGTTGCATGGATGCTGAGAAGGTGCGTTTTGCCGCACACCAATTGGATGGACCAGCAACCTCATGGTGGGAGAATTACACAGCCACTTTTCCCATAGCCAATGTTACTTGGGATCAGTTTCAGCAAGGATTCCGCACAACCCATGTCTCAACTGGAGCCATGAGCATGAAGAAGCGTGAGTTTCGCAACTTACGCCAGGGGAACCGTACTGTGGGGCAGTACATGGATGAGTTTAGTAAGTTATCTCGCTATGCCCCTGATGATGTGGCCACAGATGCTGCGAAGCAGGAGAAGTTTATGGAAGGGCTTAATGATGAGATGAGCATGCAGTTGATGGTGGCAACATTTAACAACTACCAGGAGTGGGTAGACAAGGCTCTTATGATTGAAGGGAAGCAGCAGCAGATTGAGAGCCGCAAGAGGAAGTATGGACAAGGAAAGTACAATTCGGGAGCTCAGCAGAAGCCTCGTTTCACCCCGAACTCTGGAGGACTTGTCCATAACCATGGAGGCCACACCCACAATGGAGGAAGTTCTCATAATCACAATGGCCCCAATAATGGAAACGGGAATGGAGCAGGCAACAATCAGAACCGCTCTAACCCATCCACACCCGCCAAGAAGGATCAAAGTCACGTTACTTGTTACAAGTGCGGGAAGACTGGACATTATGCTAACGACTGTCCGAAATTGAAGAACGGCAATGGCAATGGAAGTGCCGGGAAGAAGCCCAACCCTTTCAATAGGGGACAAGTGAACCACGTGAACATGGAGGAGGTTGAGGAGTAGCCTGATGCAGTTATTGGTAAGTTTTTGGTTAAGTCTTTTACTGCAATTGTTCTTTTCGATACTGGTGCATCACATTCATACATATCAAGGGGATTCATGGATAAGTATAAGTTGCCCACTAAGGTACTTAGGACCCCCATGTTAGTAAGTTCGCCAGGAGCAGAATATATGGCAAGACAAGGATGTTTTCAGATGCCATTGACCATTGGAAGCCATGTTTTCCCCTCAGATCTGATAATTTTGGAGTCACAAGGTTTGGACGTGATACTAGGAATGGATTGGCTATCAATGTATGGAGGAAACATCGATTGCGCCAGTAAGTCAATTTTGCTCACTACCCTGGAGGAAAAAAAAGGATCAAGTATGTATCCAGGCATGCGCCAAGGAGGACTCAAGTAAATTCTCTCATGGGAGTTGTTCAGGAGGAAGTGCCTGTAGTGAAGGATTACCCGGATGTATTTCCGGAGGAGTTACCAGGCATGCCACCAGATCGTGACATCGAGTTTTTGATAGAGCTATTGCCAGGCACCGGGCCAATATCAAAGAGACCATACCGGATGCCCACAAATGATCTAGAAGAGATCAAGAAGCAGATTAAGGAGTTATTGGAGAAATGTTACATCCGACGAAGTTCATCACCGTGGGGAGCCCCAGTGCTTTTGGTTGAGAAGAAGGATGGATCCTTAAGGATGGTTGTTGATTATCGTGCGTTGAATGAAGTGACGATCAAGAACAAGTACCCACTGCCGATGATCAATGATTTATTTGACCAGTTGACAGGAGCTAAAGTGTTTTCGAAGATCGATCTGTGATTAGGATATCACCAACTGAAGATTAGGGAAAAGGATATACCTAAAACAGCTTTCACCACAAGGTACAGGCTGTATGAGTATACGGTTATGTCATTTGGATTGACTAACGCCCCTGCCTATTTCATGAGTATGATGAAGAAAGTGTTCATGGAGTTCTTGGATAAGTTTGTCGTGGTGTTTATAGATGATATCTTGGTATACTCGAAGAATGAAGAGGAACACAAGGAACATTTGCATTTGGTTCTCGAGAAGCTCAGGGAACATCAGTTATATGCCAAGTTCAGCAAATGTGAGTTTTGGTTGAAGGAAGTTGGATTTCTTGGACATGTTATATCAGGAGAAGGTATAGCAGTGGATCCCAGCAAGGTTTAGTCAGTCACTGAGTGGTTGGCACCCACCTCAGTCGGAGAGATCCGCAGTTTTCTTGGACTCGTGGGATACTATTGGAGATTCGTTGAGAATTTCTCTAAGATTGTGAAGCCTATGACGGCATTGTTGAAGAAGGACACTAAGTTCCATTGGACTAATGAATGTGAAGCAAGTTTCTAGGAGTTGAAGAAACGTTTGACTACAGCCCCAGTGCTGATTCTGCCGGATATACGCAAGGATTTCCAAGTGTATTGCGACGCCTCTCGCTTAGGACTTGGAGGAGTACTTATGCAAGATGGGAGAGTTGTTTCGTATGCCTCAAGACAACTGAAACCGCACGAGTTGAATTATGCCACGCATGATTTGGAGTTAGCAGCTGTGGTGCATGCGCTCAAGACCTGGAGACATTTTCTCATTGGAAACCGTTGCGATGTATACACGGATCACAAGAGTTTGAAGTGCATCTTCACACAGAAGGAGCTTAACCTCAGGCAGAGGAGATGGTTGGAGCTCATAAAGGGTTATGATATGAAGCTGCATTATCATCCAGGAAAGGCCAATGTCGTAGCAGACGCTTTGAGCCAAAAAAGTTATGTAAACACCCTCGTAAGCGGAGGGATGCCAAAGGAGTTAGCCGAGGATCTCAGGGAACTACGTTCGGAGATAGTCCCTAGAGGTTTTGTTGCAGCAATGGAGGTTCAGTCTACATTATTGGGAAAGATTTGAGAAGCTTAGAAGGATGACAAGGCGATTGCCGAGATAAAGGAGAAGATGGGCGAAGGAAAAGCCAAAGGATTTCGTGAGGATGAGCACGACACCTTATGGTTTGAGGACCGTATATATGTGCCCAATAATGCAGAGATCAGGAAATTGATACTACAGGAAGCTCATGACTCGCCATACTCGATACACCCCGGAAACACCAAGATGTATTTGGATTTGAAGGAGCATTTTTGGTGGACGGGTATGAAGAAGGATATCGCTGAGTATGTAGCCGTATGTGATGTATGTCAGAGAGTGAAGGCAGAACATCAGAAGCCAGCAGGATTACTGCAACCTATGCCGATACCCGAATGGAAGTGGGATAAGCTTGGCATGGATTTCATCACCGGATTGCCCAGGACCCGATCAGGATATGATTCTATCTGGGTAGTAGTGGATTGCTTGACCAAAGTAGCCCACTTTATCCTAGTGAAAACCACCTATACAAGTGCGAAGTTGGCCAAGATATACATGACCAGGATCGTATGTCTGCACGGAGTTCCGAGGACCATTGTGTCAGATAGAGGAACACAGTTTACTTCAAAATTTTGGCATCAGCTACACCAGACTTTGGGAACCAGGCTGGAGTTCAGTACAACTTTTCACCCGCAGACGGATGGACAGACTGAGAGAGTCAATCAGATTCTGGAGGACATGTTGAGAGCTTGTGCACTAGATTATGGATCTAGTTGGGATGACAACTTGCCCTACGCGGAGTTCTCATACAACAACAGCTACCAGGCCAGTTTGAAGATGGCACCGTTCGAAGCCCTGTATGGAAGAAGATGCCGAACACCGTTGATGTGGGACGAAGTTGGAGACCGCCAGTTGTTTGGACCAGATTTGATCAAAGAGTCTGAAGAGAAGGTTAAGTTGATTCGAGATAGACTGAAGGTAGCTCAGTCCCGACAGAAGAGTTATGTAGATTCAAAATGCAAGGAGGTAGTCTATGAAATCGGAGACAAAGCGTATCTGCGGGTATCACCTCTTCGAGGAGTTAAGCGTTTTGGAGTTAAGGGAAAGTTAGCCCCGAGATTTGTAGGACCATACCGTGTTTTGGAACGTATGGGAGAAGTTGCCTACAAGTTGGAGTTACCTGAAGGACTGTCAGGAGTACATGATGTGTTTCATGTTTCCCAGTTGAAGAAGTGCCATGCAGAGATGGCCAATATACCTCTGAGAGATACAGTGCCCCTGGAAGCGATTCAGTTGGACAGTGTTTTGACATATGAGGAGAAGCCAGTCAAGATCCTTGAGTATGCCAGCCGAGTCACACGCAGCAAGGTTATCAAATTTTGCAAAGTTCAGTGGAGCCACCATACCGAGGATGAAGCCACCTGGGAACGAGAAGATGATCTACGGAAAAACCACCCACACCTATTTTCTAGCCAACCCGAATCTCGAGGGCGAGATTTATCTTAAGGGGGGTAGGTTTGTAACATCCCAAATTTTTAATTTGGAATGTTATACATAGATCATTCATGCATATCATATTTTATTGCATTTTGATTTGCGATCCTCGAAATTCTAAGCAACTCAAGGACCCACGGAAAGAGTTGGGGATTTCACCGTTTTCATATTTGAAATTTTTATCAAATATCGAAACGAGGATCATTTGTTTTAATTATTTTTCTCTCCGAAAATATTTCATATTAAAATATATGAGAGGAGATAATATGACTTCTCCAAAATAAATGAAATATTGGAGGAAAAATATTAAAATCAAATATTTGATTTTATTCGGATTTTATTGCTATTTTATACGCATTTTTCAAAATTCCATTATATGCCCAAATAAATGTTCACCTTGTCCGGCTTATTTTTAGAGGACGGGGAAAATTTATTTCGGAATTTTTGGAGTCTGTTTAGTATTTATTTTCTTTTGTTTTTTCTGCACGTCGGAATATTAAAAAAAAGGGAA